>NC_085139.1:91162946-91512612 GCF_024139115.2 Armigeres subalbatus
AGATCCTCCCGGAATTATTTGTCTTATTTATTATTTATCTCATCCCATTCCAAAATTTGATTTCGATTTATATATTTGGTATCTTCATGTTAACAAATACCTAGAATCACGCTTTTTCTAGTGTCACACTAGATACAAAGTTAACGGACTTTCCAACGCTCTCAGTGATCCTTTACTGCCGTACGCCACAAGAAAGTATGCTGTGGGCTCCTCTCCCGAAATGATAATTTTTGTATGGAATTTGAAAAACTTAGTTGAAGTAAAAAGACTTTCCTTCAAAATTTAATGCGGTCACATATACTTTTTATTACATCAAAATGATCGTTGGACAATTTCAAAACTTTTGTCAGTTGGGTTTTGCAAAATTCATTCTTTGTAAGTTTATTGAATATTTGCTTCAGAAATTCCTTTAGGAATTTGACTGAATTTTCGAGCGAAAAGAATCCTGAATTTCTGAAGGGTATGGGTATTAAAATTGGAATGCCTGTTTTTCAGCTTAGTATTCGATTCGCATTCCCACAGTTTTAAATTGTAAGCTTGTTTTTAATTGTAAACAAGTTCCTTTGTTTGATAATCAGAAAAGAATCGGATGAATTTCTGAATTTCAAAATGGAAATACGTCCTAAAATTCCTCAGAATTGGCAAAGGGAAATACGTCTGGAATACACATTTTACCACTGAATCTTAATCCTTTATTTTCTGTTGCTTTATTAACGTGGCACTTAGTGCCAAGCACTAATTCTCCACACAAGCACAACATAGCAGAAAGAATAACCTAACAATGTATTCATTCGATAACCAAAGAGTAATAAATGTCACATCGAATCAAATGTTAGCATTGCATGATTGAAAATTCTTGGTGCACAGTACAACTTTTTCCATTACACAAAAACCCATATCCCTTCCTCGTTGTTGACAGCGCCGACTTCGAAAAAGTGCACCAGTAACACGTAACTGATTTCGATAGGTCCGTCTTACTTTTTGAAGGAAACTTATTTGTTTCTTTGCCAGGAGGAAATAAATTCAATACATAGGTAATAATGATGCATTTTCTTCCACAGCAAGGATACAGACTAGTATAGCCTTACTAAAAACCTAGTTTTTATTTGCACAGAAACAGCAAAAGAAAGCAATCACCGGGCGATCTAGCGACGAGAAGAAAACTGAGCACTTAGAAATGGAACATTGCCTGCGCAAGGAGAAGAAAACTGATGGGGAACAAAACGGTAAACTATTTCCAACTTTAATTACCGGAAATTAAGAGCAACAGAAATTTCCGTTTGCCGGTGCTGCGCGCATTGCCTTGGAAGAGTTGCTGCTGGTCGGGTGCAACAACTCACCGTACACCCACACCCACGACACAGATGGGACGAACGACGCTAGAGTCCGAACACTCTTTCTGTTTGTTAACTGTTTTCCATTAATTATTTGTACACAGGAATTGTTTGTGTTGCATAAATTTGTGCTGCCCAGACAATGTGGAACCATTGGGTTGCTGGATGGATTCGTGGGAACTTCAATCGGGGTGGATTCTCTATCCAAATGAATTTTACTCGGGCTTATGATAGTTAAAGGAGCTTTTTGAACACGGCATTCATTTCTGAATACAACCCTAATGGTGTATGCTTAGGTTATAATCCTGAAAAGACTAAATAAGTGAAAAAAAATGCAACGAAATGATTATCATGATGTGTAGACTGAGAAACCCTGTGCTAATAGAGTTGCATCTTGACTAGGTTACGATGGTTCATCCAAGCGAAATGAAAATCAGGAACGCATTCTACCATGTGCAACAGTGGTTTCTGTATCCACTGTGCAAATTGCAATTATGCATACACACCGGAAAAGGATGGAAAACCGTTGATGCTGTTTTGGTTTGCAGCAGGGTTGACCAAAAATATTCCATGACTTATCTCTACTCACTTCAGGTTTCAGAATTTAAACTGCTTTTCAGATGATGACCTAACCAAAATGGAATACAGCGTTGCAAACAGAAATAGAGACAGATCTAGAAGATTTTTTTAATTGAAAATTTTAAACTACAGCAGCCAAAATGACAGCAACGAGAAGAACTGAACATAAACTGAGAGAACAATTGCATCACTTGATTCGGTTTCCTGGATCCCCAGATCTTTTCACAAAACTCCCAGATAATAGCATCCCAGTAGTAATTATCTCGGATCATGTTAAGAGTAGTCCAAGGCGAACAGTGGGGGCACGGATGAAAAAATTATGCACTATACAAGCTACCATCCGGAGTCCATGGCGCTGCTTCCGCCGTGCCAAGCATATCTGAAAGAAATACTCCAACAGGAAAAAGTACCATTTTGGCATATGCAACCGTCGTCGTCGTTCGTCTGTCGTACAGAACCATATTGCTGTTCCTTCTTGGGGGGAAACTCAAGCTGTTCACTAAGAAGGAATGCAGCAGCAATCAACGCCAAAATCGGGACGAGGGAACCCCGAGTTGACTGGCGGTGCCACCAAGGAGACTATAATAACTTGTGTGCCGCCGGAAGACGAAAGCATGTGCTGCTGCCCTCTTTCTCTCTCTATCTCGGTTTCTTTTGCAGCTCTTCTTACAAAGCTGGAATTTGAACCAGCAGCGGAAGTCGAGTATGCAACATGTACTTTTGCCCGAGTTGGTACAGTCGCAGAAGCACTCTGCTGCTGCCACCGCTTCTGGCGCATCCCGAGGCAAGCTGAAAGGATGAGGATATTTAAATTTTAAATTCACTGTGTCGACATTTAGTCTGATTAAATTATAATAGATAAAGGGTGGATTCAAAAGGGGAACCGTGTGGATACGCTTCCGGGAACGAGACACACGGTTATTTACAGTGCTGATAAGAGCCAAGATAAGGCTACCGAGAGTTAGCATCAAAATGTTGGGAATGCAAATGATAATTAACTTTATTTGAAATGTTGCATTACAATTTGTGTGGCAAGAGTTGGAAGTGCATGGTTCCAACTAAAACTTACATCACTTAATCACTTGAGTAGAACTTCAAAAAAGGAATGAAAACGCACACAAATACTTGCCCAATAAAGCGTGTGCTAAGTTGTTGGATAGATTCCCTTTATTACCATCAATTCATATCTACTTGCGGTCATTTGAATGCATTCAATTTAGATTTTTTTCCAAAGGGGGAACCTTTGGGACAAAACAAAGTTTTTTTTTTCAATACCTCCGGAACGCGATGACCGATCGGGCCAATAGGAAGCAACTAAACCGCATTCACATTCGGAGGATGTGTAAAGATGAAGTTGGCTGGAACGCCGTTTTATCGGCTGTCGCCCAAATCGTCTCGAAGCTACACAGAAGGTGGCGCGTGGATGGCTAGTTCAGGCGCAAATAAGAGGTGGTCCAAGGGATCGGAGTCGGCTTCATGGGTCATACTGGTGGTCATGCTCTGTGGTCGAACTCGATCCTTTTATCGAACAAGTGGCGAAGAACAACATGGTATCGTAGCTTTCGCGGCGTCGGTCAACAGGGCGGGTTCCGAGCCCGAGGACGGAAAGGGGTACTCGTCAAGGCTGGGGCAGGCGTAGGCACCGCGTCGGAAAGTCCCTCTGTGTGTTGGCGAATAGGCCCTATCGCAAAGAAGTCAATTTGGGGTGTTCTGGCACGATACCATACTTCTAAAAAAAGTGAGTCACGATGTTCGGTGCTGCAAGGACACGCAGCTAACGTCAAGGGTGCGTTGTGCACTGGCCCCCCTTTGAAGCATTACTTTCTGGTTGTACCGAAGGGACTATGGGCTTGGCGGCAATGGAAACGGTTTAGCGGGTCGGGGATGCAGTCCTGCCTCCCTCGGTGATCCCTAACCCCGCACTTCCTGGTCAACCCAGGATGTCTGTTGAGCAGATTCCCCCTCCCTCCATTGATTAGGAAGAAAAAAAAAACACACACACACACACACATTTGGAGCAGTATAACCGGATGCTGGACTCACTCACGGAGAAGCTGATCGGCCGAAAACCAGTGATCATCGGAGGCGATTTCAATGCTTGGGCAGTGGATTGGTGAAGCAGACTGACTAACGCCAGAGGTTACAGTTTTCTGGAGGCGCTGGCTAAGCTGGAAGTAAAATTGGGCAACGAAGGTACCGTTAGTACATTCCGCAGAGATGGCAGGGAGTCCATCATCGATGTCACGTTCTGCAGTCCGTCGATGGCGAGGAACTGGAGAGTTTGTGAAGAATATACCCATAGCGATCACCAGGCGATCCGATATAGTGTTGGAACGCGAACGCCGACGGTACGACGGGAGATAAGGTCTAGTTGGCGAAGATGGAAGACGAAGGACTTCGATAAGGATCTTTTTATCGAAGCACTTCGAGCGGACAGCGACGCTACCAACCTTGACGCAAACTAGCTAACGGAAACGCTGGCGAGGGCTTGCGATGCGACGATGCCGAGGAAATTGGAGCCAACGAATAGCCGGCGGCCAAGTTACTGGTGGAACGAAAATCTTGCCAACCTTCGCGCTGCCTGTCTCAGAGCTAGGAGATACGTTCAGAGGGCACGGTCTGAAATGGTCAGAGAGGAGCGGAAGATAGTTTTCCGTGAAGCTAGAGCGGCTTTCAAACGGGCGATCCAAATCAGCAAGTCTAACTGCTTCAAGGAATTGTACCGGGAAGCTGACGCTGATCCTTGGGGTAATGTTTATCGAGTTGTGACAAAGAAGATCAGGGGTCCAGCGACGCCAGCCGAAATGTGTCCGCAGCATGGTTCTACGACGTGGCCGCGTACGCCGTACGAAGATGAAGACCTAGTAACCGCTGCAGGTATGCAAGTCACCAATGACGAGCTATTATCAGTGGCGAAAGGTTCGAAGATGAAAAAAGCTCCGGGTCCAGATGGAATTCCAAACATGGCTCTAAAAACTGCGATTCTGGCGTTTCCAGATTTGTTCAAGATGGTGCTGCAGAAATGCCTAGCAGATGGTAACTTTCCGGATTGGTGGAAGATACAGAAACTAGTGCTGCTGCCGAAACTAGGGAAACCGCCGGGGAATCTAGCATCGTATAGGCCCATATGTCTGCTGGATACACTGGGGAAGCTTCTGGAAAGAGTTATCCTTAATAGGCTTACACAGTTCACGGAGGGTGAGACTGGCTTATCGGAAAAACAGTTCGGATTCCGCAAAGGCAGATCGACTGTGGATGCAATCAGGACAGTCATTGAAGATCCAGAGAGGGCGTCCAAGAAGAAGAGGAGCGGCAATCGGTTCTGCGCGGTAGTGACGATTGACGTCAAAAACGCGTTCAACAGTGCCAGCTGGGAGGCCATCGCCGCAGCGCTGCATGGAATGCGAATCCCCGACTTCCTGTGTAAGATCCTTAGGAGCTACTTCCTGAACCGGATTCTGGTTTACGACACGAACTCGGGGAAGAAGTCGATCAAGGTTACGGTTCCACAAGGGTCCATACTAGGCCCGACGTTATTGAATGTGATGTACGACGGGGTGCTGATGCTGAAGTTGCCCAAAGGTGTAAATATTTACGGATTCGCGGATGATGTCGTCCTAACGATAACCGGTAAGTCACTGGAGGAGGTGGAAATAATGGTGGCGGAAGCGACCGACGCAGTAGAAACCTGGATGAATTGAGTCAAGCTGCAGCTGGCTCATCACAAAACGGAAGTTATGATGGTCAGCAACTGCAAAGTAATCCAGCGGATGCAGATTACCATCGGAGGGCACAACATCCCGTCGGTGCGGACTCTGAGACATCTAGGTGTGATGATTGATGACCGGTTGAACTTCAACACCCACGTGGACGATTCCTGTGAAAAGGCGGCTCAAATGATCAGTGCGTTAGCAAGGATCATGCCGAACGTCGGCGGTCCGAAAGGCAGCAGTAGGCGTCTTCTTGCGTTAATATCATCCTCGATACTAAGGTACGGAGTTCCAGCCTGGGGAGCTGCGCTCAACACGAAACGTAACCGGAGAAAGCTGAATAGCGTGTTTCGTCTAATGGCCATTCGAGTCGCGAGTGCGTACCGAACTATTTCGTCGGAGGCAGTTTGCGTTATCGCAGGGATGATTCAAGTCTGCATAACCCTAGCAGAGGTCATCGAGTGCTACCAACGGAGGGATACCAGGAATGTGAGGAAGGCGGTGAGACTGGACTCTATGGTGAAGTGGCAGCAGGAGTGGGACAATGCGGATAATGGAAGGTGGACCCATCGGCTCATCCCCAGTGTGTCGACGTGGGTGAACAGGGAGCATGGTGAGGTGAACTTTTACTTCACACAGTTCCTTTCCGGACATGGCTGTTTCCGTCACTATCTGCATCGGTGTGGCCATGCGTCATCGCCATTCTGCCCGGCGTGAATCAACGTAGAGGAGACTCCAGAGCACGTGATATTCGACTGCCCGAGGTTTGCGGAGGCACGTAGAAGAATGCCTGCCATAAGGGCGGACAACATCCGGACCGACCTCGGCACTCGAAACTCAAACCTGCTGAAGAAAGAAGAAGGAAGTGCTTCGGGTATGTAGGGCACCGCCAGTGCGGACGTCAACCACCACCGGAACTGTCGGACCACCTCTGCAACCCGAAGACGAAGTCAGCGCAATGCGCGAAAGCGTCCCCTGCGATAGCCGCCGGTAGTTGGGGCACCATCAGTGCGGAAGTTTCCTTCACCGGAACTGGTGGACCACCCTCGACGCCGGTGGAAGTCAGGAGGATTCGAGTGAGGAAGTTTGTGGCACAACCGCCGAGGGATCGAGACAACGTAGCAGTGGATCTCAGCAAGCCAGTCGGCGAACTAGCCTAAATAAGCTAGGGGCCGGAATTTTAAAAGAAGTGCATGAGCACAGCCCACCACCCCTCCTCCCTTCAAGGTAGTCGCAGCATCCCGTGGTCCCGGGGGGATCGAGTCAAGGAGGATAAGGGACCCGGTTTATCTGGGAGGCACATTTTTAGCAGGTCGGGAGGAGCCCATCCCTGTTCGCCTTCGAGCATAGTGTGGATGCTCGAGGTGTCTGTCGCGCAGATTTTTGATGGCCTTTAACCCTGGTAAAAAAAACACACATACACACACACACACACACACACACACACACACACACAGGGACTTTGTCCAAGGGCTTGACGACCCCTCCCCATGGCCACTGTGAGTTAGACCGGGATCATCGTCCCTAACCCCTAATCCCAAGGCGTCAAGCGACCCGTGCCGAGGGGATGCATGGCCAGGGGGCTGAAATAATAAGCTAGGCCTTTAACGGAGCCTGTGGGGTACCAGGGCACCCTCCACAGTAATTGTCCCTTACCGCGTCATGCTGGGCTCTGGCGTGGTGGACCTCTTTTCCCGAGCAACTCGTGGGACCAAAATGGAAAACCAAATCAATCCTTCAATTAGTGGTAATAGTGTAGGCGACAACCCCTTCGCAAGAGGTGGGTTGTTCAGGTCTCGGCTTAGGAGGCCAGAGGAATAGCCGGCAGCTCAGTGCGCAGCGCCAGCGTGGGTCACTCAACCTTCCTCTCGGCTAGAAAAACGCCGGTAGGGGTTATTGACGGCCCATGGCTTGTGGAGGCGATGAGCCGCAAAGGCGATGGGCTTTCGGCCTTCGAGGTGGCGACGGAACAGCTGGACGCCATCATCGACTTTGCGTCATCGAAGCATAATATCAGCAAGGACCTCAAGAGGAGCTTGCTGAAACTTCGAAAGTCGATGCTGGACGCCAAGCTGGAGAGGGCGGTCCGGACGGCCAAGTGTAAACCCGTGAAATCGGTGGAGCCGAGGCCTACCCAGACTGAGGCCCAAGGATTCGCGGACTCGGGCAAGGTCGAATCGACCGAAGGCGTTCCAGCAAAGACGGTGGTGCCAAAGTCTACCCAGACTGAGGCTCAAGTATTTGCGGGTACGTCGGGGGTGACTACTCCAACGGAGCAGACACAAAAACGGGGGAGACAGTCTCCAGGGGATGAGCTCCTGGGGCCGCTCCAAAACGCGGAGGGTTACTACCCCGAACAAGGGTAGTGGGGCTGGAAGCTGAACCCCGGTCAGGTACCTCCAAAACTGGGGATGAAGGACCTGGAAAGGTCCGTCCACTCAGGAAAGACGGTGGTAAGGGTTACGGCAGGCTGAAAGTTCTCAGCCGCACCAGACCAGGGAATAGAGGGGATGACGCCTCCTGGACCCTGGTCAAGAACAAGAGGAAACCGAAGACGTCAAGGGCCGAAAAGAAGGCCCAGGCGAACGAGGGTAGCAAGAAGTTTAGGGTAGGCGCCAATCGCTCCAGGGGCGATGCCCTAGTCATCACGGCGGACGAGGCTAAGTACTCGGATGTTTTGAAGGCGATGAGGAGTGACGTCAAGCTCGGTGAACTCGGCGCCGACGTACGTCGAATAAGACGTACCCGGATGGGCGAGATGATACTCGAGCTGAAGCGGGGCGTCTCGCAAAAGGGCGCCGCCTACAAGAAGTTGGCGGAGGAGGTCCTAGGCGAGACGGTCAAGGTGAGGGCACTCACGACGGAAGTGAATTTAAGGGTTAAAGACCTGGACGAGATCACTGAAGTCGAAGAGCTCGTCACGGCACTGCGGCGACAGTGTGAAGTGGAGACGCCCACCGCAGCCGTTCGGCTACGGAAAGGTCCGGCATGGACGCAGGTAGCATTGGTTCGGCTATCTGCAGCGGACGCCTCCAAGGTAGTCAAGTTAGGGAGCGTCAAGGTGGGATGGTCGGTATGCCCTGTGCGCATATACGAGCAACCCGAAGTTTGCTTCAAGTGCCTGGAACCGGGGCACAAGCAATGGGACTACAAAGGCCTTGACAGAAGCAATCTCTGCCGACGCTGCGGATTGAAGGGACATAAGGCAAAATGCTGCACGAACCCTCCCAATTGTTTGATTTGTTCCAGCAAAGCTGTGAACAGCAAGCACCCCATGGGGGGTTCGATGTGCCCGGCGTTTAAGCGTGCTGCAAAATCAAAGTGCAGGTAACGCAGCTGGCTTGCTCGGCCTCGCCCGAGTGTTTGGTGTGCGCAGGTTTAGAGGAAACGGCGGAACACGTGTTGTTCGTGTGCTCACGTTTTCGCGCAATGCGTGACCACATGCTTGCCACATGTGGTCTGGACACTACCCCGGACAACCTAGTTCGGAGGATGTGTAAAAATGAAGTTGGCTGGAACGCCGTTTTATCGGCTATCGTCCAAATCGTCTCGGAGCTACACAGAAGGTGGCGCGTGGACTCAAGGATGGCTAGTTCAGGCGCAAATAAGAGGTGGTCCAAGGGATCGGAGTCGGCTTCATGGGTCATACCGGTGGTCATGCTCTGTGGTCGAACTCGATCCTTTTATCGAACAAGTGGCTGCGCCAAGAACAACATGGTATCGTCGCTTTCGCGGCGTCGGTCAACCGGGCGGGTTCCGAGCCCGAGGACGGAAAGGGGTCCTGGTCAAGGCTAGGGCAGGCGTAGGCACCGCGTTGGCAAGTCCCTCTGTGTGCTGGCGAATAGGCCCTATCGCAGAAAGGTCAATTTGGGGTGCATGCGGCATCATCATTCTTGATACCAGTCGTGCAGAGGGAAGTAGGCGCGAAGTCGACCCTACCCACCTTCCGAGGACATAGGGCGTGGTAAGGCCACCTGGAAAGCCGGCAACGCGCTGGCACGATACCATGGTGTTCTTCTAAAAAAGCGAGTCATTTCTGGTTGTACCGAAGGGACTATGGGCTTGGCGGCAATGGAAACGGTTTAGCGGGTCGGGGATGTAGTCCTGCCTCCCTCGTTTACTGTTGGAGGTGCTCCCTAACCCCGCACTTCCTGGAAAACCCAGGATGTCTGTTGAGCAGATTCCCCCTCCATTGCTTAGGAAGAAAAAAAAAGACATCACCTCAATTTGTTGCACTGAGTTGATCGGTATATAACACTATGGGTTTCCGTTCCTTCTATAAAAAGTTTGTGGAGCGAACATGTAGCCTTTACGTATACTTTGTTTACGAGAAAGGCAAAAATTGTTCAATTTTCCAAAGAAAATTCATCCAAAATTCCAAAATTTATTCAATTTTCTAGAGGAAATTCATTCGATTATCCGAAGGAAGATCATGTGTACTTGTATACTTAAATTGAATGTATACTTAAATTGATATGAAACTATTTCTGTTGTCCTTGTACGAACAAAATATCACAAGTAAGTCGAAAAGCCGCTTGGTGCGGTTTGGCTGAACCCCGACCATTTATCCGAATCGCTAAGGGAAATTCATTAAAATTTTCAAAGAAATTCCAGAAAATATTCTGAATTTATGAAAGAAACTCATCCGAACAGCCAAGAATTTTTAAAGGACACTCATCTCGATTTCCAAATAAAACTTATCCAACAAAAATTTGTTCAAATTAAAAAGAAAATGAAATATTAAAAGAACTGTCAAAGAAAACTCATCCATACTTTAAAACGAAATTTATTCGAACTTACAAAGAAAACTCAACCGAACTTTTGGTTTTTGTGATTTATGCTAGCACACTTACACTCGTTAACTAAGATATAAAAAAATACCATTTGACTGGTTTCGAGCGCGATGTTTCTCATCAGGACTAAGTCCAACTCATTCGAACTTTCAAATGTAACTCATCAAAATTATCAACGCAAAATCATACGATTGTCCAAAAGAAGTTCTTACGAATTACTGGAAGAAATTTATCTAATATTCCAAAGGAAATTTATCTTGGTCACATAATGAGATTCATCCATATTTACAAAAGAAATTCATCCGAATTTCCAAAAGAAAGTCGTCCGGACGTATACGAGAAAGGCAGAAAGGAAATTCATTCAAATTTCCAAAGTAAATTCATCAAAACTTCCAAAGACAAATAATTTGAATTTCAAATAAAAATCATCCGAATTTCGGAAAGGAATTCATCTGAAAAAAACTTTCATCGAATTTTAAAAAAATCGATCTACAATCCAAAAAAAAATCATCCAAATTTTCATCTGACTTTTCACAGTAAATTTGTTCAAATTTCCAGAGAAAATTTACTTGAATTTCCATTGAAATTTCCGAACTTTCACAGGAAAATAATCTAAACATCTAAAAGAAATTTATCCAAGTGAAATTCATTCCAATTACAAAAAAAATATCCGAAATTTTTAAAAGATATTCATCCGAATTTTCGAAGGAAATTCATCAGAACTTTCAAAGAAAATTCATTCGAATTTAAAAAAAAAACTTAACTTCCTAAACTTATCCACATTTCCTAAAAATAGCCATCCGAATTTTCTCGGAAAATTCATACGGATTTTCCAAAGATATTCATTCAAATTTGTTACCGTTACGTAACTATTGCTAATTTAAATAATAAAAATATAAAAAAAAGTGTTAAATTTGTTAGTTTGTTAATTGTAATATCTATTCTAAATGTTAGTAAAATTATTAGTTAAAATTGTTACGTTAATATTGTTGATATAATTAATTTAAAAATCACTCATAAGCTAAAAAAAGAACAAAATTTGTTAAACACAATACATTTACACTGAACACAACTAGACGTTACATATGAAAATAATGAGCCAAAGGGAATAAAAAGTATTGCCACACTGGATACGACGACTACGGTATAAGAAAGGAAAAGGGAATAGGAGGTATGAGCTACTGGGTTGCATTTAGCTAAAGTCTTTTCTGATCTAGAGCGCCAAGTGAGAAGGTAGAAAAGTTTTTAAAAGTTATCCGTTACCCACCAAGCACAGTCTAAAGCTTATAGCTCAAGTATCATCCCATATCGGGGATTTTACCTATTATTTGGAATCAGGTATGCTATAAATTGAGGCCGAAATTAGCAATCAAACCCCAGTAGCCAATTTCATACCTAACCCCTAACCCTACTACCAGGACCCGTTAACGTTCGCCTGAGAAGTACTGGTGAGACCGCTCCCCCCCGGAAGGCCTTTTATAATCGTGGATCACCCGAAAGTCCAGGGAGAGACTCCGAGGACATTGTTGGGACCGCACCGTCGATTCCGTCCAGACAATCGACGTCAAAAGGGAACAATCGGGTAATTCACCCGTTTTCGTCGCCTGTAGGGCATTCTGAGCTGCCGTCGAATTATCCATTAGATCAGTGGCCCGTTCCCCTAATAAACTGCTCCGGGATCCCGAAGAGCTCCAGCATCGGCCGGCCGCAACTACACGCCACACAGACACACACACACAACCGTAAGTCGAAAAGAATATATATAAAAAAGAACAAGAACGTGTTTTACTTGTGTCCTTGACCAGCCCTGTAAGCCGACCCTAAGAATCCCATGCCCTGGGCCAGGTCCTTCCGACCCGCTCAGTAAGAAATTTTCACAGAAAATATATCACAATTTCTAAAAGAAACTCATCCAAATTTTCAAAGAAAATTCATTCGAATTATTAAAAATTTCAGTAGGAAATTAATTCCAATTTTCAAAGAGGGTATTCCATCCGAAATTCAACGAAAAATTCATTCAAACAAAACTCAAACGAAATTCATTCGAATCATCAAAGGAAATGTCAGAATTTTTGTTTGTTTGACAGTGTAAGAGAATATCCTTATTCCATTTTTTTTTATTTCCAAACCAAATTCGACCGGCTACGGGAATCCATGGGGTCTCCAGTAGCCTCATAAGCAAAGGCGTAGGATTGCCAATCCGGAGATGGCGAGTTCGATTCTCGGTCCGGTGTAGGATGTTTTCGGGTGGGAAACTTTCTCGTCTCCATGGGTATAGGGATCCTATACTTGCCACACAAGATACATACTCATGCAATGGCGGGTAAAGAAAAGCTTTCAATTAATAACTGAGGAAATGCTGATAGAACTAAGTTGAAAAGCATTCCAAGTTCTAGTTGGATTTTAGAGGAATTGAAGAAAATGAAGAAGAAGAACGGGAATCCATGCAATTTTCCAACAGAAAAACATCCGAATTTCCAAGAGAAAATAATTTGAATTTCTAAGAGAAATTCATAAGGGGAACATTCATCCGAATTTCGAGGTTTCAAGGAAAATGTATCCAAATTTTGAAGGGAAATTTTTGCATAATTCTTAGGAAAAAGTCATCCGAATTTTTAAGGGAAATTTATCCGATTACAATTGAGACATCAGGTAACGAAAGAATATCTATTTTTGCGAGACAAACATACGAATAAATTAGTTACTAAGTGGACAAACAGACTTAATGTTTCACTAACTTTCGAAACAAAATGCCCGTAAATATTTCCATAATCTTGTGGTTGCACTTTTTGTGTGAAAATGTTCAACAGCTTACTGAAACTGAAACGGTTCCTAAATTAGTGTAATCGTGTAATCACTGATTAAGGAGAGTTATTATGCATTTTTCTATATTTTATGGAAGAAAATTGTTGTGTGCAATCTATAGCCTGCGAAATGTTGAAGGAAGATGGCTTATGGTAAAGGCGTAAGTGCTTCAGTAATTGCTTCAGCAGGAGAAGCAAGGCTAAGAATGTAGCAAAAATGTCGAACATACCCGATATAATGGTTGTGAATAGTGATCCAACTGATACCAGAAGATCATTTTATCCAAACTCCAGAACAGTTTAAGGAACCTAGCCTAGCGGTAAGATGCGCGGCTCTAAAGCAAGACCATGCTGAGGGTGACTGGGCTCGATTCCCGGTGCCGGTCTAGGCAATTTTCGTTTGGAAATTATCTCGACTTCCCTGGACATAAAAGTATCATCGTGTTAGCCTCATGATATACGAATGTAAAAATGGTAACTTGGCTTAAAAAACTGCAGAAGTGCTGAATGAACACTAAGCAGCGAAACGGCAATGTCCCTCCAGAGGGGGGTGTAATACCAATAATAATAATAATAATGGAGTTACGCTCAAGAAGAATACTACCCATGCGATTCCCGAGGAGGGAGCCCCTACTGGAGCTGGTCATGGAACGGGGGACAGAGCGAGCGGCCAGCGGCTAGAGGAAGGAGAGGTGCAACAGCGACCCTCTAGTCATCGGGCTCAGCCCGTGCCGACAAGGCAAAACAGAAACGGCAGCAGAAGAAATCACCAAGGCAATGCTGCACCTGCTGATGTTGCTGTGGTTGATCGACGTCAATCACTCACGTTAGCGGGCCGCCGACGGCAACGGATCATGTGGACAAGGGAGATGAATCAGTACGTGATCCGTTGCTAATACGTTTGCACCAGGATGGAGACGGATATGTCCGGCAGACCGGCGATGCTGGAGATGTTCAATGAGAGGTTACCTCGGTTTGCACCCCAGCTTGACCAGAACAAGTTGTACACACGCCAGAGAGCTATTATGTCACATAATATGCTGACTCCAGATAACGTAGAGTACATCAAGCGGGAAGTGCAGAGGGAATTGGGAGAGGAGGAGGAGGCAAGATCGAGCGATACGTCGAGAAGGAGTTCTGTTGGGTTGGATGCATCAATCGCAAGTAACCGTCGCGATTCGATTGCACCCGCCGCTCCAGGACCAACAGTGGAATTGCAACGACAGCAATTGAAGGACGAACTAGCTAATCATATGGGCACAGCAGTTACACAGTTCCGTGGGACAGACCCCATGTCCCGACACCGGATACCCAAGTTGCAGTACTCCTATCGGTTGACGAGTACAGTAAGCATCCTTAACCAGGATATTCTGCCACAGTACTTGGAAACTGTGGAGAACCTTGAGGAGCTGCAACTTATCGTGTATTCGGCTGCAGTGGCTGTTGTTAGAACGTTGGGATTGCGAACGCGCCCACAAGGTGAGAGTGATAGACGCACACGCCCCAAAGCACAAAAACCCGCGTGGATGCGACGTCTGGAGACCCGCATCGCCACACTGCGGTCAAAGGTTGGTCGATTAACACAGTACAAGTAGGGGAATCGATCAACCAGGCTAGTTCGGAATGTTGCTGAAATTGTGAAACCCAGAGAACTCCGTGACGTGATCTCTCCGAGGCGAACATAACTGATCCTCGACACCCATGTACAGCGGTTGAGTGCTCTTGCTAAACGATTGCGATGTTATGGAGAATGTTCGAAGAGGAAGAAGCAAAATCGAATGTTCAACATCAACGGAAGGGAGTTCTACAACCACATCCGAAACGATAAAACCGACTTCGGCGAGGGCCTTCCGGAGATTGGAGAAGTCACGCAGTTTTGGTCCAGTCTATGGGAGAACCCCGTCATACACAACGGCGATGGGGTGTGGATGGCAGAAGAAGAGCAATATTGTGGTGGAATTGGAGACATGACCGCTATCAACGTGGAATCTATGACAAAAGGTCGAAAGCCATAAGGTCGAAAGGACAAAAGGTCGAAAGACAAAAGGTCGAAAGGACAAAAGGTCGAAAAGACAAAACGTCGAAAGGGACAGAAGGCCGAAAAGACAAAACGTCAAAAGAACAAAACGTCGAAAGGACAAAAGGTCGAAAGGTACAAAATGTCGAAAAGGACAAGAGGTCGTAAAAGACAAAAGGTCGAAAGGGACAAAAGGTCGAAAAGGACAAAACATCGAAAGTGATAAAATTTCGACCAAGAACATGTTGATAACAAGTTGGGTGTTTGTGCTATGCATTTAATTTCAAGCAGAAATAATAACACACTCATCTCATTAATCAAAGTTGAAGAATGAGCCATTTTCAAAGAAGGAGAAATTACTATTTACTTACTTGTTGATTTTGGAAATGAATAAAACTTGTATTGCGTGGAACAAAGTTGTCCTATACAGTTGGTAAAAAATTGCGCTTTTTTCACTATTTTTAACAATTAAATAAAATGCATTTAATGAGTGCAAATAATAGATGAATATCAAGGTTTTCTGAATGTCACTTCGATCTGTCAAAATAGGGCATTGATGTATTTAATGTGCGGCGTGCGCCGCTTTGACAGATCGATATGATATCAAGAAAACCCAAACATCCATCTATCAGTTGAACTCACTGAATGAATTTTAATTAATTGTTAAACATTGTGTAATTTTGATCTTATTAATCTTTTGTTTCTTTCTTCCTTTTCCCCTTTCGGCCTTTTGTCCTTTTGACCTTTTGTCCTTTCGACCTTTTGTCCCGTTCGACTTTTTGTCTTTCGACCTTTTGTCTCTTTCGACCTTTTGTCCCTTTCGACCTTTTGTCCCTTTCGACCTTTTGTCCTTTTCGACTATTTGTCCCTTCGACCTTTTGTCTTTCGACGTTCTGTCTTTCGACTTTTTGTCCTTTCGACCTTATGACTTTCGACCTTTTGTCCCTAACCCATCAACGTGACCGCCCAAGACATACGTGAGGCTACCCGGTGAGGCTGCAAGGATCAGGTCATCATTGATGCAGTCGTTGTTGGGCAGGCCACCCACAATCTAATCTAATCTAATCTAATCTAATCTCATACTTGCGTAGCCTATACTTGAGAGCATCCTGGAAAATGACGGTTTCTATATTCCGTCATTTTTCTTTTCTTACGGCCAGGCCAACTACGCAGTATGTGCCGCAGAAATGATTCCGGAATATAAGCAACTTTGGAATAATTGAGTATCCGAAGTACTCTCATATCCCGGAATCGAGGGGAAAGGAAGAAAGCGTGGACCTCCCGTACCAAACGCTTTCATATAATGATGGTATATATACATAAATTATTAAGATTTTCGTTGGGAGCAAGGCTGTAGAAAAGTTATAGAGTGCTCCTTTCAGTTGATGATGTCTTATAGTCGTGTGGTCCAGAATTTCGCTTGCTGTAATCGAGAAATTAAATTTTAAAATAATATACTTCAAAAAGGTAGATAAATATTATAAAAAGGACATCTTTCAAGGAAGTTGAATAATATGCATTTATTATGATTATGTAAGCAAGTGTTGTTACCACTTGAGCTCCTTCGTAGATGAATCGGGTACATACATACGCCGTCGAGCAACACCCGTTACTTACTCTTACGCACGCACTCTCACTTACTCACTAACACCCACACATGCAAACGCATAGACTAAGTAAACCATACATGCACACATCTGTTTTAAGGTTTGTGGTATAATCATTTTGTTTTATTAATTTTGCCCATGTATTTCATTAGCTTCAAACTTTATTTCATTCGTATTCCGTTAATTATGATGCGTCACATTGGGACTCCTCGCTATCGGAGGCCTCCGGAAAATCAAACAGCTTATACACTTCTTTGCGTAATGCGGTTTTGTTTTGTACCAGCTCTTCGTAATCCTGCCTGCTCTTCCCAAACGATGCTAAATCCTTATCTAAAGATTGGTGCCAAGTATCACAGGGTCTGCACTTTCGTTTTGGACCATCAAATTCGCAATTGAAAGCCACATGTAGGAGATGATTTTCCTTTCTTCGCATGATATGGCATGATATGGCCATATGGCGACATTATTCTGTGAATCCGAATTTTTTTGATGATAGTGCGATTCAGTAGTAATGTTCTGGTGGATGTGCTCTTCTTATGCGCTGAGGCCTCCAACCATTCCCTTACTATTTTCCTCTCGAAACGGCGGAGCGATTTTCGATTTTGTGATGTCAGAGACATTGCGTTGAGTCCAAACGATACTGTTGGAATAATCACCCATAAATCTTTCTGACTATATCCCAAGGTGGCTTATTTTTTTGGAGAAATGGTAGAATGACCTTACTCACTCTCGTTGCCTTCAAGCACCTTTGTCGAATGGTTTCGGATTGTTGGGCAGGCCACCCACAAGCAAAGAAACTTGAGCATGGCGTATATCGACTATAAAAAGGCATACGACTCAGTACCTCACTCGTACCTTCTTAAGATACTGCAGTTGTATAAGATAGACGGTAACGTCATATAATATCGCCAGGCTAATGCAGCACGCTAAGGGGATGTGGAGTACATCCCTACAAATTACCGATGGAGAAAAGGTGTTACGGTCCAGGACTCTCAGCATCAGGAGGGGCATCTTCCAAGGCGATACCTTTAGTCCTCTATGGTTTTTCCTTGCCATGAACCCTCTTAGCAGGGCACTCAACCAACACAACCATGGCTATCATTTGAAGAGTGGGGAGAGGAGTACAAACATTACCCACACCTTATTTATGGACGACTTGAAGCTGTTTGCGGAATCTGTGGAGAAGCTGCACCAATTTCTGCGGCTTGTAACGGTATTCAGCAACGACATCCGGATGGAGTTTGGTATCGATAAACGTCGATCCATACATCTACACCGGGGTAACCTGGTGGATGCCGACAGTTTCCGCGTCAACGAACAGGATCAGATTCGAAACATGGTTGAAGGCGAAACGTACAAGTTCCTAGGTTTCCTGCAACTGAAAGGAATTCGCCATACGACGATCAAGAAAGAGCTGCAGGAAAAGTTCTTGCATCGTGTCAACGGTATTTTGAAGAGCCTCTTGTCGGCCGGCACCAAGGTGAAGGCGATAAACATGTTTGCTGTGCCCTTGTTGACATACAGTTTCGGGGTGGTGAAGTGGACCAAGACTGACTTGGAGGCGTTAGAACGAGCAGTACGAGTGGCGTTCACTAAGCATCGCATGCGCCATCCAAAATCGTCCATTGAGAGAGTCACCCTGCCACGTACAGTAGGAGGAAGAGGCGTCACCGATATACAAACACTGTGTGTTTCCCAGATCCAGCAGTTGCGAAGATACTTCGTGGAAAGCCAGAACCGCCACGAAATCTATCGCGCTGTGTGTGAAGCTGACAACGGGTTCAGTGCACTGCATCTGGCGCAGGAGGACTATCAGCTGAATTGCGACATCAAATCTGTCGACGAGATGATCGTATCGTGGAAGCAGGAGTTGCATGAGACTGGAGCAACAACTGGAGCTGGAATATATCGACAATGCGGTGTCGAATACGTGGCTGGTGCGGAGTGAACTCTTCTCGGAAACAGAAGGATTCATGGTAGCCATCCAGGACCGGGTAATTGCGACGAAGAACTATCGGCACTATATATTGCACGAAAACGTGGAGGACCGCTGCAGGAAGTGCAATTCAGTAGGAGAGACGATCGAACATATCGTGTCCGGGTGTTCAGCCTTAGCTGATTCAGCCTATCTCGGTCGTCATAACGAAGTAGCCAAGATTGTGCACCAACAGCTTGCTTTAAAGCACAACTTGGTTAACCAGTTTGTCGCCTACTACAAATATGTGCCTGTCCCGGTTCTGGAAAATAGTTTCGTGAAGCTGTACTGGGATCGCGAGATCATAACGGATGTCCTCATTCGTGCCAATCGGCCCGATATTGTGGTCTACGACAAAAGGATGAACCGGGTAACCCTCATCGACATTGCTGTACTGCTAGACCATAATGTCCAAAGAACATTCTCCACCAAGATAACGAAGTACCACGACTTGGCGGAGGAGTTGAAGCAGATGTGGCACCTGGAGGACGTGCGTATAATTCCGATTGTTATCTCAGCAACCGGAATCGTTCCGAAATCTCTTCTGAGATCCTTAGGAGAGCTGGAACTATCTCATAAGCTCCATAGCATCCAAAAGACAGTGGTTCTTAGAACTTGCAGCATCGTAAGAAGATTCCTGAACCACCATAACTAATACATCCGGTGCAAACGATTATTATAGGATTTTAGGATAGGATAGGAAACTCTATAATAATAATAATAATAATAATAATAATAATAATAATAATAAATAGGTGGGAGCTCAGGTGAAATACCCTGGGCGTCCATGAAAAACCACCATTTCGAGTAGGTGGGAGCTGAAGGCCCAATTCCTAAGCACCAATGAAAAACCACCCTCGGGCGAGCACTGGCGCTTGAACCTAGCTATTTAGCACTGTAAAGAATTAAATAACTTTACAGAACCCGTAGCTTCCGGGAATGAAAGCACACCCAAATATGGAGTTACGCTCAAGAACAATACCACCCATGCGATTGCCCGAGGAGGGAGCCCCTACTGGAGCTGGTCCTGGAACGGGGGACAGAGCGAGCGGCCAGCGGCTAGAGGAAGGAGAGGTGCAACAGCGACCCTCTAGTCATCGGGCTCAGCCCGTGCCGACAAGGCAAAACAGAAACGGCAGCAGAAGAAATCACCAAGGCAATGCTGCACCTGCTGATGTTGCTGTGGTTGATCGACGTCAATCACTCACGTTAGCGGGCCGCCGACGGCAACGGATCATGTGGACAACTACGTTTGCACCAGGATGGAGACGGATATGTCCGGCAGACCGGCGATGCTGGAGATGTTCAATGAGAGGTTCCCTCGGTTTGCACCCCAGCTTGACCAGAACAAGTTGTACACACGCCAGAGAGCTATTATGTCACATAATATGCTGACTCCAGAAGACGTAGAGTACATCAAGCGGACAGTGCAGCGGGAACTAACGAGGAAGAGGAAGCAAGATAGAGCGATACGTCGAGAAGGAGCTCTGTTGGGTTGAATGCATCAATCGCAAGTAACCGTCGCGATTCGATTGCACCCGCCGCTCCAGGACCAACAGTGGAATTGCAACGACAGCAATTAAAGGACGAACTAGCTAATCATATGGGCACAGCAGTTACACAGTTCCGTGGGACAGACCCCATGTCCCGACACCGGATACCCAAGTTGCAGTACTCCTATCGGTTGACGAGTACAGTAAGCATCCTTAACCAGGATATTTTGCCACAGTACTTGGAAACCGTGGAGAACCTTGAGGAGCTGCAATTTATCGTGTATTCGGCTGCAGTGGCTGTTGTAAGAACGTTGGGATTGCGAACGCGCCCACAAGGTGAGAGTGATGGACGCGCACGCCCCAAAGCACGAAAACCCGCGTGGATGCGACGTCTGGAGACCCGCATCGCCACACTGCGGTCAAAGGTTGGTCGATTAACACAGTACAAGAAGGGGAATCGATCAACCAGGCTAGTTCGGAATGTTGCTGAGATTGTGAAACCCACAGAACTCCGTGATCTCACCGAGGCGAACATAACTGAGATCCTCGACACCCATGTACAGCGGTTGAGTGCTCTTGCTAAGCGACTGCGACGTTATGGAGAATGTTCGAAGAGGAAGGAGCAAAATCGAATGTTCAACATCAACGAAAGGGAGTTCTACAACCACATCCGAAACGACAAAGCCGACTTTGGCGAGGGCCTTCCGGAGATTGGAGAAGTCACGCAGTTTTGGTCCAATCTATGGGAGAACCCCGTCATACACAACGGCGACGGGGTGTGGATGGCAGAAGAAGAGCAATATTGTGGTGGAATTGGAGACATGACCGCTATCAACGTGACCGCCCAAGACATACGTGAGGCTACTCGGTATACCAGGAATTGGGCTGCACCAGGACCCGATTTTGTGCATAATTTCTGGTATAAAAACTCACAACGGTCCATGGGCGGATGGCGGAATGCTTCAACACGGTACTAGATAACCCCAGGCAGCTACCGGAACTCATCACTAGGGGTGTCACTTATCTTCTGCCGAAGGATCGGAACACTTTGAACCCAGCCAAGTACAGACCAATAACGTGCCTTTCGAGTCTGTACAAAGTGCTGTCATCGGTAATAATAGCGAGGAGGGTGCAGAACCATTGCGACGTCAACAACCTGATGACCGAGGAACAAAAGGTTGTCGACGTAACACACGAGGCTGCAAGGATCAGGTCATCATTGGTGCAGTCGTTGTTGGGCAGGCCACCCACAAGCAAAGAAACCTGAGCATGGCGTATATCGACTATAAAAGGCATACGACTCAGTACCTCACTCGTACCTTCTTAAGGTACTGCAGTTGTATAAGATAGACGGTAACGTCATCAGGCTAATGCAGCACGCTATGGGGATGTGGAGCACATCCCTACACATTACCGACGGAGAAAAGGTGTTACGGTCCAGGACTCTCAGCATCAGGAGGGGCATATTCCAAGGCGATACCTTTAGTCCTCTATGGTTTTGCCTTGCCATGAACCCTCTTAGCAGAGCACTCAACCAACACAACTATGGCTATCATTTGAAGAGTGGGGAAAGGAGTACAAACATTACCCACACCTTCTTTATGGACGACTTGAAGCTGTTTGCGGAATCTGTGGAGAAGCTGCATCAATTTCTGCGGCTTGTAACGGTATTCAGCAACGACATCCGGATGGAGTTTGGTATCGATAAATGTCGATCCATACATCTACACCAGGGTCACCTGGTGGATGCCGACAGTTTCCGCGTCAACGAACAGGAGGAGATTCGAAACATGGTTGAAGGCGAAACGTACAAGTTCCTAGGTTTCCTGCAACTGAAAGGAATTCGCCATACGACGATCAAGAAAGAGCTGCAGGAAAAGTTCTTGCATCGTGTCAACGGTATTTTGAAGAGCCTCTTGTCGGCCGGCAACAAGGTGAAGGCGATAAACACGTTTGCTGTGCCCTTGTTGACATACAGTTTCGGGGTGGTGAAGTGGACCAAGACTGACTTGGAGGCGTTAGAACGAGCAGTACGAGTGGCGTTCACTAAGCATCGCATGCGTCATCCAAAATCGTCCATTGAGAGAGTCACCCTGCCACGTACAGTAGGAGGAAGAGGCGTCACCGATATACAAACACTATGTGTTTCTCAGATCCAGCAGTTGCGAAGATACTTCGTGGAAAGCCAGAACCGCCACGAAATCTATCGCGCTGTGTGTGAAGCTGACCACGGATTCAGTGCCCTGCATCTGGCGCAGGAGGACTATCAGCTGAATTGCGACATCAAATCTGTCGACGAGATGATCGCATCGTGGAAGCAGAAGGAGTTACATGGGACGCACCCCCATCAACTGGAGCTGGAATATATCGACAAAGCGGCGTCGAATACGTGGCTGGTGCGGGGTGAACTCTTCTCGGAAACAGAAGGATTCATGGTAGCCATCCAGGACCGGGTAATTGCGACGAAGAACTATCGGCACTATATATTGCACGAAAACGTGGAGGACCGCTGCAGGAAGTGCAATTCAGTAGGAGAGACGATCGAACATATCGTGTCCGGGTGTTCAGCCTTAGCTGATTCAGCCTATCTCGGTCGTCATAACGAAGTAGCCAAGATTGTGCACCAACAGCTTGCTTTAAAGCACAACTTGGTTAACCAGTTTGTCGCCTACTACAAATATGTGCCTGTCCCGGTTCTGGAAAATAGTTTCGTGAAGCTGTACTGGGATCGCGAGATCATAACGGATGTCCTCATTCGTGCCAATCGGCCCGATATTGTGGTCTACGACAAAAGGATGAAGCGGGTAACCCTCATCGACATTGCTGTACCGCTAGACCATAATGTCCAAACAACATTCTCCAACAAGATAACAAAGTACCACGACTTGGCGGAGGAGTTGAAGCAGATGTGGCACCTGGAGGACGTGCGTATAATTCCGGTTGTTATCTCAGCTACCGGAATCGTCCCGAAATCTCTTCTGAGATCCTTAGGAGAGCTGGAACTATCTCATAACCTCCATAGCATCCAAAAGACAGTGGTTCTTGGAACTTGCAGCATCGTAAGAAGATTCCTGAACCACCATAACTAATACATCCGGTGCAAACGTTTATTATAGGATTTTAAGTCAACCGGCGAATGAGATCCACAGAGCCTAATCCCCTTTGGCATTCAGATTGCCCGGGGTAGGTGAAAATTCCCAGCACGCTTGCTGAGGAAGTGCCAAAACTCTATAATAATAATAATAAGAACGTCTGATTTGGATATACCTGAGTAGAAAATCATACACGTGGGGTCTAGGGTGTTGTATTGACATGACTGGCTCCAGTCAGATTCGTATTGAGCGCAGTTGATCTGGTAAACTAATTGATTTGAATTCCAGAACAATTTGGATGACCTAGAACATCTGGTTCGGATAGAACTGAGTTGCAAAATATACGCGGAGGGTTATGTATGACATGACTGGTTGCTGTCAGCTTTGTGTTCGGGCGTAGTTGACCTGGTACACCTATTGATCCAAACTCCAGAACAGTTTGGAGAACCTGGAACATCTGATTTGGATCTAACCGAGCTGCAAATTATTCACGTGAGCAATAGGAACTATCATGGACATGGCGGGTTGACACAGGTTTCCGTAGTTTTGAGCTTCAAAATTTGCATATCAACTCTCATCTTTATAGAAACCACTTGGGAGTCACCAATACCAGAATAGTGTTATAAGACTGTTTTAAAACCTGTAAATGTTGCTCATACTGAAGCATATCATGTAAATCAAAATTTACTGTTGAATATCGACAAATAATGTGCTATTGAAAATCACCAACGTACATATAACAAATCAAATATTTGAGCCTGAAATGCACCAATTTTGAACTGTAAATTTGGAGCTACGTCATTTAACTGAAGCGCATAATATATAGACTACAGAGTACGTTAACATACCCACTAATCTGGTCTGCCCCATACTTCGCTTAAATAAACCATGTGACACTCTTACATGTTTTCGATCCATTCAATGAGTAGTGACATCCCCAATATCCACGTGAAAAGAAACCTGTGCGTTCCTCTGTTACAACTCCCATGACGATGGCTGTAGTTATTCTCCGAGAACATCCGTACGTCGTTGCAGATGACTATCTGGTCGAAAAATTGATACGACCGACACCTTTAGGATTAATGGTGCAGAACGCCTTTTTCTACAGGGCATTCACCCGCTCAAAATGTCCAGAACTGGACTTCTCAGTGGTACCATTCCGCGTTCACACATGTCGGTGTCTTTTGAAGAATAGAGCACGATAGGAGAATATTGTTGAAATCATTTCTTTTTCGTGATAGATGGAGCAAACTAATTGGTAGAGTGATATTTCCATTGTGAAAACCTGTTAAATGTGAGCATAAGCTACCGATTAAGCCGCACCCTAATTGATAGGAAGAAAAACGCAACCGAAAATAATGAACGAACGGTTAATACCCTCCCCACTGTGGATGCTTTCAAATACGAGTAAAATACAAACCTGCCCCTAATTGAGCTTGCTTTAAAAAAAGGCACGTGACTTTTGTCGACGCACCGTCCGGTTTCCGGTCCAAAAATCCCACCACGAACCGTGACGACGACGACGACGACGACGACGATGGGGCGGTCTTTGGTCGATGAATCGGCTAAATGCCAGCGAAGGTTTTCTGCTGGTCGTGGTTTTTCGGGATTGTAAATAATCCAATTGAAGAAGACTGAACTGAAGAGAGAGAGAGAAGGAAAAAGTAGCGGTAACGCGCGACTCAACGGCTCGGCAGGTTGGCTTGATCTTAGCTTTGAATGAAAACCTAACAAGACTGGGACAAATTTCGCGAGTAAGCCAAGCTTAGTACAGATTTAGCAGCACCCATATTGCGACATTGTCCGCGGCATTTTTGGCATAAACAAATGCTTTGAAAAAAGCCTACGAACTGAACATTTTTTCCCGATTGTTTTCAAACGGACGGAAAAAAGAATGAGAAATATTCCTTTGAAGTGCACTATTTTTAGTAAGCGCTGTAGCAACTCGAACATCTATGGTTTCAGATCGACAGTGAAATGGTTTAGCACCATAGCAATCTGTAAGTATCTTTCATTGTTTCTGATGCCATTTTGAAACGTTACACGAGAATTCAACCTAAACACTGTGTAAATATTCGACGTGACATTCTTACGTGCCGCGATGGTGGCGGAAGACCCGGGCGCCCTGCGCTGCCACGGCCCGTGACGTTAGAAAGGCCATTCAATCATGTTCCACTGGTGGTATGTAATAAATCTTCCCTCGCAGTGTACTGCCATCGGTGCGGCGCGGCCGCATCGTATCGTGTAGTCGTGCACGTGACATTGAAACCCCGCCGACCGAAATACAGTACGGCGAAGACAGTGCGAAAAGGTGCAGAAAATCTCTCAAGTCGAGTGGCGTATGTGCCTTTGCATCTACTAAACTAAAGCATGTCGTCATCCATGGTGTCCCTCACGAAGTCAACGCGCGCACAGGACAGGAGGAAAGTAGCAAAGTGGGTAGGCAGCTAGCTCGATTGCAGTCAAGCATCACCGTAGGAGGTGGTGCACGATGCCGATTTTCTGAACTCCTCAAACAGTCGAGTCGAACAGATGCTTGTTGGCTGTTCTCTAGTGTCGCTGTCGCTGCGTAGTGGAGAAGATGCACAAGAATGGCGATCGTAACTAACGCCTCCGAATTCCAGAATTTTAAACAAGCATTTTAAAAAAAAAAAAAAATGTTATTCGAGTTCTCCTAATCCGTAATCGGTCGGTGTAAACAATAATTTGTACAACTAGTTGCAAAAAGATATGTTTTTCAATACGGTGTGTACGTTTATCCAATTAAGCTTACCGATGATCATTAATATTTAAAAAAAACATACTCTCAGCGAACTGCACTATCGGAATTTTCGACTAATTATTTCTACAAAAGCCCTTCTTAACCATCGGTGGGCATGCGGTCTACATATGGAGTCTCGATTTCGACGACCGTGGTTCAAACCAAGTCTGCCGCACTTTATCTTTTTCTTAAATTGATATATTTTTTTATGAGGCAACATGCTAAAATCCAGACCAAGAGGATTGATCCTCTTATAATCAGTTGAATTTCAAATATACATCCGATTCTATTTTTACGCAGTTTATTTACACGGTTTTTAAAACTCGATTTTTTATTCTCCGCTTCTTGCATAGCTGTTTTATGTTCCAGCATTACATTATCTACTTCGAAAATCCACTTGAATATGATTTCAACCACTTTCTTGGTACCCATTTCCCACTAGGCATGTTTGACATAATTTTTCTGAATCAGATCAACCTACATACGGCGCGGCGGCGACAGCGTCACCAGCGCGCGGACGTGTGGGTTTCGGCATTGGGTGTGGCAAATAGTTTGCATCGATCGTGCAGTTACCACACGGTAGTGTTGTTGTCGCCGCGACGATGCGATGATGATGGTCGTTCATTTGGTTAACCTGCCGCTCGCTAACTTGATGGTGGTGATGGCACTCCCAAAACGCATTTGGAAGCGCGAGAGGTGACCAACCAAACAGAGTCGATTATTTTTGGGTGTAAATCAAATTATTTTTAAATGTTGTATGCCCCGCTAGCGAGTCATGCTTGGCGTTACCCGCCAGCCATTGCCACCACCACGCCATTGCTCGACGTGTTCGTATTCCGAAGGGAACACATCTCCACGCTTGGCTTGAGACAGGCAACAATCGGGGTGCAGGTTTCACATTGGCCCCCTTTTTAGGCCAGCTACTAGAATGTTCCGGCGAAGTGAAGTAATTGACGCCAAATTGTGGCTTACTGATTTTTCATATTTGCCATCAGTTGAAAATTTTGCCATTCACATCAACAGGCCAGTTCGAAGCAGATTATGACGAAACAGTAGCAGTGAGTGTATCTTTATGTGGCGGTTTTCTATTTGTTTCTGGTTCGAAGACCAAGCATCATCATCACCCGCCACCTGTGGTTTCTTACGTTAGCGTTCACTGCCGCCGGTGGAGGTCAAATTAGGCGAAAATATTTATGCTATGCTGGGGCGATGTGAATCACCACGAACGCGTTTGAATTTTATAATTTCTAATTACTTTTATCCCGGGTAAGTTTGAAAAGCTCACCTGAATAGAAATGAACCATTCACCGAATCGATATATTATATAAATTATTCTGTTTCTTTTAGTGAATTTGTGGAATGATAATTATTATTAACAGCACTTTTATGATTAAATGATATAGATGAAAAATGTTAAACTATTTATTATTAATTTTTGATCATACACCGTAATCTGAGCTGCAAATCCAGTCAGTCCCTTGTAACTAAGCAGACACGAACAAACGTTCAATGGAAATAAGAACAGTGAGGTACTTTAAAGCACAGGTAATGGAACAGAAATGTTAGGAACTGAACAAAACTACCCAACCAAGAAATTATTATAATTATTGATTGCACAGAGGACGGGGTACCAAATGGACCTCTCTATCACTTAACCAATGAAAAGGGCAGAGTTGACAATAGCGAGCGTACCTATGTGCGATCAGTTATCAGTTCCGTCCTGGCAGATGCAGGGGATATCACTGTGTTTTTAAAGATTTTTGTGGTCGATGGTCGACCTTCTTTGCAGCAGATAAGGTTTTGTACCCTTAATCGTAATTACAACTTTGAGAATTTTCGCCACAAAAGTTCTATGAAAAAATCTTGCAATGATGCCTTTCTCATTCCCTCGAAAGTGTTGAGAAGCATATAGGAAAAGTCTAAAATCATACTAATAGGTGGATAGGTATTATTTTTTACATTTGGTTATATTCAATGTTAAATTTCCTACCGAACGCAGCTTATTTCTAGCAAATCTGATGAGCATAAGTGCTAAAAAGTGATTTTTCCTATACAGGTTTTAAAATTAGTTTTTTGCCCATAACTTTTGAACGATTAGGCCGATTTTCAATAGGAAACAATGAGACAAAACTAAATTCCCTTCGAATGTAACTTATCGCGAGCAAATCGCTTAGGGTCAAGTATCCGAAAAATGAAAGAGTTTGTTGCACGATTTTGCGTATTAAAAACCCAATTTAATGCCCCTTGTGATGATACTGCCTTTCTCGCATTTAGCCAAGACATTAGACACCAACCTTGTAAGATTCATTACACCCTTTTCATTATATGGTCATTATATGGCAATGGTCGATTGTTATCACATTCAATAGTAATCAACTAGGATTTGCTTCCTCGATTTGCCTCGAAGCAACTTATTTCGAGAAAATCGGTTAAGCATTACTATAAGAAAAGTAGGCTAATGTTTGTGCACACACAAAAATGAAGGGACATGATAGCCTTTCGGAATAATTTCGTTGTACGAGAAAGACAATAATTATATTTTGGCCATAACTTCTGAGCCCATAATATAGCCCAGTCAATTGTCAATAGGAAACAATGGAAACAACAGGATTCCGCGTCGATTATAACTTGCTGCGAGCGAATCAGTTAAGGATAAGATAAGCTGGGGGCTGCGGACTGACGATTCTGATTTTCAAGATACTTTGCTTGAAACCCGCAAATTTTCTCTCAGTTTTTAATGTACAATATGTTTATCTTGGCATAAATAATTGTACCGATTGTAAAATAAGTTCATACCGTTCCCTTACATTGAATCCCTCGATAGATTTGAAACTGCACCAGAAAAATGAGGTTTGTTAGAAATAAACTACAATTAGTATGAGTTGACTTACACGTGTACTCTCTCGGCTGCGGACAGAATGCTCACAAACACTCTCGAAGCGATGGATATGTTTAGACAGCTTAATACTTTTCGTGATTCGAAAATTCTCCACTGGTCCACTGGGTGTTGTGTCCTATCCGTTGTCTCATGCTAGGTGTTAAGTGTTCAGTCTGTACGACCTCTGGTCGAAGACGGTGTTGCTGTCTTTACTATGGGTTTAAGTTAAGGAAACATAAGCTATTTGGGACAATATTTGAAATAATTGCGATTTTAGCGACGGAAAGAGAAATCCGCGACAGAACCGTGAAATTCGCGACTGTTGTAACAGCCCTGTATTCGTTTTTGTGCGGTCAGTGAGCTAATTAATCCTTGCGCGATCAATCGTGTTTCGTTCTGGACGTAAAACATTTTAGAGATCCGAGTGATTTTGATGTGTTTTGGGCGATCGCCTAATTAGTTAGTACGCGATCGATCGTGTTTCGTATAACAGAAGGCGCATTTTATTGTGCTTTGAACAGCATTGTTCTGCTTTGTGCGGCCCAGGGGGAGAAGGCGGAGCACTGGATCCCTACCCCGACATGTGCGACATCTGAATTTGGTTCTTAAATGTAAACAACAGTGTTAATTCTCTACCATCTTTTTGTTATGGCGAGGCAATTTTTATGCACACTTTTGTTTTCGATATTTGATCAAAATCAAACACTCAATCATGCAGCAATATAACGATGTTGTATGCTTGAGATACCTGCTTGATTATAGAAACTCGAAAAAGAATTTATTTGCAGTAACTAACCGAATATAAATGACACATTCCAGCGTAACGCGACACCATGAGGAGCCGACTTTCAGCGAGAAATTAGGTCTGCATTCGAAAATTAGCCTCGGGGACATATGATTAAACAGGTGTAAAATTATCCTCACTAAATTTCCTTTCTGATAGAATATTCATTTTGAGATTTTTCGCTTTGAATATGATAAATATGCGCTGCATTTCGTAACGCGACACCATCGCTGAATTGCACTTTTTCGCATTTTGAAATGCAAGTGCGTTTTTCAGCTCTGGTATACGGTTTGGAGTCTCGATTTATTCTAAGCATTTCTCGTATACATCAACAGAAATGAGGCTGTGATATAAAATCGCAGGAAAAAACGGAAATTATAATAAAAATAACTGAATTGATATGAACACCGCCGCGTTACGCTGATTGACAAACAGTCTCCTGCAAATGGTGTCGCGTTACGCAAACGTGTTTATCGTTGATAGAATACGTAATTTCAGCCGATTTCGATGCGACATGTTTTATTCGACACAGAATATTATCACATTATCTATCGTTGAATGTAGTTCGAGTTGGTGGTTACGATCTGGAGTTTCAGTTAGAGTTTGAGGAACTAACCGGCACAAATACAGAACTGAATCAATTCCATTCGTATCACATATTCAGTTTTAGAAACAAATTAAATGGTAATGGGTTTTCCTATTTTTATATTAGTCACACCCAAGTTCAAGTATGACCCGGATCGGTTTTTAAGTACGTGGTCAGACGATCGATCCCCCTAGAAGTGAGTTGTTTTACACTGAAAAGTTCTATTTTGCCTTTTTTCTACGTTAACCATTTTGAAAGGTGATGATGGCCCAAGAAGCTCAGCAACGTTGAAAAGGAATATTTCTGTCGTTTTTTATTCTACGTTTCTACTGGAACGTTGTCTGTTTTCAACTTTCTATTTATTTCCGAAAAGATTGGAATACGTCTCATGTTTCAACCCATGTTTATCACAAGAACGTATGCGTCGTGCCCTGAGTGCACTACTTTTAACAACATTTTCAATCTTTACGCTATCATCAACACTACTCAGAAAATAAATACTCAATTTTGAAAATAGTGTTTATATCTTGGTGTAAAATAATTGTCTTATTATTCTATATTCATTCAGGTTAAAGCGAAGTTCATTAGGATGCCTAACATAATATGTCTTTAGTACGAACCAGCCCAATGCTGGTTCATCTCGATTAACATAAAATGGAATTTTTTTTCAATTTATCACTCAGCAACTCACTGTTAACCTTTTTGATATGCCCTTATTCTTGCATTGGTTTGGTGAAGTTTTTTGCCTGACGATATTCATTATATTTTCGACTACCGGTGACCAACACTCTTAAATTATTTCACCGATATTGACTGTGAAAATCTCTGTTCTTAAGTTCTTAAGATGAAATATCGACTAAATTGACGTAGGTTCACGTATGTTCTTCTTTGAGCGGTGACGTACTCGGCTGTGACGATCTTAATCAAAGAATAAAAAATGCCGAGCTAGTGAGAGCGAACGAAAGGAAAATTAACTAAAATATTAAAAATCATCAAATTAAATGGAGAAAAGAAAACACGAGTCTTTCGGTTCCTCAGAGCTAAAAATATATTTAAAAATTAAGATAAAACTTGTATTAAAAAAACATAACTGCGGCTCCGTAACGCTTCACGTCAGATGAGTCTTTCAAATAAACGAACCATTGAAAAAAATATAATCATACTTGGCATCCACAAACAAGTTTGACGGTTCGTGACATGGTAGAAGGAAACCGTGTTCGTCAGAAAACTGTTAGTTACGTTTACTCATATGAGTGGCATGGTGATATTGCGTGGAAAAGAGAGAGGATTAAAAAAGCCTCACATTTTATTCGAAAAAAAAAACTCAGTTTCACGTGACTTATTACCGGACGACCCCAAAGGGGTCACCAAACACCAAACATTTGTAATTTCCCACCACTCCGTAACATTTTTGTATGGTAACCTATTTTTTGTAGTGTGGAGAGTTACCAAATGACACACCCCTTTACACCCCCAATTTTGTTACGCTATTCATGTACAAGCCCTAAATTAGTTTAAAGAAACCATTGTGATACTGTACCAATAAACCGAAAGCATTTTATCCCTTATTACAGAAGCACATGGGCTGCAAAATGGTGGGTTGACATCAAGGAAGGAGCGCCCAACAGAGCTCTGGTCCCCACAAGTCCCTATCTCACGCTTCCACGGGTCGTCCGATGACAAAAGACCGCCAGCTAAGGGTTGTGTACTTAGCTGGTAGTGCAGCCTGGGCACTGTTGTCCTTCTGACATCAGCTAGAGTGAGAAGGTACGCCTCGAGCGTCTGTTCACCAGGAGGTGCGGCTCAAACAGCGTCTGCCTGGTACCCAGCGGCTGATTAACGAAATGCTGTATCGCGTCAGCTATACCTAAGGTGGCAGCCCCATCATCGCGATGTAGGTAACGCGACCCCGGTAAGGTAGCTTACTGAAGCCTCTCATATACCACGAAAAATGGAGATAGAAGAAAAAGAGAACGTTATTTTTGGCAACCGACCCGGCAACGAAATAAGGACTATGATTGGAAACTCGGTACCTGGAATGTCAGGACCTTAAATGAACCTGGACGAGTGAGCCTTCTGGCTCGTGAACTGCAGAATGTTGGAGTGAACGTGGCTGCTATTCAAGAAGTCCGATGGCCTAGATCCGGAGAACGTGAATTCCGAGCCGTGGACCACACGACCAATACTGCATTCAAGTATAACATCTATCACAGCGGCGGTGAAAAAGCAGAGCATGGAGTTGGTTTCGTAGTGATGGGCAAGCAGATGAAGCGAGTGATGCGGTGGAAACCCATTAGCGAACGAATCTGTGTGTTGAGGATACGGGGCAAATTCTTCAATTACAGCCTAATCAACGTGTACGCACCGACAAACGATAAATCCGACGACGTGAAGGACACGTTTTATGAATGTCTTGATAAAGCCTATGGAGAGTGCCCAAAGCATGACGTGAAAATTGTTATCGGAGACGCTAACGCTCAGGTCGGTAGAGAGGACTTTTTCCGTCCCATAATCGGTAGGGAGAGCCTTCACTCCGCTACCAATGACAACGGCCTACGGCTAGTAAATTTTGCTGCTGCCAGAGGGATGGCCATCAGTAGCACCTACTTTGCACGAAAGAAATAAAGAATATCCGAAAGCACACCTGGAGACACCCAAATGGTGAAACTTGCAACCAGATAGACCATGTTCTGGTGGATGTGTGCCATTTCTCGGATGTTATCGATGTGCGGACATTCAGAGGTCCGAACATTGACTCTGATCATTACCTCGTTGTCAGTAAAATTCGATCACGGTTGTCAACTGTATCGAACGAAAGATCACAGCGAACGATGCGTTACAATATCCAGCGATTGTCGGCGGAAGGAGTATCGGCTGAGTACCGCCAGAAGCTCGACGAACGGATAAGTGCAATCAACGTTAGCGACAACATCAACGATCTATGGCAGTCGATCCATGGAGCGGTGAGCACAACAGCACGAGAAGTGGTAGGCACTGCACAGAGGCGACCCAGGACGGTTCGATGTGGAGTGTCAGAGAGTGACAAACGAGAAGAACGTTGCCAGAAGCCGGATGTTGGTGTCGGGTACCCGATCGAATAGAGATCGGTACAAGGAAGCAAGAGCATCCGAAAAACGAACCCACCGCAGGAAGAAAAAAGAGTACGAAGAACAAGTTATTAGTGAGGCACAGGAAAAAATGGAGCTGAACGATATGCGGAGGTTTTATGAGTCTGTTAATGGCGTGCGGAGAAAGACAGCGCCATCTCCCGTCATGTGCAACGACCAACAAGGGAATAACAAGGGACAAATAAAACTGAAGTGGCTGCCAGGTGGAAGCAACACTTCGAGACTTTGTTGAATGGAGGAAGTGACGGTGCATCAGAGAACAGAATAAATATTAGCGACGATGGACAAGCTGTGGAATCACCTACACTAGATGAGGTTAAAAAAGCTGTCAAAGAGCTGAAAAACAATAAGGCTGCGGGGAAGGACCAGCTCCAGGACCAGGACCAGGGCTGCGAAATGGTGAGTTGACATCCGGCAAAGGGGCGCCTAACATAGCTCTGGTCCTCACAAGTTCCAATACTCACGCTTCCACGGGTCTTCCGATGACAATTGACCGCCAGCTAAGGGTTGCGTACAGCCTGCGTACAGTGCAGCCTGGGCACTGTTGTCCTTCTGACATCAGCTAGAGTGAGAGGGTGCGTACTGTGGGGTCTGCCTAGGATGTGGTGGGGTTCGACAGTGGGCTCTGTTGAACTTCTATAAAAAGCTGCATGTGTCCCCAAGCAGGCCCTATCAAAGCGACCGTGTGCCGCTCAAAGCGCACTAGCCTAGTCCTGGTGTTGGGTGGGACTTTAAACAAATTTGACCCGACTGATCGAGCGTCTGTCCACCAAGGAGGTGCGGCTCCAACAGCGTCTGTTCTGGCATCCAGCGGCTGAGTATGAAATGCTATTCCCCGGAAGCTATACCTAAGATGGCAGCCCCATCCCGGTGGATAGGGAACCTTGGGCCAACAACCTACTGTTCCCGAAACATCAATTTGTTCGAGAATCCGATAATGAAAGAATACGGACTGATTTTACGGCGACGACTCTTAGCGCGAAACAACGGACACGAATAGGAACATGGAACGTTTTAACCCTAGCCCAGCAGGGTAATTGGCACAACTTGCCAATGAGGCACGCCGCACGAAGCTTGAGATCCTGGGACTGAGTGAAGTCCGTTGGCCAAACTTTAGAGAACACAGAATCCCATATGGAATAATTCTGCTATACTCTGGTTTACGAGGTGAAAACGCTCCCGGCATTGCGGAGTTGGTTCCCTACTAAGCGCCCAGCAGACTCTGCGCTAATAAAGTGGGAACCTATAAGTGAAAGGATAATCGTTGCCAGATTTAGAACACGGGTCCGAAACCTTACTATAATCCAATGTTATGCGCCAACCGATGCTGCCGATCTGCAAGACAAAGAGAACTTCTACAGTCAACTCAATGCCGTCGTAGATAGAATTCCGAAGGGTGATATCAAGATCTGTTTGGGCGACTTCAATGCGAAGATCGGATCCGACAACTCGAACCATGAGCGCATTATGGGACGCCATGGTCTCGGAGAAATGAGCGAAAACGGAGAGCTGTTCGCAGAATTTTGTGGTAATAACGACATGGTGATCGGGGATCGCTCTTCCCTCATCGACCGGTTCACAAGGTCACGTGGGTCTCCCGTGACGGCTTTACAGAAAATCAAATCGACCACATCTGCATCAGCCGAAAATGGAAACGGAGCCTTCTTGATGTACGGAATAAACGTAGTGCCGATATCGCGTCTGATCATCACCTCCTCATCGGCGAAATACGCCTGCGCATTGCGCGGATTCGTCGGCAGGAGGAAAGAGTTGGACGACGATTCAACACACGCCGACTGGAAGATGCCACGGTGAAACGGTCCTTCGTTGAAGAACTGGAGACGCGTGCTGCAGATATTCCGGAAGGTGGCAGCGTGGAAGACCAATGGACCGCCATCAAGAATGCCTTCATCGCCACCAGCGAGAACAATCTGGGCGAACTACGCACCCAGAGAAAACAATGGATCACCGATGAGACCTGGAGGAAGATAGAGGAGCGAAGAGAAGCCAAAGCCGCGATAGAGCGATCGAAAACCAGAGGAGCCAAAGTCTTAGCCCGTCAACGATACACGGCTCTTGAGAAGGAAGTAAAACGCTCATGTCGACGGGACAAGCGAGCGTGGGCAGACTCTCTGGCCGACGAAGGAGAGAGAGCCGCCGCAACCGGGGACATTCGCCTCCTCTACGATATCTCACGACGCTTAAGCGGGCGAAGATGAATGCAACGATGCCTGTGAAAGACGCGAATGATCAGTTATTGACCGACCCAACTGACCAGCTGAAACGCTGGTTCGAGCACTTCGAACAACTTTTTCAAGCGCCAACCAGGCCATCACCACCTCGGCATGATCTGCCTAGGATCCGACGTATAACACGTGTCAATACCGAAGCTCCATCACTGCTAGAGATTCAAACAGCCATCCAAAGCATGAAATCGAATAAAGCCCCAGGGGTCGACCGCATATCAGCCGAGATGCTCAAAGCTGACCCCATGACATCCGCTCAACTACTGCATCGTTTATTTCGTAATATCTGGGACACCGCAACTTTCCCGGTCGACTGGATGCAAGGTATCTTAGTGAAGGTGCCCAAAAAGGGTGACCTGACTGTATGCGATAACTGGCGAGGCATTATGTTGCTGTGTACCGTTCTCAAAGTTCTGTGCAAAATTATCCTAGCCCGGATTCAGGAGAAGATCGATGCGACTCTCCGGCGGCAGCAAGCCGGATTCCGTGCCGGAAGATCCTGTGTAGACCATATTGTCACGCTCCGTATCATTTTGGAGCAGGTCAACGAGTTCCAAGAGTCCCTTTACTTGGTATTCATTGACTACGAAAAAGCTTTCGACCGTCTCAATCACGAGAATATGTGGGGCGCCCTGAGACGCAAGGGGGTTCCTGAGAAAATCATCGGCCTCATCGAAGCACAGTACGAGGCCTTTTCGTGTAGAGTGCTGCACAATGGGGTCCTGTCCGACCCTATCCGGGTCGTAGCTGGTGTGAGGCAAGGATGTATTCTATCACCGTTACTGTTCCTCATCGTAATCGATGAGATTCTGGTAGATGCGATTGACCGTGAACCAAACCGCGGGCTGTTATGGCAGCCTATAACCATGGAGCACCTAAACGACTTCGAATTGGCGGATGACGTTGCACTCCTCGCGCAACGGCGCTCTGATATGCAGAGTAAGCTCAACGACCTTGCCGATCGCTCCTCCTCGGCAGGTTTAGTCATCAACGTCAACAAAACCAAATCGTTGGATGTAAACACGGTGACTCCTTCCAGTTTCACAGTAGCCGGGCAACCAGTGGAGAATGTTGAAAGCTTCCAATATCTTGGTAGCCAAATGGCGTCAGACGGCGGTACCAAGATCGACATAGGCGCACGGATCAAGAAAGCAAGGGCTGCCTTTGCGAGTTTAAGAAATATCTGGAAAACAGGCAGATAAGTGAACGCACCAAAATACGAATTTTCAACTCTAACGTGAAATCTGTGCTGTTATACGCTAGCGAAACATGGTGTGTATCAGTGGAGAACACTCAACGGCTGCAGGTGTTCATTAACAGATGCCTGCGGTATATAATTCGGGCCTGGTGGCCTCACAACTGGATCTCAAACAACGAGCTCCATCGTCGTTGTCACCAGAGGCCGATAACAACAGAAATTCGGGATCGGAAGTGGGGCTGGGTCGGCCACACTCTACGTAGGGGCGGAAACGAAATCTGTAAGCAAGCATTAGACTGGAACCCAGCGGGACATCGCAGCAGAGGCAGACCCAGAGGCTCATGACGGCGAAGCCTCAATAAAGAAATAAAAGAAGTCGACCGAAATCTAACCTGGCAACAGGTTAAAGCGATAGCCGGGCATCGCTCAGGATGGAGATCTTTCAAGTCGGCCCTTTGCACCACCGGAGGTGTACAGGATCCATAAGTAAGTAAGTAAGAAGGACCAGCTCCCGGCTGAACTTCTCAAACATGGCAGTGAGCAGCTTTACGAAGTTCTGCACCATATTATGTCGAACATATGGGACGAGGGACGAGGAAATGCCTGCTAGCTGGTTGGACGGCCTCATTTGCCCTCTCTTTAAGAAAGGGCACCGACTGGAGTGCGCCAATTACCGAGGAATAACCCTCCTTAATTCGGCGTACAAAATTATGTCCCGTATTCTGTTCAACAGATTGAGACCGCTTGAAGAGTCCTTCGTCGGCGAATACCAAGCAGGTTTTCGTGAGGGCCAGGGTTCATAATGCTCACTCAATCTCAGGAGCACATGATTTTCCCTCACGAAAGTTTTCGGGGAGAAATCGCTTTTCGGGAAAGAAAAACAGCCTGGAGAGTGATAACAATTTTTCGCTCACTTTGATTGCCGCTAAACGTTGGTTTGCTCTTTTTCTTTCATATTCGAGTCTTTTCGTGGCATCATCAATGCTAATGGTAGTAGCTTATGTGGAACAAATAACCTAACGCTTTCATACAGATAGCGTGGTGGTGTGGCTAAAGTAAGCGCATCCCCACAGCTATTATTGCTACTATTCTGGGTTCGAATCCCGGCGCAGCCATACAATTTTGTAATTATTCTGCAATAATTCTCGCGAAAAGTGAGTGAGAAGTGAAAGTAATGAAACGAAAAAGGATTTTCATCTAATAGGAAAGATTTTCGTTCATCTTCCAATGCTAATTCTAGAGAAAAGATTGATGGGTGAAAGATGATCCTCAACGTAAACAACGAAACAAGATTTTCCCTTGGCCCGAAAAACGCTTGCTTTGGTATCATTGAAACGAAAAGTCGAAACCCTGGTGAGGGCCGATCAACGACGGATCAAATGTTTACCCTGAGACAAATCCTTGATAAATTCCGGGAGTACAACTTGCAGACACATCATCTGTTTATTGATTTCAAGGCGGCGTACGATTCAGTGAAACGGAATGAATTATGGCAAATTATGCTTGAACATGGTTTGGTGACCCTAAAAAAACTGATTAATTTCCAATATTGCGCCTTTCGAATCACTAACAATGACTCTTTACGCTACAGATGCAGAAACTACAATTTTCGATGTTTCAAACAGATTGCTGCAACTTATGTATGATAATATTCAGTCATCATCCTTCGATTGTGCTGCTTGGGTCGCTACTGACGCCATCGTTTGGTCCGCACTCCGTGCCCCTCACCATGAATTCTCGAGCAGATATGACGCGCGAGCGCGAAACACGGATGAGAGAGAGAGAGAGAAATAAAATGATGGGCCAAAGAACTCACAACTTATATCATTCTGAGGTCCGTGTTGTTGGGAATGCATGGAAGGGATAATCGTTGATTCTGATTTTTTTACTGGGTATAACAAGAATTGAAATTTTCAAAAGTTCTTGTAAATAGTCTTGATTTTCAATAAATCTAAAATATATCGAAAGATAGAGGCGCTATTAACGTTCAAAATCTTACATGATTTCGTGACGGTCCCCAAATTTAGATTCTGACCCAGACGTTGTCCAACTAAAATTTTGAGTGTTCCCTTTCATGACGGAAAATGTGTTAAATATCCGTGAGGATAAAAGTAGAGGCAGCGATACAATTTTACTCAGTCACTGAGTAGATCAAAGTTAGAGTGTAGATACCATTGAATAACTAATGAATGACCGTTACTATTCGTATTGAACAGTTTCGCATATTAGAACGCATACTCGAAAACAAATATTGTTAGGAGAAATATGATTACTATTCTTGTTTTCCGTCTCATAGCTCCCATATTCCAAAGCCGAAAGAATGAAAAATTATGTGATCTTTTATTTTTTTTGCCTAGCTAGATAGTTATAACATACCGCTGTGAAGAAAATCCAGATCGTAGTGCTGCGTTAGTGGTTATCAAATTGTTATCTTACCTGTAAAAGGGAAAAAGAGAAGAATAGATTAAAATTCGCACTGATGTGAGTATTGTCGTTGATTTCGATTCCGATCATACATACACGGAACAAATCGCCCTGTAAACCACTATTGTAACTGGCACACCAATTATGATTTATAATACGACGTTTGAGGATGAATTTAATTCAAGATATGGAGGTTGCAGCAGCACTACAAAGAGCACCTGAATGGCGATGTAGCAGACAAGGGTGGTATGGTGATGAACCTTGGAAGTACACGCGTACAGGACATACATTTTCCAGACTCAGGTTTCCATGAAATTCAAAAGAAGGAGAACAACAACTACGAACAGAGCTAGTAAACACGGTGGCGAGGCACTAATGATTAGGGCGCTGCATTGGGTAATTACCAAGATTTGGAAGGCGGAAGTTCTGTCGAAGAAATGGATGGAAGATGTCGAAGTACGAGAGGATAGCTTCTCCGCGGCAGTCACCCAAGAATCACATTTCTGGCTTGGTTACAGCAACCCAGGCTTCGGAATTCTCACTTATATGAATAAAAACCTAGGATCAATCCCTTTAGTGGAGTGCGATTTTTCATGTTCCCCTGTGAGGAAGTATTCTCACACAACATTTTTATCCGGATAGAATGACGGATGATAAGTTCGTGAGCGCCGGCTCGCCGGATAATTTAATTTTGATCCACAAAATTTCCCCTCTCGTCGCTTCTCCAGATAAATTTTACAAGCATATTCACAAAAATTAAAGAGAGTAATTTGGGTGAGTAAAGAGAAAAACTGCTGTATTGAAACTTCTACTCATCGTGGCGCATCGCCACATTCAACCAGTTTGGAGAGGCAAAGTAAGCAGCATTTTATTTTCGCGAAACATGGGAGGAGGAATTACACCCACCACCGCTTGTGCTGGGGTTTATCGCACTGTAATTTATCTGGATAAAATGGATGGTGCAGCGATCTGTTGTCGCGTGAGTGAGTGAGAAAGCAACCCGATTCGGACAGTGATCATTCGGCTTATAAACCCCCACCCCTTCTCTCCAGGTTAGTACCTAATCGATGATAGTGCCCTCCCCCATACATTATACACCTCCTTCTCCTTTATTCCTCACTACAAAAAGTTTACCCCACCCCGTTTATCACCCCTCCCCCTACCCCTTGAAGGTCGCACCTACATCTGTCGAACGAACCGAATTTAAGTTCTTCTTCGGATTTTGCTGTTTTCAATTTGATTGTGATTTTTTGGTCGCTTTGTTCGGAAAAGAAGAAAGACCCCTTCTGGGTCTAAAGGATGTCAGCAAATTCTAGTAATTCGTAGTAGTCAGGGTCGTAAGAGAATCAATTGTAATCGCCCGGGCTCGATTATGCCTACCTATATGGGCTTACCCCGGAGAGCTGATGGTGCTTCGGTTTCGGTGAACCGTCGGAAACCCAAGCCTCGCTAAGGCTTTCTGGATTGAAAAGTCGGTCAAGTAATTCCTGGACAAGGACAGCCCTATTGTTCTTACCGTCGGAACGACCTTAAGACTGGAATACATCCACTTCGGTGTTTTGCCCTACCCATCCGTACTACCTATTTCAGTTGCAATGCTTCAACTATTGGGCCTTTGATGATACCATTGCAATACCATTTCAAAGTCAACCATGACATATAAGGGAACTGCTACCGATAGCTGATGATAGGAAATGCTATATGAAGAAGTTCTGCAGAGAATGTAACAGTAAGCAACACGGAATTGGTCACCGTTCCTACCCCTTTTATTAGGATGAAAACGAAGTGCAGAGAATCAATACCGATTACAATTGTAGAGTAGCTTAACCAACCTATTCTCCGACCCGAAAAATCCCAATAGTGCCCCAAAAGCCAAGCATTTGACAATACTACTGGCTCCCTTGAGTCAACGCCTAATTCGGGTAGTCGTGGTGCCTTAGGACCAGGAGCCAGATACTCCAACCGGAACCTTTGGGTCGACTTCAACACCCGATGAAAGTCGCAGATGAAGAAGTAAAGTGTGATGCCATGGATAGTCGGAACCCAGGCATCCCTGGGATACCTGAAACGAATTAATAGACCTAACAGAATCTATGCATCACGGGCTGTGTCCCCAGATATCGTTGCGTGCAAAGGCGTAGAATTGCCAATCCGAAGACGGCGAGTTCGATTCTCGGTCCGGTCTAGGTCTAGGTAAGAAACATTCTTTACTCCCTGGGCATAGTGGATCCATTGTACTTGCCACACAAGATATGTACATACTAATGCATTGGCGGGCATAGAAAGCATTCAATTAATAACTGTGTAAATGATAATGGAACACTAAGTTGAAAAGCAGGCTAAGTTCCGGTTAGAATGTAGAGCCATAGAAAAAGTAGAAGAAGAAGTACCAGAAGTACCACGGGCAGACTACTCCTAGTTAAGCTGCGTACTCGCTAGTTAAGCTGGCATAGATGCCACCTAAACTCGACCCCTACAGGCACTTCCGCCGATAGCAGCACATAAAGGCCAGTCAGATTTTCGTGGAATCTTTTGACTCTGCTGACCTAGTCCAGCTCAATAACCTTCTTCAACGGCCATTTCCTGTCGGTATGATTCTCCTGTCAATGCTTGTCATTCCATTCTCCCCTTACTCAAGTGGGAGTCCGACCTTTTTCAAAGCAACAATTTTCCAATAATGGTCACTGCCCGTGTCTTCCATCCTAACAACTCCCGGAGCCCTATGACCATCACCTTCAAAGCACTCTGCAGAACAGCATTCTGTCAACACTATCCGAATTCGCCCAGGAAGTCTTGATAGCTGCTTGATCGTCTATTAGATAAACCAGCCGACGTAAAGCTCTGCGTTGGTTATCAGACGAAACGCGTCGGGTGGCGCCTCCGATTCATTAGCAGACTTCCTGCCAGTCATCTAATGAAGACGCACTTTTATTGAAGCGTAATCCGCTGCATGTGCCGTCCTTCAATAGGATTTTGCATGACCGACTGTAAATGCGTACACGCTCACGTTTGTCGTTGGAGACATCAACTATCAGAACCGTTCATAAAGTTGGGAAACATCTCAACTGCAATCGTAAAAAATGCCGGGCGTCTGCAGCGCCAATCTTCGTCCGCTAAAGTCGACTGCCGTACCTGGGATAACTTAATCAAAACGCTTTCTAAGCCTCACATGACCAGCAACAGGAGTATTTGGCTACGGGTTGAGCAAGCAATTATAAACAGAAGGCTTCTGTACGTTCTCTTCCAACAGCTCCGTTTGAATCGCTTCCGGTCTCCTCCTTTGGCGAGTGTGGATCCACATGCACTTCGTAGCTTAGTTGGTTAAAGCACCAGTCTAGCGTACTGTAGGGTCATGGGTTCGAGTCCCAGACGAAAATGTCGTATAACCAAACATATGGCCGAAAACGTTGTTTGGCTAAACAGATCATAGGGTTGTGAATTTCGTTTTCCAAACAAGTCATATGGCCGAACATGTCGTTGTGACCGAGAAAAACATTAAACCAAGCCGGTCGTTTGACAGAATAGACCATTTCAGATTAGGCCGAAGATGTTCGGTAAAAAAAAAACATTTGGACGTTTAATTCCTTATTTCTTGTTTTTAGACAACTTGTTGAGACGTCTCACTTCTCACATTTCATTGTAACTTCTCACAGTGGAAATTAAGAAGTGAGAAGTGAAGTAGAGAAATAAGGAAATATAAGGAAAAAGAAGATAGACGTATCACTTCTCATTGTGACATTTCCTCCATAAGGAATGAGATGTTCATTTTTTTTTTCTTCATTTATTTAGTTTACATCTAAGCAGATAACACTGAATCAACAATTTGATGACACAATACACGGTTCGAGGCCGCATCTCTCCATCCTCGAATACGCCCCACGCTCGCCAAGTCGTTTTGCATCTGGTCTGCCCATCTCGCTCGCTGCGCTCCACGCCGTTTCGTACCTGCCGGATCGGATTCGAACACCATTTTCGCCGGGTCGCTGTCCGGCATTCTTGCAACATGTCCTGCCCATCGTACCCTTCGCGCTTTAGCTACTTTCTGGATACTGGGTTCGCCGTAGAGTTGGGCGAGCTCGTGGTTCATTCTTCGCCGCCACACACCGTCTTCTTGCACACCGCCAAAGATGGTCCTGAGCACCCGTCTCTCGAATACTCCGAGTGCTTGCAAGTCCTCCTCGAGCATTGTCCATGTTTCATGTCCGTAGAGGACAAAAGGTCTTATTAGCGTCTTGTACATGACACATTTGGTGCGGTGGCGAAACTATTTCGACCGCAGTTTCTTCTGGAGCCCGTAGTAGGCCCGACTTCCACAGATGATGCGCCTTCGTATTTCACGACTAACGTTATTGTCAGCCGTTAGCAAGGATCCGAGGTAGACGAATTCCTCGACCACCTCGAAGCTATCCCCGTCTATCGTAACACTGCTTCCCAGGCGGGCCCTGTCGCGTTCGGTTCCGTCCACAAGCATGTACTTTGTCTTTGACGCATTCACCACCAGTCCAACTTTTGTTGCTTCACGTTTCAAGCGGGTGTACAGTTCTGCCACCTTTGCAAATGTTCGGCCGATAATGTCCATGTCATCGAGATAATCGTGTAGGTACGAGTAGGTACGAGACGGCGTGAAGCGCCGCGAGCGAGGTGGGCAGACCAGGTGCAAAACGACTTGGCGGGCGTGGGGCGTATTCGAGGATGGAGAGATGCGGTCTCGAACCGTGTATTGTGGCGTCAAATTGTTGATTCAGTGTTATCTGTTTAGATGTAGACTAAATAAGTGAAATGAACAAATTGTTAGTTCTTCAAGCTGACTAAGTAAAATCCAGAAGTTTGTTCTAGAAAACCCGAAAAAAAACACCAAATTATTTTGAATCATTAAGCAAAGTGACCACATAACGGTAACACTGGAAGATTATGACACCGGTATGCCATGTTCCTGAAACAAACAAAATCGCAATTAATCTGTACTCCAATAACAAATTATATAAAAGTCGCACCCAAAAATTGTTTTTGTGCAATTTTGTCGATTACAGAAAATTTATCAAATTTCCATACTAATGCATATCACAAACAGTTTGAAATTTGATATTTTTTTTGTAATCGACAAAAATTGCAATTGTTTGTGACAAATTCAAACGGTCCATTTCTCACATGCCTACTTTTGTCGATTGTTACAAATATGCCATCATAGGCAGTTACCCTAAGTTCATTATCGATTATCGCGATGGTTTACAATTTTTGCATTTAGCCGAGACAAACATAAAAACATTAGACAACTTTTCGTATACTAATCCTTAACCGATTTTCTCGCAACAAGTTTTATTCGACAGGGGACAAAGCCTTGTTGGTCACTATTGAATTTGATAACGATCGGTCATTGCATCTAAAAGATATGAAGAAAATGGTACATCGGACCATATAAACCCCATATAAGGTTGGTGCCTTAACTAGATGCGAGAAAGGCACCACCAACGTTAGGTGGATTAATCTGGATTTTAAATAAGTTTCAATTGCAATGGCCGATCCAAATTGCTCAGTTTGTCAAGCGGAATCGATTGTCTACAAGCCTTTTTTAAAAAGATCGTTTTTGGGGTGTAGTAATAGCTCTTTGGTACAACTTCGGAATGAAAACATGCGAAGCATAAATCTGCAATTTATTGAATATATTCATGCCATATTTTCCTATTTTGAGCGAAAGCCGTTTTGGCGTTTTCAAATGATACGCGAGAAAGACACTTCGGTTAGTAATTCGATTGCCACACTGTAAATAAAGACATAGGCACTACTTCACCACAACTATCAAATAAAGCCGCAAAGCAGCGGCAATAATAATTTTCTCCGATTTTCACCTCGCATCTTTTTGCTTTTGCCCATGCGTGACTCCATATCAGTAGATTAAAAATGAACTCACTATTCGACGCCTTTCCATAAACATAGGTTTCCCATTTTAATCATGGGGCAATAAAGCAACCGGGTAGATAATTCAGTTCCATTATGTCTAAATTCTCAACAATGGCTACACACAGTCCAACCCCAGATTCGTGGGATCGCTCGCAGTAACTAATCAATCAAAGCGATAACAACTGCCCTAACTAATGAAAAAAGAACCTCGGACCCGGTGTGCGGATCGATTCGGCCGGCAACACTCGCACACACGCCGAACCAGTCAGGGAACGCACAACAGCTGGGATCGGCGGCTGGTAGTTTATTGCATACCAACACGAACTAATTGTAATTTGAAAACAATTAGCCCCGGATGACCCTGATGGCATTCGACACCCATCTATCGTCGGTTGGTTCGCCTTCCTTCCTCGTCGTCGCGGAATTCAATTGTATTGTGCGTACCAACATGTATCAGGGGTTCATGTGTGCTTGATTTAGACCAGACTGACGCCTCCGCAGCGCAGCGCGCACCAACACCGAGAAACGAGACGGTAATTAATTAAACCCATTAGCATCCGCGAAGTTCAACCCGTGATGGGAGAGTTGATCATCGCTGGCTGCGTTCTAAAATGCCCAATCGTGTGCTGATGGCTACGATGTCAACTGAGCGAGACAACAAATAACTGACTAATCCGCCTAGACTGCCTTCCTAGTCCGTATAACTCATGTTTCGGAAAAAAATGTCCAATTGGTAGGTAATTGTTTACTCCAAATAAATGAATTATTGCTTCGGTGCAATTTACGGATCATTTTGTGCGAATTAGTGGAGAATTTGGAACAGGGCTTTCCTTAGTTGATACTGCTGTTGTTTTCAGATTCGAAAAAAATACGTTTATTTTTTTTACAAACACATTTGTTGTGGAATTCAAATGAAGGTAACTGTCTTCTCAATAGGATAGTTGGATACTTACATGCATACAAATAAATATAGATAATACATCAACTCGTTGTGCTGAGTCGATTATCATACAATTCTTTTTGAAATGAACACACAGCCTTTCACGTAATGTGTATGTGGTGTATACGAAACACAAAAAATCAAAGTAAATTGAATCAAAACAGTAAATATTTTCATTAGAACATGACCGCAGTTCAAAGCTTCACTTTAAAATATATTAACATAACAGTGGAAGCGTTACGCAACCAGCAACGAACTCGGCGAGGCCAGGGAGGGAGCAGAAATGTATAGAAAAAAAATTGTACACACAGCCTGTGTTCTTACACAATTGGGGATCAAATTTCGATGCCGTCGTCATCGTCGACAACGTTTCCAACCCTAAAAATAGCGACACTATAAAGCGATGAAAGCTATAACCCGCGACAAAAATAGCGGCTCCGGCGTCTGGCCCCGGCACTGTTAAAACACTCGATCCGTTTGTTCGATTGTTGTTGTTTTGAAAGCATCAACCGGCTGTGAGGTGTCATGCTTTTAATACGGCACCGTCCGACCGTCCGTCCGCCGCACAATCGATGGGAGCCAAGATCTCAACATGGTGAATCGGGAAACCGTTCGGTTTGGTGCGATTGAATTGCACCGTCCCGCTATCTGCTTTCGATTCTTGCTTTTAATTGCCGAAAACAAATCTACGATGAAAGTATGAAAAATTCGTTTCCAGTTCGCTCCAATGGTGTACAATCTCACTGCGGCAATGATAATGGGACGCTCGCGTGGATTGACTGAACAAAACAACATTTTATACGATTGAAATCTTATAAATAAATAGAACTGCCAAATAAATCTGACAAACAATTTGTTCATAGTTTTACCTACTATTTGTATTTCAAAAAACTTTTGTTCGACACGTATTGAGAAAGCGATTTGGAAGTTGACCTCCTAATTGTCCGAATCCCATCGATAAAATTACGGAAATGGATCAAAGGTGACAAAGACGCAGAAGGATTTTTTCCAAATGATGACACTCCTGATAAATTGAAGCTGCTGATTTCGATAAGGAATGTGAGTCGCGGGCGGTCTTCACGAGACCCGCTGATTAAAAGCACAGATTACAATTCAGTATTACAATCAGACGAGCTCGGTGATCTAGTGGCTACCGCTTCTGCCGTATAAGCAGGAGGTCGTGGGTTCAATTCCAGGCTTGTCCTTTTCCTACCTTGTATTTCTATCTTAGTTCTTTTTGTATTTCACATTCTACCAAAACAATTCCTACTGTTATAACCTTCCACACTAACAAATCCAAAACCTCCCGTAGCACCAATAAGAGGTCGTAGAGTTCTCTGCATCTTTCTTAAGTAGGTGTTCAGCTAACCATCCTTCCCCTTCCTCAGCAATCGCAAGGACGTGCCCAGGACAGATCTCGACTATTGGAGAGCTCATTGCTTCCATCTAAGACAGCGATTCTCAACCTTTTTCTTGAGAGATACCCCTTCGAACTTTTGCATTAATAGAGGTACCCCCTCTTGAAAGTAGGCTTCCAAGCCTCTTGAAAGATTAATTCCGAGCCCTTTGAAAAGAGACCTCCGAGCCTTCAGAATCTCTTGAAAGTAGGCTTCCACGCCTCTTGTTGAGAGGCTTTGCATATTGAATGGATGCTTTAAAGCCTCTTGAAAGTACGCCTCTGAGCTTCTTGAAAAGTGGGTCCCGATCCTCTTGAAAAGAGCTTTTCGAGCCTTTTGAAAGGAACCTTTCGAGCCGCTTGAAAGGAGTCTTGCGAGTTTTTTGAAAGGAGGCTTTCGAGCCTCTTAAAAGTAGGCTTCAGGGTATCTTAAAAGGAGGTTTACGAGCCACTTGAAAGCAGGCTTCTGAGTCTTTGTGAAGAGCTTTCTGAGCCTTTTGAAAAGAACCTTCCGGATATCTTAAAAGGAGCCTTTTGAGTTTTTTAAAAGAAGGCTTTCGAACCTCTTGAAAGGAGGCTTTCAGGCCTCTTAATACGAGGTTTCCGGGCTTCTTGAAAGCAGGCCTCCGAGTCTCGATAAAAGGCTTCTGAATCTCCTGTAGAGAGGTTTCCTAGACTCTTGAAAGGAGCTTTCCGAGCCTTTTGAAAGGAACCTTCCGAGCCTCTTAAAAGAAGGCTTCCGACCCTCTTAAAAGAAGGCTTCCGACCCTCTTAAAAGAAGGCCTCCAAGCCTCTTGAAAGTTGGTGTCCGGGACTCTTGAAAGAAGGCTTCCAGGCCTCTTGAAAGGAGGCTTCCGAGCCTCTTGAGAGGAGACTTCCAGGCCTCTTGAAAGGAGGCTTCCAGGCCTCTTGAAAGGAGGCTTCCAGGCCTCTTGAAAGGAGGCTTCCAGGCCTCTTGAAAGGAGGCTTCCAGGCCTCTTGAAAGGAGGCTTCCAGGCCTCTTGAAAGGAGGCTTCCAGGCATCTTGAAAGGATGCTTCCAGGCCTCTTGAAAGGATGCTTCCAGGCCTCTTGAAAGAAGATTTTCAACCTTCGAACCTTTTGAAAAAGGCTTCTGAACAACTTGAAAGGAGCCCTCCGAGCCTCTTGTAAGGACTTCGTGCTGCATGGAAGAAATCTGTGCTGGTTGTGGAGGACAGGATTCTATTGGATTCACTAATCGCCAGCCATATTATGTACAAAACACAGGTTTGAAATAAAAAACAAATACAAAAATATCAAAACTTTATCAATTCATTTTGATTGGAATTGTAATTCTTCCGCCATTACGAATTTTTGTTCGAGGTACCCCCTGGGGCCAGCGAAGGTACCCCCAGTGGTACATGTACCCCAGGTTGAGAACCGCTGATCTAAGAGATAGTGATTAGTCCCAAATCAATATCTGTGGTAAAGGATGAAAGTGATGCTACTCTCATACAATAGTCCAGGCTTGTACCACCTACGAATTTGTGCGAAATGCTCAATGCTCTAATGCTAGATTACAATTCAGTATTACAATTATTATTATTTATTCAGACTAAGGCCGAAGTGGCCTGTGCGGTATATAAGAGTCTTCTCCATTCGGCTCGGTCCATGGCTACACGTCGCCAACCACGCAGTCTACGGAGGGTCCGCAAGTCATCTTCCACCTGATCGATCCACCTTGCCCGCTGCGCACCTCGCCTTCTTGTGCCCGTCGGATCGTTGTCGAGAACCATTTTCACCGGGTTACTGTCCGACATTCTGGCTACGTGCCCGGCCCATCGCAGTCGTCCGATTTTCGCGGTGTGAACGATGGATGGTTCTCCCAACAGCTGATGCAATTCGTGGTTCATTCGCCTCCTCCACGTACCGTCCGCCATCTGCACCCCACCATAGATGGTACGCAGCACTTTCCTTTCGAAAACTCCAAGTGCGCGTTGGTCCTCCACGAGCATCGTCCAGGTCTCGTGTCCGTAGAGAACTACCGGTCTAATTAGCGTTTTGTAGATTGTCAGTTTGGTACGGCGGCGAACTCTATTCGATCGGAGCGTCTTGCGAATTCAAAGTACGTACGATTTCCAGCCACTATGCGTCTCCGAATTTCTCTGCTGGTGTCATTTTCGGCAGTCACCAGTGAGCCCAAGTACACAAATTCTTCTACCACCTCGATTTCGTCACCACCGATGCAAACTCGCGGTGGGTGGCTCACATTGTCTTCTCTTGAACCTCTTCCTATCATGTACTTCGTCTTCGACGTGTTGATGACTAGTCCGATCCGCTTAGCTTCCCTCTTCAGTCTGATGTAGGCTTCCTCCATCTTCTCAAAGTTACGTGCCATAATATCTATGTCGTCGGCGAAACCAAATAGCTGGACGGACTTATTGAAAATTGTACCACTCGTGTTAATCCCTGCTCTTCGTATTACACCTTCCAAAGCGATGTTGAATAGCATACACGAAAGACCATCACCTTGCCGTAACCCTCTGCGGGTTTCGAAGGGACTCGAGAATGCCCCTGAAACTCGAACTACGCACATCACCCGATCCATCGTCGCTTTGATCAACCGTGTCAGTTTATCCGGAAAACCGTGTTCGTGCATTAGCTGCCATAGCTGGTCCCGATCGATTGTATCATATGCGGCTTTGAAGTCGATGAATAGATGATGTGTGGGCACGTTGTATTCGCGGCATTTCTGCAGTACTTGGCGAATGGCAAACACCTGGTCCGTGGTGGAGCGTTCGCCCATAAAACCCGCCTGGTACTGCCCCACGAACTCCCTTGCAGTTGGTGCTAGTCGGCGGCATAAAATTTGGGATAGTACCTTATTCAGTATTACAATCAGTCTTGCAAAATGTCGTGACCATCACCAGATGATCCGAAATGAAAACAAAAACCACCACGCTTTCAAACGATGTTTTTTACTGACAATCATTGCAAGCGCATCGTGACATGTAGAAGCTGACGCGTGAGTACCTTAGGTACTCAACACTTAGGTAAGCGTGACACCCAGACTGACAACCACGAGCTGAGAGCCGTAAAGAGCATCAGGTCGGTCAGCTGTCAAAAGTGCAGGTAAGCACCGTTATTGATTGATTTTGTTGTCGTTTGATTGGAATGACGTCGTTTTTTAATAAATTGGTAAATCAATATTTAAATTAACTAAGTTTTTCCAAATTTGATCTGAACTATTTTTTTGAAAAGAGTCAAACTTTTTTTTGCTGATTTTTTCAAATTGATATAATCGAAAAACGACGCATCCTACAAAAAAGTGTTGTGTGGGTGATTTTCGCAAAATCAATCAAAGTTTCCAATAATAATATTGGAGACAATCCAAATTGAGCCCAACACTGAAAAAAAAAACAATTTTAAAAAAAGTGCCCAACTTGCGATGTATGGACGATTGGTAGGGAACATCTCCTATCTCGAGACAAAATTTCGTTTCGGGGGCATTTTTTTTGCAAATTGACTTAATTTTTAAAACTGATTTTTTTAGTGTAGGGTTTAATTTAGAGTTTTCCGAATATTTTTATTGACTGATTTTGCAATAGTCACCCATACAACACTTTTTTGTAGGATGCGTCGTTTTCCGATTATAGCCATTTGAAAAAAACAGCAAAAAAAAAATTGGCCTTTTTCAAAAGATAGTCTGAATCAAATTTGAAAAAAAAACTAAGTATTCACTTTGCTTTCAGCACCTTTCAAAACATTGACCAAAAAATCTACAAAAAGTCAACATGAACAAAAAGTTCTATTTTGGCTTCATGCATTTTTATTACATTTTATGATAAAACAAGAAGCCATCAAATCCCGCTAGATGGATTATTCCATTCCATCCACCGCAGAAAAAAAGCAACACGAAGAGAGTGTAATAGCTGAAGCGCAGGAAACCATGGATAGAAACGATATGCGGAGGTTTTACGCAACTGTCAATGGTGCGCGGCATAAAACTGCGCCAGTACCCGCCATGTGCATTTACCGAGAGGGGAATTCGATGACACTCAAGACTATGGTGGCAGCCAGGTGGAAGGAGCACTTCGAAGATTTGTTGAACGGTGAAAATGAAGGTGTATTAAGGAGCAGGATGGACATAGTCGGCGACGGTCAAGCTAGACGGCACATACTAGAAAGTCCCAATTACAGCCTTCTGAACTCGGCGTACAAAATCCTGTCGCGTATCCTGTTTAACAGACTGAGACCGCTTGAGGAGTCCTTCGTCGGCGAATACCAGACAGGTTTTCGTGAGGGCCGATCAACGACGGATCAGGGGTGGCATTGCGCATCTCGATTCGAACGAAATTCTATCGAGTCGAACATGTTCAGCATTACGGCTTTCGATTCGATCTCTATTAACATTATTGAACATTTAAGGGTTAAGATATATATTCAACCAAATGAAGATTTCTTGCGTTCTGACTAATAAACTTCGTTGGAAATTTACAGAATATAACTTAACTTCGTCACAGGACCATCTTATGAATTAATCCCGGAACGGTTATTCCGGAAACAGGTTCCCGTGGGGCCTTAAGTGGCCACAAAATTGTTCTGAAGAAACCCTGGCAATATGGGTATCAAAATTCATGAAATTGTTTCGGAAGCATGATCTGATAAGTATTTGGACCATTGGATGGTTTGACAACGGACCGGTCATCCTGGAACAGGTTCCCGTGGGGCCTAAAGTGGCCATAAACTCATTTTGAAGGAACCCTGGCAATGTGGGTATCAAAATTCATGAAATTGTTTCGGAAGCATGATCTGATAAGTAATTGGACCACTGGATGGTTTGACAACGGACCGGTCGTCCTGGAACAGGTTCCCGTGGGGCCTAAAGTGGCCATAAACTCATTTTGAAGGAACCCTGGCAATGTGGGTATCAAAATTCATGAAATTGTTTCGGAAGCATGATCTGATAAGTAATTGGACCATTGGATGGTTTGACAACGGACCGGTCATCATGGAACAGGTTCCCGTGGGGCCTAAAGTGGCCATAAACTCATTTTGAAGGAACCCTGGCAATGTGGGTATCAAAATTCATGAAATTGTTTCAGAAGCATGATCTGATAAGTAATTGGACCATTGGATGGTTTGACTACGGACCGGTCATCCTGGAATAGGTTCCCGTGGGGCTTAAAGTGGCCATAAACTCATTTTGAAGGAACCCTGGCAATATGGGTATCAAATTTCATGAAATTGTTTCGGAAGCATGGTTTGATAAGTAATTGGACCATTGGATGGTTTGACAACGGACCGGTCATCATGGAACAGGTTCCCGTGGGGCCTAAAGTGGACACAAACTCATTCTGAAGAAACCCTGACAATATGGGTTTAAAAATTCATGAAATTGTTTCGGAAGCATAATCTGATAAGTAATTGGACCATTGGATGTTTTGACAATGGATGGGTATCAAAATTCATGAAATTGTCTCGGAAGCATGATCTTTTGGGTTATTAGGCTATAAGATGGTTTGACAATGGACCGGTCATTCTCAAACAGGTTTCCGAGGGGACCCTCATTTAGAAGAAACACTTGCTATCATCTTTTTCCGTTATTTCTTGTCAAAAAGACTTAAAAATTCTTGACAGGTACTCAGAAATGATTTATAATGAACCACAGGCGCTGTAAGTATCATTGGTGTTTGCTGAATAATTTACAAAAATAAAAAAACGACTAAAATTTTCAAAAATGTTTTGTGGTGACAATATGGGTCAAAAACGTGACAAAAGCGGGACGTGATAAAGTCGGGTCGAAAATGTGATAAAGTCGGAGGTAGATAAAATCGGGGAGTGACAAAATCGGGTCAACACTGTGTAACTTTTCTCATTTCACTTTTCACTTTTTACTTACCACTTCTCACTGCTCACTTCTCATTCGACCCAATAACCATTCGGCCTAACAGCCATTCAGCCAACATCAGTCCCATCTTCTTGGAAAAACATGTTTCCGAAAATATTCCAAGAATTTTGATGCCAGGGTGTCTTTTAAATGTGGGTGTCAGGGTGTCTTTTGTGGCCACTAAAGACCTTTCGGGAACTTGTTTTAGGATGACTGTTCTGGTAGATATCCATCCTATGGTTTCAACTTTATGGATAACATATTTCCGAAACAATTCCAAGAGTTTTGATACCCATATTGCCAGGGTTTATATTAAATGAGTTTTTGGCCCCTACGAGCCCTCCGGGAACCTGTTCCAGAATGACCGTTCCGGTTCATATCCATCCTATGGTCTCAACTACATGAATAACATGTTTCCGGAAAAATTCCAAGAATTTAGACACCCATATTGCCAGGGTTTATACTAAATAAGTTTTTGGCCACTACTGGCATTCCGGGAACTTGTTCCAGAATAACCGTTCCGGTTCATATCCATCCTATGATCTCAACTACATGGAAAACATGTTTCCGGAACAATTCCAAGAATATTGATACCCATATTGCCAGGGTTTATTCTAAATGAGTTTTTGGTTACTACGGGCCCTCCGGGAACCTGTTCCAGAATGACCGTTCCTGTTCATATCCATCCTATGGCCTCAACTACATGGAAAACATGTTTCCGGAACAATTCCAAGAATTTTGATACCCATATTGCTAGGGTTTATTCTAAATGAATGTTTGGCCCCTACGGACCCTCCGGGAACCTGTTCCAGAATGGCCGTTCCGGTTCATATCCATCCTATGGTCTCAACTGCATGGAAATTATGTTTCCGGAACAATTCCAAGAATTTTGATACCCATATTGCTAGGGTTTATTCTAAATGAGTTTTTGGCCACTACGGGCCCTCCGGGAACCTGTTCCAGAATGACCGTTTCGGTTCATATCCATCCTATGGTTTCAACTATATGAATAACATGTTCCCGAAACAATTTCAAGAATTTTGATACCCATATTGCCAGGAATGAATTTGCGGCCACTATAGGGCCCACGGGAACCTATTCCGGGATGTCCGTTCCGAGTCCATATGATCACTTGGTCCTAATACGTTGGGAAGTCATAATCCTCGAATTTTCTGCAAAACTGGTAACTCAGGATATAAGAAATCATCATTTGTATTCTATAAGATCAACTTCTCTATTTTTGAGACATGGTCTAGCAAATCCGGAACTCCGGTAACCAGGTAATCCGGATCGGTCCTATGTGACATGGATCGAATAGAGGATGAATTTCTTAATCCATAGCAAACGGAATCGTCCAAATCGGTTGAAAACTGACGAAGTTATGGTCATACCAAAACGTGGGTACCCGGGTACCCTGTCGGTACGTTACGGGGTAAAAATATTCAGAAGCCCCTCCCCAAGCCCCCCCTTACTGGCTTATCATTTTCATACCACCCAAACCTTAATTTTACCGAGTTTGAAGATGTCACGGAGTTTCAATTTCCTGCGATGTTTAGAACCCTAAAAAAATTTCACTTGAAAACGAAAAAGGTACCCGGGTACCCTGTCGGTAACAAAAGGGTTAAACTGCTGTTAAGGCCTGATCTAAACAGTTCTTATAAAAAGTCTCTTTCAATATTGTTCGGAGTATTCAGTGTGAGTGGTATTGTTTCGAAGTAGTTTTCTCATCAATAGCGTTTAAGTGATGTCCCTTTCAAACAAAAGAAGCTTTAAAAGTTTGTTCAAAATCTTAATTTTCAATCGCGAGTCAGTGTTAATACAATTATGTTGATGTGTATATGGTATAGGAATTGCGATACATCTCGGTAAATTTGAATTGCTGACTATATTTCAAATAAACACCTTTCATGAAAACGTATTTTGAAACTAAAATATCGTATTACAATTTGATGAATATCAATAATCGTCCAAAGTTTTGAAAATTTTCTAGTGAAAGCAGTCGAAACTGAATCGTAAAGCCAAAATGGGCCACAGTTCAGAACCGTTCACCAAACAATCTTAAAAAATTTGAGCCTGCTATTTTAACAACTACATATTTTGAAGAATCATGTTCCAAGAAAACGCCTGATACTATCTTTGTGGACTTATGACGGCCTTGCATAGCATCATCATTGTCTCGGAACTAGATTCAGTCAGTAAAAATTTCAAACCATTTCGTGAGCTTCCATTGGATGATGGGCTTAAAAAGACATTGATTGATCCTCCTCACGACCTTAGGTGGTCAAACTATTAGTCATGTAGATAAAAGGATAGTGGATGAAAGGATCATATGGTCTATTCTTTTTTTTTATTAGCTTTATTAAGGAGACTTGCAGCCCCAGGCTGGCTCGCCTCCGGATGGTCTATTCTCATGCACATAGGTGGCTAAGGTCTCAGTTAAACGTGACTCTATCTCTTGTTTTACCGTCTAGCGCTGATCATGAGTTCATTCCCTATCGATCATTTACTGTGTTACAAGGTAGTCAACTAATTTTATTTGTCTTTCAGAATACACTTAGTCACGTCTCCTATGTCCTTCAATCTTTCTTTACATTGAAGTATGTATTATTTTTTCCTAACCCGAAAAATGAAGAGCGAAACAGGTTTGTTTATACGTTGATCCATGCAGTGAAAGTAAGAGTAAAATAACAAAGATTACTGAGAAGAAATAACGGATACAATCACCATATATAATGAAAAATTAGTAAATCTACAGTATCTACTTTCAATACTTACTGTATACTGAACTATGAACTACAATTGGTGCAATGGATGATCGTTTGCTTCCCAGTCTTTTGTGTTAGTATAAGACTGGTACTAGACCCTGCCGGAACCTCCGCAGCATATACTCAAGAAGATGTTGTTAGATCATGCGACACCTTCTCTAAGTATTTGCAAGGAGGTATGATATATCAAGTGTTTAATTATTTTCTATATATTGGCAAAAAAATACTCGACGCGTTTCTGTTAAATTGAAATGTTACCGGGTTTAAAGTACGTACTTCAGTACTGCTTAATAGTGTAACCGTACTCGGATGCAATTAAATTCATCTCGTTTTCGTCTAACGGTAATGTGTTGAGTACTAATAATACTAGCAATGTGTACTATAAAAGAACAACTTATTTCACAGTTTTAACAATATGCAGACACTTGACTTATCAACGTTGACCCCATCATCCATGGACAGGGAAGAAGAATTCATGATGGAATTCTTGTAAAAACATCCAAAAGTGTTGCTGACCAATTTCAACAGTTTCTGAAAGATTTCTTGATAAAAAATTGTGAAGGAGTTTCTGGTTTGAATTTTGAAATTCTTTCAGTGTAACTTCGTATGGATTATCTAGTAACTTTCTGCAGAAATTCCCTAAATTCCTGAATAACATATTATAACTTCTCAGAAACCCCTCCGGAAGTTCTCCCAGAAAATTTCTTCAAAAATTCCTCCAGGAACTTCTCCGGAAATCCACTCATAAACACTTTTACATCGGGAACTTCGGGAAATTCGCATCGCAATTCGCAATTCATTCGAAAATTCTCCCAGTAATTTCCCTGGAAATTCAGCACCAGAAATTCCCACAAATCCTCGGGAAATCCCTCGTAAATTTCCTCAGATATTCCGCCGAAAAGTCCTTCAGGAGCTCCACCGAAAATCTCCCAAGAAATTATTCCAGGAACTGTTCCATAAATACCTCTGAAAATTACCCCGGAAGTTTTATGTAGATCTGTCAACGAATTCAACCGGAAATTTCTTAAGGATTTCTCGAAACCCCATCCAGGACTTCCGTCGAACAAATTTTACGAGAAATTCCTCGGGAATTTTTTAGTGAAACTCCTACGGAAATTCTACTAGGACGTCTTTCGGAAATTCCTCCACGAACTCCCTCATAAAGCTGAAAGAAAAAGTTTGGCAGTTTCTCTCCAAGAATTCTTACGAAAAACTGTCCAGGAATTACCTCATGAACCTTTTCAGAAACTCTCTTAAAATGCACCAGAAATTTCCCGCGTACCTCTCGAGGAACTTCCTCAGAAATCTCCCAAGAACTTCCCATTAACTGCCCGGCAACACCAAACACAAATCCATAATTCCCGGCTCTACCACCCAATACTTCATAAGAAATTCTGTCAAAAACCTCTCAACAATTTTTATGATCATTCCTACAGAAACACCTGATTCAGATTTTTTTCCAGAACAATTTTATGGAACGAAGGAATCTCTCGAAAAACTTGCGAAGGTATTCCGGAAATCTCAGAAGAATCCTTGGTCCCTGGATGAATTCCAGGAGGTAATCCAGATGAGGCTGCCTAATGACTTCCCGGATGAGTTACCAAAAAATAAAATCCGGGAGAAACACCTGAACCTTTTAGAAGTAAGAGAAATTATCAAAGGGTTTATTTTTTTTTAATTATCGTTTACATATTTGAGAGGCTCATTTGCCGTGAAGCGCTACGGAGCCGAAATAGTGTTTTCTAAATACAGTTTTTCATGACTCTTATACAATAATGTTAGTGTTGGGGAATCGAAAGACTCGCGGTTTGCTCGAGTTTCTTCATCTTCTTCATTGCCATTACATCCCTCACTGGGACAGAGCCGCCTCGCAGCTTAGTGTTCATTAAGCACTTCCACAGTTATTAACTGCGAGGTTTCTAAGCCAGGTAACCATTTTTGCATTCGTATATCGTGAGGCTGTTGACATTCTTGGTGATATTTTACATCTGTAACGGGACAAACAAACTTTTTCTTGGGAGACAACAACGAGAGGAAGACATACAAAAGGGATTGACGACAGACATTGAAATGGAAAACAAGAGGAAGGGATTCGTAATGGGGTTCGACAGACAAGGGGATGGGTGGACTATGATTACAGTTTAACAACACTTTGCTAAGAAGCTTTGTTTGTTTTCCTCGGACACGGAGATGTTCAGTTAGCGCAGATCTGGAGCCACGATGCTCCTAGTCACATTTTTTTCGTATTTTTTGCCAGAATACGTATTTTTGGACGAAGATTCAGAATATATCTCATTTTGGCCAAAAATGTTACATATGCTCAAATAAAAAGTTCAAATGTAGTTATAGGACATTAGATCACACATGGTTCGAATGAAGTCTCGTCCCATATTCAATTTTTTGAATCATGGACGCTTCGACACCTGCGAGCGAATTGGATACAGCCGTCTACCCAACTCCCCATTTATCCATTTCTGATCCAGCTGATCAAGTTTTCCTGACGAACTAATGTGAAAAATTCATCGAAGGTGATTTCCGATCGTAAATATCCCCTTCGATAGTGCCCATCTTAGCCAAACAGCCCGCTTTCTCATTACCCGGGATCGAGTAATGAGAAGGGACCCAAGCCGTGGTGGTTGTGAATGACCGTTTTGATAGAGCACTCAAAGCTTTCCGTTTCCCGTTTAGAAGATACACTGAGTGCGTAACCGGTTTCATTGACGGAACAGCCTCCAAGGAACTAAAACTGTCGGTGAAGATGAAAAAGATCGAGACGAGCCAGCCTAGGGCTGAAAGTCTGGCTAATAAAGACAAACAAAAATATGAAAAAGTGGTCAGGAGGTAGAGATGCGATTTGCTCGAGAAAATAGTGAATAGCTGCTAGCTCAGCAGTATACACAGAACTAGGCTCTTTCAGCGTGCAGTGTGGCCCAATATTTACTCACCAAAATTAAACCGAAGAACGGATTTTTTTTTAATTTTCAGGAAATGAAAAACTTTTCATAAATTATGATTTAGAATATTTGTTTTGTTCAGTTTCATCACCTATCCCGAAAGCGCGCACCTTGCTCTTCACTCCACCTATCAAATTTTTTACAATCGATTTTCTCAATGTTTTTGTTGTTTTTACCCAAATTTTCTTCAACTTCAGCTGTTTTTTAATAATTTTGGTATGTTTGTAAAGTTTCGTCTACACAATTGCTCAGAATTTTTTAATTGGACGAAGTTCCGGCGAATTTGATGGGTCATATCTTTTGGCACAAATTTAACTCCGTTAGCTCGGTACAACTCCAACACGTTTCGAGCGTAGTTGCAGGACGCCAGATCAGGCCAAAACAGAGTTAGTGCTTTGTGTTTTCATATGACTGGCAAAAAATGCTTCTTGAGGCTCTCTTCGGTGTAAATCGTTCCGTTTATTGTTCCGGAAGTAATGAAGGGAGCGCTTACTTCACCACATCCGCAAATCGCCTGCCTTTGTTTTTTGATTTTGATTTTAATAACTTCTTCGTTCGGACATCCACCGGAACTTCGAACGAAGCTTGACAGCGAAATATTCTTGCCCAGAAAGTAGACGGAAGTCAGCCTTGAAGTACACTACTAAAAATCCACACATATTTATTGGCAAAAATCCATAGACTTAACTTATGATGTATATCAGCGCACACATAACCATTCTCCACGCAAACTACTAATAAAATATATATCCAAATAAACTTTATGTGTGGTCTCGAATCAGCAATTATTTAATTTATGTGTGGTTCTATATCGATTATATTAGGGTGGAGCTATTGCAAAATTTTATAACGGCGACACATATATCTTATATGGATATTTTTGGCAGTGTAGGTTTCATCATCCATGCCAATGCAACACGATTTGGTGAACAACTTCGTGTAAAGTTTCCGGGTGGTGCGGGTTCTTGCAGTGGTGTTTTGCTTTTCCTTCCGGTTTAAGGCTTTTTGCACCTTGTAAATATGTAACCTATCACGCTTCTTAGTTTTCTATACAAAACCAACCGACACCCTGAACTTGTTAGCGGCATCTCGAATGGACATGTTTTGAAACTTCTTGAGCTTTTGGGACGCCTCTGGATTTTGATTGTAGATGCACAAAAAATTGTCCCTGGCAATTTCATGTTTCGACGACATGATTGTGGTTCACTGTATGAAAAACTATGAAACTCTGCAGATGTTAACAATACACTATGGATAAGATTTGCTCAAATTCAAGTTTTTACTCATACGGTTCAAAAGTTACAGAAAGTTTTCGGTGTGCCATTTTTATCGAATACACCCTTTAATTTTGGGTAATTGGCATATATGCTTACGTAAAAATATGCATTTCAGATTAGGGTTCCATTCTTGTTAATAGAAATTTAGAAAAAAGAGACTAATTGAAAAACTGCTCTTGTTTAAAAGTGTGCGAAAACCCTTACTTCTTCAGCAATGTTTTCATAGGAATCGGCGGCGTAGACAATATTCATTCGGCAACACGCAGATTCATTTCTGAAGACGGCGGTGGCGTTTCAAAATCACTGGCGGTCTGGCATGGGTCTTATTTTGAGCAAGGATTATGCTAACTTTTTTCAGCGAGTGCTTTCATGCCTGGCATCGGCGACTTCATCATATATATTGCGATGAAGTGCAAAAAAACCTCAAGGTTTTAGCCATGGCGTACACGTGAAAGGATGCACCTGTAAGACCATTTGTTAAGCGAATTCCAAAGTAATTCTAATGCTGGTAAATTCGATGATAGTGATAATAATAAATGATAAAAAAAAACGCAGAATGACGCAAAACAATACGAGCACTATAATCCGGAGATCCAAAAGAATAAATTAAGGGAAACTACCCTTGGCTGGTACGTTGAGTCAGGAGAAGCTGAGATTTTCAGCAATAAAGAAAGGCCACGGGAAATAAACTTAATTCGATGGATTGCAAAGAAACACGGCCACACGAAACCTGGCATTAAATGGATCTTCAAGGTAAAATACGACAAGGATAGCAACATCATTCGGCAAGGTTTCAGCCAGAACTATGGAGCCGATGATGAAGTGTTTTCTCCAGATGTCCGGTAAACAACTTTCTATACTCTGATGTCTGTTGTGACCGCAAACAAATGGTGGTCAAGTAATATGATGTGTAGACGGTGTTTCTGTATGGCAACCTTGAGGATGTTCTGCATCACGTATGGAGAACAAGGTTTCCCGCCGTCATAAAGTGCTGGAACAAGCTGGATATTGTTGTAGCAAACCATGAAAGTTTTTGAAATCATCAGCCTTGATTATATTCAGTGGAATTAAAAACCCTAAATGCCTCTGATAATGTATTTAAAATTCTGGCAACATTGTTTTACATTCCTTTCTAAATCACATCCTGAGATTACAGAATTGGTGACCTGCTTAATTGTTTACCCAGGTGATAATTCACTAATGATATCCCGAATAATTAAAATAGTGGGAAATCGCCCAGCGCCGGACACTTCACAAAACGACACTTGCAGAGCTCCTTCCACAATGTTATGTAGTACAAAAGGAAGCTTCTTTACCTTCATGGCATATCAGAATTGCTAAGGCATCAGAAAGCCACAGAAATAAGCAGAAACAAAAATTGAAGATTGCATTGAAAAAGGTGGGAATTTAAAGTAGGCTGTAAGAAATGTAGCTCGAGGATCAAATAAGCTCTATTAACATATTTTTTCACATATTTTTATATCTACAACTTAAAGCAAATGATCAAATATAGTATGTATGAATCATGAATGATCATATTTCGTGTATTTGATATACATGTAAACATAATCCAGATAGTTAGAGAATATTTTGATACATGGCTTATATGTCCGGTACTAGGGAATCTTTCCCTACATTAAGCTGCTTAAGCTTTTCAAACGATGTTTATTTAATTAAACTCTGATAAGCAAATTTAAGAGTCGGATGAAGTCAAACATTGTTTGTTTCATCTCAGTCTTGAAATTTCAGGAATGATAAACAATATTCAGAACTGATAATCAAATCAATCAACTATTTGCAACAGTCATAAGACACTTTGTATTTGCCGTGAAGGTCACATTCCTGTCTCACATGGATTCTCATTCTCCCGAATGTGCGAACTCGATTCCAAAAAGCAGTAAATAAATTCAAAACACGAACCATCATCTACCTCAAAGCAAGAAATTGTACTACCACTAGAACTCTTTGGCGACAACGGATAACTGGAATCGAATTAGTCTTTTCTTGCAACCAAAATAAACCTAAAACATACCAAACGTGCGTCGCATACGTACAAGTACCGTATCGTGGGTTGTCACGTAAACCCACCCAGATTGGAACCAAAACCTCGAAAAAGAAATAAAAATCACTCCGATCGGAAAGTGCAGGGAAAAAAATCAATCTCCCGTAAGCCTGAAGCGATTCCGTACTCCGTAGCGGGGTGTCGGTATTAGTGAAGTCCGTTTGACGTTTACCGTTCCTTCGCCACAAAATCAACACCAGTCCGAAAACTTGAACGTCAAGAAAACGCAAACCGAGTACTTACGAGAGTACAACAGCGCAAGAGAAGAGGACACATTGGAACGGAACGTAGCAATGTTTACCTGCGACCAGCGTACTATCAATAATAATGATGAATGAAGTGAGATACCGGTGCACAGCCGGATTCGTTCCACAGATACTCTCGTACGGTTCAATATGCTACGGAAAACTCTACACAGGTTTGTTAGACTGTATCCGTGCAGCGAACTGTCATCTCTTCTGCTGTGGGTTTGCCTTTACGCACACTGCCCCAATCTAGTCTTGACCGAAGGCTGAGAATACCTCTTTTTTAATGAGATGCCTCATCGCACAGACTAAAAAGATGGAAAGAACACTACACTCGGAAGAAAATCTGACAGATGCAAGACATCACGGGAAAAATGGCACAACCCAAGACGTTTTCAAGTGCTTCGAGACGTCACCCTTCACAAAACTCCCTTTACAATTGGGGAAATCTCACCTCTGCTTCACATAGAGGCCGTATTTGTGAGCCCAAATTAGGACCAGTCCCGTTCCGTGGCTTCTTCTCACTCAATCCAGATAAATATTAAAAAGTCACGGTGCTCCACAATTGCATCACTCGAATTACTGGCACATCACTGGCCCACCTTGATAAAGCAGCTTCGTAAACTTTTCAGCTAGGCAGGAACCTTTTCAAGCATACTTTCACGTTTATTTACTTCGTTTTTTCTCAAGGAAGGCAAGATTGATTCCACTTTGACCACGTTATGGTCCGTGTTTCGATCGATTACCTCACGATCCGATCCAGAAAACTAAACGATTCACAGCACCCGTACGACGGCAACTATGCCAGGACAACCGTAACCGTGCCTGGCTAAAATAGGCCGGATCCCGTAGCCACAAAATCCGGATTTGACCGTTCGACCGACCGACCGACCGATAGACCGAGAAAAGACCGTCCTTTTTTTTGCGATACTCTTGCACACAAACTTACACAGAGTCGCAGAAGCGAAGAGTCTCACCACCGCCGAGACTGGCGAGCTTCGTCGACTTGTCTCTCAGGGCGCAACGGACCTATACTTCGTGGTCGATCCGTTCGTTCGTTCGTTCATTGGTATTGAGATACGGTGTAAAAGTCGGTACGTAACCGACCGACGACTCCCATCAATGAGAAATAACTCACGTGTGAAAGGCGGAGAGTTCCCCTGTTGGGTGTCGGAATGAACTTTCGCTCTGTTGCTTTCCTTACTGTTTGGGATAGTTGTGATCAACACTGGCACCGGAGGTTTAGAACAGAGCTTGCGATATGTGGATTATTGGGTTGATGGCAAGGAGCGTTGGCTTATAGTGATCCAGTAGAGCAGAGTTAAACATTGAAATTTAGACGGGGCCAATTGTGACTTAATAGCCCATTAAATTCAACTTGTTGCCCACAAATCAGATAACGCTAAGTGAAAAAATATTTCGCAATGTCTAGAAAACACACATACCAATTTCATCATAGGGAAGCCGATGTGTTTGCAACGTTTAGATTCCTTATTTTTTCATTTAAAACTTTTAAATTTGTTTCAGTCAATGTGCTAAGAAATTTCCAATTCAATATTTTTTATTATCATTGAAGAAATTGTTTATGATTTGAAAAAAAAATTAATTTCAAATAAATTTGAAAATACAATTTGAGAATTGAGAAGTGAGAAGTAATTAGTATGAAGTGATGATTGAGAATGAGAAGTTAGAATTGTAGAGCAAGAACCGAGAAACAAGAAATGACATGAGAGAAATGAAAAGTATGAGGTGAGAAGCGAGACAAGTGAGAAATAAGAAACGAAACACGAGAACAGAGAAGCAGGAAATGAGAGGTGATCAGCGAGAAGCGAATTGTGTGGAAATTGAGAAGCAAAACGCAATGAGTGGGAAATGTGATGTAAGAAGTCAGAAGTGAAAAGTAAAAAACATAACGTGAAATGTGAGAATTGACAAATGAGATGTGAGAAATCAGAAGTACAAAGTGAAAACCAGAAGTAAAAAGGAAGAAGTTAAGAGTGAGAAATAAGATGTAAATTTAACAGAAAAGTGGAAAATCAGACGTAATTTGAAGAGAAAAGCAAGGAGAAAGAATCGAGACTCGAGAAGTGAAAAGTAAAAAGTAAAATGTGAAAATTGAGAAGTGAGAAACGAGACGAAAAAAGTGGAGAATAAGGTTTGTAGTGTGTAAGAAGTAAGGAGTGTAAAGTGAAATGTGTGTGTCCTTGAAGTGAAATGCAAAACGCGATGAGTGAGAAATGTCAGAATTGATAAATGCGAAGTGAAAAGTGAGAAATGAGAAAAAATGAAATTGAAAAAAAACCCTGATTAATCCACCTAGCGGTGTTGGTGCCTTTCTCGTGCAAAAAAAAAAATACTGAAAAATATGAGTGAGTGTTTTTAGCGTGTATTGCGCATATAAAATAGTATTTAGGCCATAACTTCTGATCCCATAGTCCAATCTGGCCAATTTTCAATAGCAAACAATGGGACAGGATTCTCAGTCGAATGGAATTTGTTGAGAGTAATTCGGCCAATGCTAAGTTCCAAAAAGTGTGTCTACAAAATTTTGTATACATACACACATACACACACACATACATACATACACACAAACAGACATCACCTCAATTCGTCGAGCTGAGTCGATTGGTATATAACACTATGGGTCTCCGAGCCTTCTGTCAAAAGTTTGGTTTTGGAGTGATCATATAGCCTTTACGTATACTTAGTATACGAGAAAGGCAAAAATGAGAAGAAAGGATTGAGAATTAATTCTCGAGAATTGAGAAACTAGATGTGTGAAGTGAGTAGCATAAAGTGGGTTGTAATAATTGAGAAGGAAGAAACGAGAAAAGGAAATTGAGAATCAAAATTGAGAAGTAAGGAGCATGTAATGAGAAGCAAGAAGTGAAATATGATAATTGGGAAGTGCGTAATAAGGGGTGAGAAGTGAAAGATTTGATAAGGAATAAATAAAGAGTGAGAAATGAGATGAGAGATAAGAAAGGTGAAGCATGAGAAGAGACTCAAGAAGTTAGAAATGAGATGTGGAAAGTGAGAAGCAAGAAGTAAAATGTGAGAATTTAAACGCGAGACGAGAGAAGTAAGAAATGAGAGGTGAAAAGCGAGGAGCATAAAGTGAGAAGTAAAAATTGAAATTTGAAAAAGCGGTGAGAAATAAGAAGTAAGAGAAGTGAAGTGAGAAATAAGAAATGACACGAGAGAAGAGAGAATTAAAGAGCGTAATGCTAGAAGCGAGAAGAGAGGAATGAGAAGCGAGATGTGAGTATTGAAAAATGAGATGTGAAATGTGAGAAGCAAAAAAAATTGAGCGAGAAGTGATAAGGGAGAAGTGAAGAATTAGAAGCGAGAAGTGATAAATGATATACAAGAAGAAAAACTAAGAGTGCAAAACGTGAGGTGAGAAATGAAACAAGAAAAGTGAAAAATAAGGAAAAGAGAAGTGAAAAACCAAACGTGAAATGTGAGAATTGATAAATCAGATGTGAGAAATGGAAAGAGTAAAGTGGGAAGAAGTGACATTTGAGAAGTAAAAACCCGGATCAATCCACCCAGCGTTAGTGGTGCCATTCTCGCGCATTATAAAACAGAGATATTAACACATAAGAGAATAAATCGAATTGACCTTTCCCGTCAAACATTTTTATTCGCTCAATCGATTCTTTATTTCATTTAAGGTCAACTTCCCAAAGCACCCATATTTATTGACGCCTCTAAGAACGTTTTCACCTCTGCTCTATTTTTGGTCTAATTTTATAACAGTTTTAAAAATATAGACCGCCAAAATTAGAGCAAATTTTGGTCATTTACCGGCGATGTATTAAATTTGATGTTTTTGTTTTGATGCGGTCAGGAAAAAAACAAAATAAAAACAAATTGGGGTGAATAGGTTTCTACGGATCCGTCTTGAAATTCCTTGAAATTCTCTTGGAATTCCGCCAGAAAACTCTTGAAGTTCTTCCAGCAAATCATCATTTATTACCTTCAGCACATTTTCGTGGCGTTCTTGCTGGATTTTCTATTCGCAAATCGTTCCGGATCTATCCCAAAAAAATCCACCAGAAAACCTTCATGAAGTTTCTTTAGAAAAGCATCTCGCAGTTTTTCAGGTCATTCTCCTGTAGTTCCTCCAGCCAATCCTCCTGTAGTTCCATTAGCAAATTCTCCTGGAGTTCCTCTAGCAAATCCTCCTGGAGCTTTTATGCCAAATCCTCCCGGAGTTTCTCCACCTAGTGCTCCTAGAGTTCCTCCACCAAATACTTCTGGATTTCCTCCTCCAATTCCTCCTGGAGCTCTTCTAGCAGATTCTCCAGAAGTTCCAACAGAAAACCTTGCTGGAGTTCCTCCAGCGTATTCACCTTACACCTTACAATTCCGACGAAATCAATTAACAATTACGACAGTAATCCTTCAGGGATTCCGACGAGAGTACTTTAGGGATTCCGACGGGAATCCTTTTTAAATGGCTAATTGAATTCTTCAGGGATTCCGACGAGAACCGTTCAGGGATTCCGACGGAAATCCTGTTGGGATGTAGACATGAATCCTTTAAGGATTCCGACGGTAATCCGACTGGAATTCTTTAGATATTTCATCAGGAATACTTTATTGATACCGACTGGAATCCTTTCGAGATTCCGACGGAAATCGTTTAGGGATTTAGACGGATATCTTTTCGAGATTACAAACCGGATATTAGGGATTCCAATAGGAATTCTTCAAAGATTTCGACGGGAATCTTTTAGGAATTCCGATTGTAACCCTTTAAGGACTCCGACGGGAAACCTTTTGGGGATTCCAACGAGAAAACTTAATGGATGCGAATCTTTGAGGTATTCTGACAGGAATCGTTTAGAAATTCTGACGGGAATCCTTTAGCGATTTCGACGGGAATCTCTAAGGAACTCTATAGGAAACTCGACAGGAAACCTTTGAGCATTCTGACTGGATTTTTTTAGGGATCCGACTACATGAGTTGTTTTGGAATTTCTTAATGACGATTTCTTGCAGAAACTGAGGGCGATACTTAAGGACACCAGGAGGATTGTTTGGAATCCCTGAATGATTCTCGTCGGAATCGCTAATGGATTCCCGTCGGAATCTTTACTGGTTTCCAGTCGGAATCGCTAATGCATTTCCTTCGGAATCGTTTATTAATTCCCGTCAGAATCACTATTAGGTTCCCGTCGGATTTACTAATAGATCACTAATATTTAGTATCCCGTTGGAATATCCAATGGATTCCCGTCGGAATCCGTAAAACAGTCCACTGACGGATGAAGGAGCAGGGTAGTCGAGGTCTCGGTCGGAGTGGTCACAACATGCCCACGTTAGTCTCTGGGTCGTAATAGGGAAATTTCATTCTCACCTAGTATGGATCACCACGTTTTCATACAATTTAGTCGGAACCGATCGTTGTTGTACAGGAGTCTGTATGAGCTCATAATTGTTATTGGGAAAGGTGGCTGGACCTTGGCGATTCGCAGCTCCACGGCCTCTAAACATCGGATGATACTAAACGCTTTTCTGGAGGCAACGGTAGAGGTTCACCTTCTTGGATATTCGGCTCTCCGAACATGTGGACACTGGCGACATTCCATCTGGTACTATTCGGCGATAAAGATATCTTGGTCGATCTTATACTTGCCTCGTGACCCGGATCCGAGAACCTCCGCTGTAGAATATAACGGAACGAACGGGTCGTAATCTTTGTAGTCCTTGACGGTGTAACATGTTTGTCGCCTTTGCTTCCATTGATGGAACTGCGTTGGTTGTCATAGAAGCGGATCGGAACACTTCTTGCACCAAATCTCGTGAATTGTCTTCGAATTCACCGAAAAAGATGTGTTGCCGTAAGAAATTCGTATCACTTTGCCTGCATCCTTCTCGTACCAGAACTCCAACGTGAAGAAAATCCAAGAAACAAACTTTTTGACAGTCTCAAAATCAAAATAAACAACATTCTTCGTTGTTTTATCTGTTTTGGTAAATTTGGAACAGACTGCGGTTTCTGGTCTAAAACTCGGAAAAAATTAAACAAAAAAGTATGACAGTTTCAATTTTTTGAAACGAAACTGTTCGAAAAATGAATTTAGGCCGCCCGGTGAAAATGAGAAATTTAGATTTGGTCCATTTAACTGTCAAAATTTGGAATAGACCGTCACCGGTGAAAACGTCCTAACGATGTCTTCCCTTCAATAGATGTTCCTTCCTGTGATATTTGCGGAGAAGAAGTAAACACGATCTCCATATTGTGAAGATCTCATACAAATCTTCTTCTTCTCCTTTTGATTGGCATTACATCCCCCACTAGAATGTAAGTCAACGTAAGGAAGGGGAAGGAAATGATGATACAATCACTCGGCCACCGCAAGCTGAATATACCTCTGCACTTGCCAATTTGTTGGAATTTTTAGGTTAGGTTCGAGGAGCAGATAGAAGAAACCAACTGAATGAATTTCTTATTTCATTTCCAATTGTAGCAGTTACTAGCGGGCTTGGTAGTCATATGGCTACTGCTTCTGCCTCATACGCAGGAGGTCGTGGGTTCAATCCCAAATCCGTTCCATTCTCCTACTTTGTATGTTTCTCTTTATTTCTCATGTTCTAGCGTTCGCTAGAACTGGAAATGGACTTCCATACCGTTTCCATTACTATTCCTATACCTTCAACTTGAGTATTCTAACAGTAATCTGCTAGAATTGGAAATGAACTATAGAGCCTGTTTCCTACATCCAATTAGAAATTCCATCAGTTACCTTCTCCTATCTATCACATTGGCAGCTCGTTAACTAAGACGGACCTCTGCCTCTCCAACCTAACCCAGAAATTCCAACAAATTCCGCATGAATCATCATTTCCTCCCCCTTCCCTACTTTGACTTGCATTCTGACGTGGCAGGCGCCAGTATGACCTAACAAATGAGATCACCAGTACTTGTACATTGAAGATGTGTGCTAGTCCCAAGCAAACATCTGTTGGTTCCCTGTGCAAGAAAAGCTGATCTGGTCATAATGGAGTAGCAACTACGAGCAGTCAATCAAGCTCAAGCTCATTTCCAATTGTAGCAGCTACTACCAGAATAGTCAAGTTGAAGGTCGTATAACATCGAAAAGGAAACGGTGTGGAAATCCATTTCTATTTCTTGCGATTGCTATATCATGAGAAATATAAAGAAAGATGCAAAGCGGGAGAATGGAACGGACCTGGGATTGAACCCACGAACTCCTGCATATGAGGTACAAGCAGTAGCCATATGACTACTAAGCCCGTTCGTGTTACCATTTTTTCATTCGTACATCATGAGGTTAAAACGATTATGCTTTTATGCCCAACCCGAAAATTTCCAAGACCGAATCGGTGATAGAATCCATCCACCTTCAGCATGGTCTTGCTTTGTATACCCAAGCATCATACCACACGGCTAAGGAAGGCCGCTCTCCTACTAATATTTCTACCTTATTTCCAACTGATTACACCCAGTATTTTTGACGTAAACTACGTTTAAGGGGAAGACTCGAATACAGGGTGTGAAACAAAAATTTAAAAATTGGGGACCGTCACGAAATCATGTAAGATTTGTAACATTAATATGTGCTTTATCTTTCAATGGATTTTTAAGATTTATATATCAATCGATTCGCAAACTCTCCACCAATTTGCCAGTAGTATGGAAACTTTTGATTACCAACGCTAAACTCTTGATTTTGTTTAGTTTTTTCATGCATCACGCATCACCTATACAGCGTGTTACAATCCTTGGTAATTGCCTACTTTTAGGGTATTTTTTTTTATTCGTATATTTATTTGGCAGGCACTCTGTGTTCTTAACCGCTACTGTGCCGTGATCTACTGTGGTACTCTGCTGTACAGAGTCCACACATAATCTATTTTTAGATGACCATAAATCGTTATTGTTGTCGATGCCAGTCCATATCATCATGAGTCCATTGTGTTCATTTGTCCATGTGGTGAGAATCCAGTGATCGTTGCTTTGTTCGGTTGCCATTAATCGGAGAACGTTGGAGGAATACCTCCGAGAAGAACAGGTCTGTCAGTCGTCATCAGGCAGCCGTGTCGGTGAGGCGCGTTCCCCAAAACGCCACCGTACGGACTGCGCTTCTGGCGACTGACAAGGGTTTGGTGGAGGGGCTGGGAATCGAACCCATGACCATTCGCTTATGAGGCGAACGTGTAGCCAACTACGCTACGGGACCCCCTTCTTTTAGGGTATTATCAATTATTGAACTGAGTTGTATGAATGGGGTTGTCTAGCTGCTACACAGTGGAGTACCTACTCACTCACAAAGTGGGAGGGGCTGCTAAAACTGGGTAGTAGTGTCGATGGGCTGGTTCCTACTCTTCTATATAGGAATGATTTGTTCAGTGTACTATTTGGTTTTACGCAGTTTACGTCGAGCGGTCGTATCTTGTATACAACCCCAAGTTTTTTTTATATGGTTGGTATTCTCATATTTCCCGGTTAACCTGATTTTTTACAGCTTTTCAAATACCACCTGAATTTTCTTTGATTTTTCGTGATATTTTTCATGGGGTTAACCCATAGTTTAACGTAATCAACTAAAACCCACCCGTGTAAAAAAAGAACTGGGTGTATGTTATTGATCAAGTTATTGATCTTCATAAACATTAAAACACTTAAACTTGTGATTGACCAATCTAAGTCAGCCATTCAGTTGTTTCATTGTGCAATTTCACTTATTCTGGTCAATCACTGAGTAGCAGCCATGGATTTACCAATCACAACAACTGAGGTTTTGTCAACCCTATACATACAGAACGGCTTCGCATCCCCAATGTTTGAACACTCTTCACCTACAATCTCATCTTCGACCAAACCCGAAACCACCACACAATAAGAGTATGCAGTCATTATGCAACAATTCCTTTGGCTGTTCAATAAATAAACAAATACATTTCGCCTCCCCCTCCCGGATCCGAAAACTCTCCAAGCTAAATATGTAAATAAAAATCAAAATGGCGGAACAATGCAAACGCTCCTATATACCAACTGACGACATCGTCGTTCCACCGCACACCAACCACATGATTCCCATTTTCCCCGTTCTCAGCGCACGGATGGACGGCGGATCCAAGCTGCCGACCGACCGAGCCAAACACCGAGAGAACGAACGTGAGTGGCCAATTTGCGTAATATTTACCACCACACAACACTGATTCTCGCAGCGTACGGCGAAACAAGACCGAAGGCTTTGACATTGCCGTTTTCGCTGTTATCGTCCCGTGTGGTGGTGTTGTTGTTGTTGGACGGCGCGGCGGCGAAATCCGCGGTTCACTCAGTATGAAAAATACTCGCGCGATGGTGAGTGGCGATTTGTTGACACTTCCATGGAGGGGTACATATGGACGCAAAAAAAAAATGCGAAGAACAACACCGAACTCTACACATTGTAGCAGAGCAGCACACGCATTTTTTTTGTCTTGTTCATGCAAAACGAGCGGTCGTGGGAAATAGCATCCGTTTCGCTGCGAATTTACAGCGTCGAGGAATCAATGAAAGATCGATACGATACGCACCCGTCAGTGTGTGGTAAGCGAGAATAGCGTAGGTGTTGGGGCTATCGCTCGTACATTTGATGACCCTTTCACGGACGGGTGGAATAAGAGTTGTTTGTCACTGAAACAACGACACTAGTGTATGTAATTAATTACAACATATATCACGCTTAACATTTGAAGAGCCCGAGATAAAATGTGGTCATTGAACTAAGTCGGCTCTAAAATATTTAGCAAATATTCGTCAATCAAAAATCAGCAATAAAATTAGAGAGTGTTGATAGCTGTTTGCTTTAGCTTTAAACCACGCTTCGACGACATGAACTCTCAAGTAGGAAGGGAGGAAATGTATAGGCCGATCATCGGTACAGATAATCTGCATACCGTATCGAACGACAACGGCCAACGATGCACACACTTTGCAGCCTCCCGCGGAATGGTAGTCCGAAGCACTTCCTTCCCCCGCAAGAATATCCGCAAGGCCTCGTGGAAATCACCTAATTAAGAAACGGAAAACCAAATCGACCACATTCTAATCGACGGTAAGTTCTTCTCCGACATCACGAGCGTCTACATTACACGAGCGCAGTGCGAATATTGAATCCGATCACTACCTCGTTGAAGTATGCCTGCTTCTACTCTCGACGGCGCATCATTAAAAAACTCTCGACGGCGCATCATCTGTGGAAGTCAAGTCTAGTACGGGCTCCAGAAGAAACTGCGGTCAAAAAAGATTCGCCACCGCACCAAATGTGTCATGTACAAGACGCTAATAAGACCGGTTGTTTTCTACGGACATGAAACATGGACAATGCTCGAGGAGTACTTGCAAGCACTCGGAGTATTCGAGAGACGGTGCTTAAGACCACCTTTAGAGGTGTGCAAGAAGACGGTGTGTGGCAGCGAAGAATGAACCACGAGCTCGCCCAGCTCTACGGCGAACCCAGTATCCAGAAGGTAACTAAAGCCGGAAGGGTACGATGGGCAAGGACATGTTGCAAGAATGCCGGACAGCAACCATGCAAAGATGGTGTTCGCTTCCGATCCGGCAGGTACGAGACGGCGTAGAGCGCAGCGAGCGGGATGGGCAGACCAGGTGCAAAATGACTTGGCAAGTGTGGGGCGCATTCGAAGATGGAGAGATGCGGCTAAACAGTGTTATCTGTTTAGATGTAGACTAAATAAATGAATGGACATTATTGAAGAAGAAACAGCTTGTTTACAATAGTTTGATGGGCTTTCATGAAATAAAAATCCATGAAAATGTTGCGGAATTACTTTCATGGTTCATATTTTTTATGAAAGCGGGAGAGAGTAATATGAAAATCTCAGTACTGGCCTGGAGGAACTTCCTTGCTGAAGAAATTAGCAAAATCCTTTAGGATTTCTTGAAATAATTTCCGAAGAAATATCTTTAAAAAAAATCAAAGGAGTTTCCGAAGGAATTTAAAAAAAAAACCAGAGGATTTCTCAAAGAAATTTATTGCTAAAGAAATTTTCGAAGAGGTTCCGAAAAAAACGAAGGAATATCAATTTGCAAAGGAATTTCCGTAGCAATTAATACTGCAGAATTATTTTAGTAAACAAAGGGATTTCCAAAGAATCTCGTGAATGAATATTGGGGGAATGTGCAAAGGAATTCTGGGAGAAGTTCAAGAAAGTTGGAAATTTCTTCAGGAGTTTCATCGCAAATTCATTCAGGAATTCCTCCTTCAATTATTTTAATAATTCGTAAATTTCTTAGAAAGAATTTCTCAAAGAATTGTTGAAGGAATTCCCGATGTAAGTGCGTAAATGTAAATCCGCGATTTTCGCGAAAGGATTCCAAGGAACCGCGAAGCGTGAATATCGCTACTGGAAGATATAAGCCGCAACAAATCTGCGAAAAACGCGAGAATCGCGAAATCCGCCACTGTTGTAACAGCCCTGTATATTTAAATAAAAAAAATCCAAAAAGAGCAGCCTAACAATGTTTTATGCAAATGCAGAGCTGTTACAAAATGAGCAAATTTCAATCAGCGAAATCCGTGACTATCAAAATTAAATCCGCGACTGCAAAACAAAACCGCGACAAACAAAAATGAGTACTTAAAAACACATCAAAATAAAACTACGCCCGAAGTAAAAACAGCAACTTGATTTTTTTTTCTACGCACCAATAATGTACTGAATAATAACGTAGAACTAGGATCCTTGCATTCCTAATAGCCCAGTCAACTACAGGCTTCTTCACAGTTAATTGAAGGGTTTGTATCTAGTATCTAGTGTGAAAAAACTGTTAGCGACTCCGATGGCTTCCGCTTGGATTTTACACACTCGAACTTACATTGATGCGTTTTGTTGTACCTAAGACCACAATTTGGTTAAAGAAGCATACTTTCTTGTGCGTTACGTCATATTATGTTCTTTGCCATCATTTTACAAAATCTTGAAGAGCTGTAATTAAAAACTCGTTGACTAGATAGAAACTCAGCGGAACGGATTGTTTTGTAACTCGACCTTTCTTAACTGATTCTGAAAAGAAATCCTTATTTTTTTCCCAACAAAGCTTGAAGAACTCTCTGACAAAAGGATACACGGGCGAACAAAAATGACTGTAAGGTCTGCGAATTGTCTAACAAATCGGTCGAGTGCTGTCGACGATGAGAAGAATCACTGCGCATATTGGAGTTGAACGATTCTGCACATGCAGGAGTTGTACGACTCTGCTCCTTACGAACAAACAAGTATTGAGTTGGAAGGATTGCATCGTCTAATTTGTAATCAACCGTGATGTCCGATAGAGTCTGAATTTCTGTAATGTGCTCAGGCATGTGCAAACGAAAAAACGAGAAATCTTGAATCGCGAAATGGCAGAAACTTTTTTTCCTTATTTATTAACGTGATTTTTAGAGTTTATAAGTTCTTCACTCGTTAATTGTACCAAGACCTGGAGCACTTAATAACTTACTACTAATACTTCCAAATCTGAGTAAAAAAAAGTTAATGAGTAAAATGAGGCAACATTGATAAAGTATTGCCATTCTAGGAAACATAGTACGATGAAATCCAGAAATAGGGTATCCAATCAATGGTTTGAACCAAATGGCAGGTATCAGATGAGCATGGAATCAATATTCGAGCAACGCCCAACAATATACTCTTTGTCATCAACAGAGTTTGTTACTGACAAACGCACCTAGCGACAAACCCTCACCCGAACCCGCGCACACTATGACAAGAATCATTTGCCTTGCATGCTCTGATGTCCGAAAATACGATTCTAATTTTGTAATCATTGTTCGATTCTCAAATATCTCCATAAAAGCAGAAACTATGATAGCATACATAAACCCGAAATTTGCTCTGGAAATAATGTAAAATACCGAGATGAAAAGTTAGCAACAAGATTGTCTTCTTTTTTGTTGCTGACAAATTTTTTTTAATCTTTGTCATTATTATCTCCGTCAAAAACAAAGCTTTGACGTTGGTTCTCTTTTGTCGCTTGTTTCGCATGCGCATTCCAAAAAAAATTGATTCCCTGCAGATGAGTCGTCAAAACAAAGTTGATTTATTTCATTATAGAGACATGTTACAACTGCAAACTCTAGTTTATATGGAAGTTTAGTTCATTATCTTTCTAAAAACATCCTGGGTTCACATATGTATGCTTCGTTTCATTGAGGAAACTCAATAATTACATAACGTTGATTCGTAACATGGTTTGTACCACTTGCAGCAGCTCCTAAATATAATACTTACTAATTACATGCATGAAACGCTTAGGAAACCCATGGAAAAGCAAATTTGTTTTACTATTCATCTTCTCGCATTAGATTAGTAACTCGAAACGGGTGGAAATTGTCTAAATTATCGATATGAAAACTGCGATTTTTTCTTATCAGAAATGTAAACAAAATGAATCATTTGTTTGAAAAACTGCATAAGTCCATTTTACACAATTTCGAGAAAACAACAAAAAACTGTTTTTGAACAAATTGGCACCGAACCTTTCGATTTCTTCGATACAGATCAATAGTTTTTGGCAAAACTGAACAACCTGGTGCACTTCCAGTGCAAAAACTGTAAGCAGTACTCCATAATTGCTCTTCCATGTCCGTGGACATATGTAGTTTCTCAAACAAAAGAAAACAATTTCATACATTCCTGAACAAATTTTTTTTTTTCGTATTTTTTGCCAGAATACGTATTTTTGGAAGACGATTCAGAATATATAAAAATCTCATTTTAGCCAAAAATGTTACATATGCAGTTTCTCAAACAAACGGTTCAAATGCTCCAGCTACGCGCATGCAGCGCTCCTAGCGGACAGCAGCAGAACATGACTGCATTTTCAAGTTCAAACCACGATACATTTTAGTTCAAACCATGATCAGTTTTTACCTTGCATAAATGTTACTATTTCAATTATACAAAACAGTTTCTCAATTGTACGATGAGGTCAATCTATTACAGATGAAAATAGCTTTCTTTTGATATATTAACCTCACTCCTGTGTCATAAAATGCGTTTTTACGAACTTTTTGAAATTATGCCACTGGTGGGGGGAATTTAGCGCAAATTCAGGTCGTTTTTGTTTCGCTCCATTTTACTACTTAAACAGTATGTTTGGTTCATTTCCGGCCAATGAAATGGTAATTTTGACTGATTTCATAATGGTTCAAACCATGATACCATGAACCAAAGATATCTTAACGCTGGCTGGTGGTCAGCACCCCAGCTGACCTTGTTGAAGTTTGTAGGTAATGTTGTAAGGGACTTAGAAACGAGTTCAGTGCGAGATTTCTCTTGTTTCGGACAGCAGAACGATGGCGCGATCGGACGAAATATTGTGTTCTGCTTTGCGCGGCCGGTAATAAAAATCAGTTCAGTGCGAGATTTCTCTTGTTTCGGACAGCAGAACGATGGCGCGATCGGACGAAATATTGTGTTCTGCTTTGCGCGGCCGGTAATAAAAATCAGTTCAGTGCGAGATTTCTCTTGTTTCGGACAGCAGAACGATGGCGCGATCGGACGAAATATTGTGTTCTGCATTGCGCGCCCGGTAGGCCGGTAGTTAGTTTGTACTACTTTTCGCGCCCGATTCATGGCTAGGTAAAATCACTGTGTATAAAGAATGACACGGTCGTATCGCTTATCGGAGTGAATCCAGATCCAACGATGCCTACCAATTAACTGATATCCTTCCTGTGGTTTTGTGGAGACGCAGAGGTAAACACGGTCTTCAAATAGCAAAACCACCTACTAATATTCCTTCCTTCTTCCTAACTGACTACAAGGACGTGGCCGGCGCCGTTATTGATCATTTGAATTTTAGAGTCACTGAAACTTGCACACTGAGAATGCTTGAACAATCCCAGTCAATCATTCAGTTGATTCTTTGTGCAATTTCACTGATTCTGGTCAATCACGGAGTAGCAACACACTTAAAATAAATCGCCGACTTCGGTAAAATTTTACCGAAATCTCAACCGCTGAACTGTTCGGTAAATTATTTTACTGATTTTCGGTGATTTTGACAGTTGAGCAATGGAAAAAATTACAAAAAATCTGTAAATTAATTTACCGAACAGTTCAGCGGTTGAGATTTCGGTAAAATTTACCGAATACTGTAAAATGAGCTTAGTGTGAACCATAGATATGTGTAGTCAGTCAAAGCTAAAAAGCTAAACGCTAAAAATGTTGTAAGGGACTTAGAAACTTAGATAAGTTCCCGGGCTCCCTGATCACTGGGGAATCACCTTTGGGAAACCAAGCAATGCTCAAAAGCCTTATGTTGTGGGAACTTACTGACGAGATCGGTCTCATAATGCCCGTAAGGCAATTTAGGTTACGTTTGTTTGTATAAGCCCACATCTTTTAAAATCTTTTAAAAAACAAAGGGCACTTTTAGGATTTGATGAATTGTGAATGCTAGAAATTTATAAAATCTAGCCGTTGACAATTGTTACTAAATTCCAATCATATTATTTGTTTATATTTTTCTGATAACTAGTAAAATCAAAGATTGATTCAAATACCGCCATCGGGGGTGACGATGGATTAAGAATGAGTCATTGCTGTTACTGACAGCCAAGTGGTCGATTACAAAATCGTTCAAAAAGGACTCTTACAAATAATTTGATTTCTATCTACTAAAATATTCTAAGTTGTTGAAACAGTGACCTATTCTCAACCCCATTTGACGCATTGTACCCACGATTACTGTATCAAAATGATCGTAGAATTTGAGTTTTATCCAAAAATAATGAGTTTATGGACTTCAACATAAATTATTTCATCTCTACGTGGTTAATTAAAAAATAGCACATTGCAGCCTTTAGGATAAAATGCCCCATAGTGGACCCCCTAGTAGCGGAATTTTGCTCTTCCTGTCATTAGCCTTAGAAATTTTCAACATATTTATTTAGCAACAACTGCCAACTGGTGAAACTTACGCACCCCAATGACATACTATACGGCATACATTATAAATGGAATGCTCTAAATCTAACACAAAATACTCTTAAATCTATTCTTATTAGTTATACGAGGAACATGAAAATCAAACACTTCGTAACACCTATTAAACACGCGACACATGCCTTTGATTGGCTCATTGATTCCGTAGTTAGTTCTAGAAGCACGAATGTAGGGGTAGTAGGGCAATATGAACATACGGGGCAATATGAGCCACCCTCATTTTGAGCTTATTGACAAGTTTTAGCATGTAAAAAGTTATATGATCTTTAAGAGGATGCTACACATATGCATCACCGTAAAAACCGCATTAAAATTCAATTCAAACATGAAAATACACTTGAAAATGTAAATTTTCGCTCCATAGGCAAAATTATTATAAGATTTGAAGTTTATAAATAAGGTTTTGACACAAAACTGATTAAAATACAGGTCAAAAATACACCACAATCAAAAGATATATTAAAATTGAATATTGTACACACATGTTTGTATTGATACAAATCTGAATTTATCATAAAACTTTTTTTTCCCAAAACCAGTCTCTATGGGGCAATATGGGCATACCTGCACAGAGCAAGATATCAGGCCTTAAAATACGAACAAGTTCAAATTTCAGTAGTCAAATACAAGAATATTATCATATATGTAAGATTCATTACGGAAAAATTACAACAGCGCATTACTGTGATTGAAACAGAAAAAATGACCATTGGCCAATTGAAATGTGGCTGTTCAAACGGTGAAGAGTGGCAAATCGGTTCAGTCGGTTTTTTAATTTTATTTGGTATGGAATACTCACAACTGTTGTAGGAATATCATATTCTTCCATATTACGATACTTTTTTCGCCTAAATAAACGTTTTGGATGGGTGGCTCATACTGCCCCAAATAGTGGCTCATATTGCCCCGTATAGTCGGGAACACACATTGAAATCAATACATTTTCAAAAGTGCATTCCAACAATTTCCAAACGCATTTTTCGTCATTCATCGACGTTATATGAAAGGTAACATTCTCTAGTATAAGTTAACTACATTTGAACGATGTTTTTGCCTTTCTCGTATACTAAGTATACGGTAAAGGCTATATGATCGCTCCAAAAACAAACTTTTTATAGAAGGCCCGGAGACCCATAGTGTTATATACCAATCGACTCAGTTCGACGAATCGAGGTGATGTCTGTGTGTGTGTGTGTGTGTATGTGTGTGTGTGTGTGTGTGTGTGTGTGCGCAAAACTACTCAACAAAATGTCACTCATTTTTCGGGCACTTATCCTCAACCGATTTGCTCGCAACAAGTTGCATTCGACGCAGAATCTTGTCCCATTGTTTCCTATTTGAAATTGGCCAGATCGAACTATGGGATCGAGAGTTATGGCCAAAATACAAATTCATTTGAAAAAATCGCGTAAAAAATGTCACTCATTTTTCGGACACTTATCCTCAACCGATTTGCTCGCAACAAGTTGCATTCGACGCAGAATCCTGTCCCATTGATTCCTATTTGAAATTGGCCAGATCGGACTATGGGATCAAAGTGATGGCCAAAACACAAAATCATACGAAAAAATCGTGTAAAAATGTCACTCATTTTTCGGCACTTATCCTCAACTGATTTGCTCGCAAATAAGTTGCATTCGACGCAGAATCCTGTCCCATTATTTCCTATTTGAAATTGGCCAGATCGAACTATGGGGTCGAAAGTTATGGCCAAAATACAAAATCCTACGAAAAATCGCGTAAAAATGTCACTCATTTTCGGGCACTTATCCTCAACCGATTTGCTCGCAATAAGTTGCATTCGACGCAGAATCTTGTCCCATTGATTCCTATTTGAAATTGGCCAGATCGGACTATGGGGTCGAAAATTATGGCCAAAATACAAAATCATACGAAAAATCGCGTAAAAAATGTCACTCATTTTTCGGGCTTTTATCCTCAACCGATTTGCTCGCAACAAGTTGCATTCGACGCAGAATCCTGTCCCATTATTTCCTTTTGAATATTGGCCAGATCGGACTATGGGGTCGAAAGTTATGGCCAAAATACAAAATCCTACGAAAAATCGCGTAAAAATGTCACTCATTTTTCGGGCACTTATCCTCAACTGATTTGCCCGCAACAAGTTGCATTCGACGCAGAATCCTGTCCCATTGATTCCTATTTGAAATTGGACAGATCGGACTATGGGATAAAAAGTTATGGCCAAAACACAAAATCATACGGAGAAATCGTGTAAAAAATGTCACTCATTTTTCGGGCACTTATCCTCAACCGATTTGCTCGCAACAAGTTGCATTCGACGCAGAATCCTGTCCCATTGTTTGCTATTGAAAATTGGACAGGTCGGACTATGGGATCGGAAGTTATGACCAAAATACCTTTTTTCATAAAAATCAAAAAAATGTCACCTATTTTTCGGACACCTAACCTTAATCGATTCACACGCAACAAGTTGCATTCGACGCAGAATCCTGTCCCATTATTTTCTATTTGAAATTGGCCAGATCGGACTATGGGATCGAGAGTTATGGCCAAAATACAAATTCATACGAAAAAATCGCGTAAGAAATGTCACTCATTTTCGGGCACTTATCCTCAACTGATTTGCTCGCAACAAGTTGCATTCGACGCAGAATCTTGTCCCATTGATTCCTATTTGAAATTGGTAAGATCGGACTATGGGATCAAAAGTTATGGCCAAAACACAAAATCATACGAAAAATCGTGTAAAAAATGTCACTCATTTTTCGGGCACTTATCCTCAACTGATTTGCTCGCAACAAGTTGCATTCGACGCAGAATCCTGTCCCATTGTTTCCTATTTGAAATTGGCCAGATCGGACTATGGGATCGAAAGTTATGGTCAAAATACAAATTCATACAAAAAATCGCGTAAAAACGTCACTCATTTTCGGACACTTATCCTCAACTGATTTGCTCGCAAACAAGTTGCATTCGACGCAGAATCCTGTCCCATTATTTCCTGTTTGAAATAGGCCAAATCGGACTATGGGATCGAGAGTTATGGCCAAAATACAAATTCATACGAAAATATTGCGTAAGAAATGTCACTCATTTTTCAGGCACTTATTCTCAACCGATTTGCTCGCAACAAATTGCATTCGACGCAAAATCCTTTCCCATTATTTCCTATTGAAAATTGGACAGGTCGGACTATGGGATCGGAAGTTATGACCAAAATACCTTGTCACCTATTTTTCGGACACCTAACCTTAATCGATTCACACGCAACAAGTTGCATTCGACGCAGAATCCTGTCCCATTGTTTCCTATTGAAAATTGGCCAGATCGGACTATGGGATCGGAAGTTATGGCCGAAACACCATTTTAGCCTTTTATACGAAAAGGCTGTATGTTCGCTCAAAAACCAAACTTTTACAGAAGGCCTGGAGACCCATAGTGTTATATACCAATCGATTCAGCTCGACGAACTGAGATGATGTCTCTGTCTCTCCCACTTCATACGGGAGTTTGGCGGAAAAACGGTCATGAGATTCATATCATAACAAATATTGCCCTCCGCTCGCGTGATGGGAATGACATTTTCGTTTTCTTTTGTGTAGTCGGAGCTTCAGTTCAACTAACATCCAAAAAGTGATATCCTTAAAATATATGACTGGGTGAAATAAAACAGGGTTATGTACGTCAAAAAGATTGGAAAAGGAAACAAAAATGTCGAAATTCTTATTAGCATATTGTAGATCAAGCTGAAAACCGAACCGAGGTCCCGCGAAATCGCATTTCCGGATGTTGCAACTGCATCGCGAGTAGTGCGCAACTGTGCCATAGTCAGGCACCACTCGCGATGCAGTTGCGACATCCGGAAATGGACAAAATATGATTTTCGGTTTTCAACTGGATCTACAATATCTTGCCATAAATAATCTGATTTTCATAGAACGGACAAAGAAATTTGTCTTTTTACTCCTAGCCACTAGCTCATCATTTTCAAGCACACACATTTTACGAAGGTCGAGAAAGGCATCATCACCGCTAGGTGGATTAATCTGGGTTTTTGAGCTTTTCAGCGCTTTTCGGAACGATTTCCTTAGGTGGCCCATATTTCCCCGATCACCCCTACAAGAATGAGTGTGAGCGAAGATTACGATTTCGTATGTTTACTTCGATCTTTTCTAGCAGATCTGGACAATCAATATGGCCTTGAAGCAAATCTCCAATAAAACAGGCTTTTGCAACATTACGCCTAGCATTAAGTGTTTCCAAGTTTATAAGCATGCAACGGTTCTCATATCTTGGTAAATTATAGGAATCTTGCCAATTGAGAAATCGGAGTGCAAAGCGGATGAACTTGCGCTGAATTGATTCGATCCGTTGAGTATCATTTTGATAATATGGTGCCCAGACTGCTGAAGAATATTTCAATATAGGACGGACTAATGAACAGTACAATGCAAAGCGAGAGATAAACCCTAGTTGTGATAAGGCTTTGGACACAACATACGATATACACCCGATTCTTTTTTTACACGGATTATTTTCACACGGATTTTTTTTACACGGCTTTTTTTACACGGATTCTCGAAATAACACGGATTTTTTTTGCACGGTTTCTCGAAATAGCACGGATTTTTTTTTACACGGTTTCTCGAAATAACACGGATTATTTTTACACGGATTTATTTTTACACGGAACGCATCCCCCATATTAACAAAGAGCCAATGACTTTTTTTACACATTTTTTGCACGGCTTTTTTTACACGGTTTCTTGAAATAACACGGATTTTTTTTGCACGGATTCTCCAAATAACACGGATTATTTTTACACGGTTTCTCGAAATAACACGGATTATTTTTACACGGATTTTTTTCACACGGCACGCATCCCCCGTGTAAAAAAAGAATCGGGTGTATAATGCAGAGGCGTCGCGTCCGCATGTGCAACCTGTGCACTGCACATGTTGCAATTTTATCCCCAACATTTAAACTCTAGATAGATTTCTTGTCCTTCTAATCCAAGCATGTATTTGAATTATGTGCATTTGAAAGATGTTTCATGCAAATTTTACTGTTAGATACATAAACGGAAAATATGCATGTTTTTTTTATAGGCGGCATGTGATGTGAGGCAACCAAATGCTGCGATGGGGACGCGTTATAGTTTTCTCTACGATACCGAAGCGACCCACCGACACCACATGTTGTATCAACACGGAACTTTCAGCCGAGAACGCTTTGTCATGCATCATACACGCATTATTTTGTATGTGTGGATCATCTGCTCTAACCGCAATCGGCGATGTATAGGTAGTCAAAGCGTTCCTCGCAGGCAGTGCACGGTTTGGTGCCTATCGAGAACCGCTTCAAACAGCGCATGCGCGATTTGGTGAAGAGAGAGCAATCGGAACAAAATCGAAAGAGAAGAGTGAAGCGCGAGCATTTCTGCTTCCTCAAAGCGTTCCATGACGAAAGTTTCGCTTTGTATAAGCAACGCGAAGCAAAAGCGCTTTTGATATTTTTTGATGTTAAATAGGATGGCCCGGTTACACATCCACTAATCCTGACGACAATGTACTGTCCGATAATACTAACGCGACATTAGCTCAATTTAAACAGAAATTGTCATCTGCTAATAAGCGCAATAAAACCTGTTTACAAATACGCCTATTATATTAGACATTGAAGTATCCTACAATATTAACATATTGTAAACACTAAACAGACATTTCATCTTCTGATGAAAATCTATATTGTCGCAGAATTAGCGAATATGCAACATTTTTAAAGAAATTTATTTTTAAAGGTTTTTTTTCGAGAAATTCAATATATTTAGTTAGGGAGGGGGTAAGTCAAATGTCAATGGTCCACACGAATTTATGAAATTTTTTATGAGCAAATTTCCATGCTGATGGACGGAAAACTTCTCGACATCTGTTCAGTCCAGAATATTGATCAAAGATATAAATTGTAAATAGAATAATTATTAATTGAGAAGAGTAAGGTCTATGAACTTCATTGTTCTCTTTATTGTACAGATTTTATTTTTCTGATATGACATGTTAATTACAAATTATTATTAGAGCCTTTGCATGATTGATATATTTATTTTATTATTATTTTATTATTTTACGAATAACTCAAATTAGAATTGAAAGTGCCAGCTTAATAATTTCCGAATAGATATATTGCTTATTTGACACATTGGAAACGATTCTGATGATAGTAATTTTTAAATTTACTTAAATCACATTGAAGCTTAGTTAAGTTTGAGTTAATTCAGAAAATAAGAAGTAGCTAAGAACCACTTAGATGCAACAAAAAAAGCAAACATATTGAGAAACGCGCTGGAAAATTATTTGTTTATCATTTCAGGTCCCTTTTATGAGTTTTTCTCGAAATATTAAAATAGTGCACAGGTTGAAGAATTGATCACGCGACGCCTCTGGTATAATGTTTAAAAGTCAATTTGCAGTCTAACATAATGCCTAAATCTGTTACAGTCGTTTAACGTTTGATGCTTCTTCTTCTTCTTATTGGCATTACATCCCCACACTGGGACAGAGCCGCCTCGCAGCTAAGTGTTCATTAAGCACTTCCACAGTTATTAACTGCGAGGTTTTCTAAGCCAGGTTACCATTTTTGCATTCGTATATCATGAGGCTAACACGATGATACTTTTATGCCCAAGGGAAGTCGAGACAATTTCCAATCCGAAAATTGCCTAGACCGACACCGGGAATCGAACCCATCCACCCTCAGCATGGTCTTGCTTTGTAGCCGCGCGTCTTACCGCACGGCTAAGGAGGACCCTGTATATTTAAATAAAAAAAACGCCAACAATAGCAGCCTAGCAATGTTTTATGCAAATGCAGGGCTGTTACAAACTGAGTAAATTTCAATCCGCGAAATTCGTGACTATCAAAAAGGAATCCGCGACAGCAAAAACAAAACCATGACAAACAAAAATGAGTACTTAAAAGCACATCAAAATAAAACTACGCCCGAAATAAAAATTGAAATTTTGTTTTCTACGCAATAATGTACTGCATGATAACGTAGAACTAGGATCCTTGCATTCCTAATATCCCAATCAACTACAGGCTTCTTGACAGTTAATTTGAGGGTTTGTATCTAGTATCTAGTGTGAAACAACTGTTAGCCACTCCGAACTAATGATCGCTTGGAATTTACACACTCGAACTGTCATCGATGCGATTTGTAGTATTGCGGATCTCTTTAAAATTTTCCATTTTGCGGATTCCGCAAAGTTCTACCGCAGCTATCAAAGTTCTACCGCCAGCATGCACATCTTCAATACACTGAAACAAAAACGTGGTAATTGGCGTTGTCATCGTAAAATGCCATGCTAAATAACAGAGAAAAGTATGAAGTGACAGCTGCGGTAGTTTGAAAATTGAATCGGAAAAAGGAAAATTTCTCTGGAACAGCAATACCTAAGTAGATTGTTCAGATCAGATGGCGTTTAGTCACACGTCCATCACAATTTGGTTAAGGTCACTCCTCACGGAAACGGAGTGGTGTGCGAAAACGCGAGCACTTTGAAACTTGGATTCCATTAGTGGCCTTAATGAAGCATACTTTCTTGTGCTGGTCATATTATTCCGTTCTTTACCCTCATTTTACAAAATCCTGAAGAGCTGTAATTAAAAATTCGTTGACTAATATGAAACTCAGGGGAGCGAATTATTTTGTAACTCGACCCTTCTTAACTGATTCTGAAAAGAAATTCTTCACTTTTTTGGTTATTTTTGATGCAATTGAGGTTAGGGATGGATAAACAGTGTTGATTATGTGCTTTTAGAAGTTTTTGCTACTCGAAATACCACAAACCTGCGAAATGGGAATTAAAATTGGGATGCATTTTTTTTTCAAACGGCATTTTCTCAATGTTTGCGTTATTGATGTAAGCCCTTTTCACATGTTAAGCGAGATATCACATAGATAGAAAGCTTTTGCCAGTCGTACGATTCATAATGAAGAACCTGAAGCGCTGCCAGAAGTCAAATTTAAAGCTTTGCACCATGACAAATTTTTTGAAATAATTCCCTCCTTAGTACGCTCACTCGTTCTCCGCGCGCGCGGAGAACCAGCGTAAGCGTTGCCAGCTTACTTCGTTTCCTCACATCGCATGCGAAGCAGATACGTTTAGATCAAGGAGTCTTAGTAAAGTCTAGCTCATTGCGTTTAGATGCAAGTTCTGCTATGGTGCGTAGCGCAGGAGGAGTCCAACCCGTTCGACACGCTCCGAGAACAATCAACGACGCGACGTAGACTCTGTCAGAGTGTCGGGCTTTGCCGAAAGGCACACCGCGCACGTTTTCGTTCATACTTCGATGATTGGGAACGGTTTGTTTTTCTTTTTTCTCCTGATAAATATGCATCAAACACAATTCAGCATCAAGAACAATATTAAATTAATGTTTGAGTTTTTAGAAGAGACGTCAAATAATTTTTTTTACGAACAAATAAAAACCCTTAAACATAGAGAAAAAGGTGTAGTTTTCACTAAATTTGAAAAATTAAATAACTGGAAAACATTTCAGCTTCTAAATGTAACTCATTGGTCGTCACAATCTGGGTTCGCATCAAATGATGATACTAATAATGGTTAATAAAATTTCTTTCATAACAGAAAATATGTGAGAATTTAAGGGTCTGTCTCATTTGGAAAATTAAACTTAAAAGTGAGAGTTTGAAAATTATAAAATCATCCAACAAAATATAGCCCGGCTTTTTGTTTTTGCTCTGCCCGTACTCGCGAACAAAGCAAGCGCCAGAAAAATGCAGGCAGTAGGTTCGCGCGAGTGTGGCATTTTTGGTAGACCCAATTACACTCTTTTCTTACTCGTGAAGCGAGTATTTCCACCACTGACCAAAGTCCACGAGACGCCCCTGAGCCGAAATGTACGCACTAATAATTGACGCAGGACATGTTCGGAAGACTGGATTGTTGATTCCGGAGCTAGTTCTCATATAACGTGAAGTCGTAAAATCTTTGATGAAATGGTTCCCGCGACCGGAAACGTTGAACTAGCTGGTGGACGGAATCTTACAGTTGAGGGATCTGGCAGCGGAGTTATCAAGTATCAAGTACCGATGAGAATGATAACTTAAACACGATACGTTTGAATGGAGTACTCTACATGTCAAAGTTAACCGCAAATCTGTTGTCGGTTCCTGTTCACACTACAAGAACAGCTGAATTGAAATTCAAGGAAACGCTGTAGGTTTATACCGCGTTAAGCAATGTAGTGATCACGCTTGTGCCTCCAACAGTGAAGTTCATCGAGGAGACTGTCAACAACGGCGTTTTGGGCATCGTGATGCCGAAGCTTTATCTGAGATTTTGCGGAAAAGCCTTGTCAACGGAATGAATCTATGGATGTTATTCACTCTGACGTATATGGACCGTTGGAAGTTAACTCAGTGAGTGGGGAAGGCTACATCCTTACACTCGTAGATAATTACAGCCGATACTGCACGATTTTCCTGTTGGAGTGTAAGTCTGAAGTACCAAGCAAAATAATATAATTTTTGGCATACGTGAAAACACAATTTGGACGGTACCCCAAGCGGATCAGATCCGACCGTGGAGACGATTACTCAAGCAAGCGGTTGATGACATATTACGAGAGAAAGGGATTCATGCTGGACATTCACCGTAGCAAAATGGAGTAGCGGAAAGACGGAACAGATGTATTACAGAAATGTGTCGTTGTATGTTAATTGATTCCAAATATCCAACACGGTACTGGCCAGAAGCAGCAAATACAGCGGTATATCTGCAGAACCTTTTACCAACCAGAACGATCTCTGATGTCACTCCACGAGGCTTGCTGGTGGTGGGGTAAGAAACCTGACGTTAAGTATCTCAGAGTTTTTGGGTATAAAGCTTTTGTTCACATCCCTAAAGAAAAACGACGGAAGTTGGATGAGAAGTCGAGGCAAATGACATTTGTTGGGCATTCAAGCAACCACAAAGCGAACCGGTTCGTCGATGATGCCACAAATCAACTGGTGATCAGCCGTAATGCAAGATTCGTTGAAGAAGAACACATCCTAGCTAGTGAAGATGTTTCGATACTGGAGGAAACTGTCGAAAATGCGTTACAACCGTTGCTACCTTTGAAACAACTGCCGACGATACAAGACTTCAAGCAATTTGGGGAAAAGCATCGAATCACAAACCTACGACGAAGCTTGTTCTAGTGATGATAGTAAATGGTGGAAATCAGATGGATGCAGAGTTCATGTCACTAATGCAGAATTCAACATGGGAATACACAACGTAATACCTGCAGGCAAGAAGGCCATCGGATGCTGGTGGTTGTTTAAGCGCAAGCTGGATGAATGTGGCCGAATTTCTCGATACAAGGCAAGATTAGTTGTTCAAGGCTTCATACAGAAGTTTGGCATCAACTGTGACCAAGTTTTTGCTTCAGTTGCAAGGCATACTACTTTGCGGATGCTGCTTACTGTTGCTGCTCGTCGAAAATTATTGGTAAAGCACGTGGATTTCAAAAATGCATATCTCAATGGTGTACTATCTGAAGACGTCTCCATGAAGCAACGTAAAGGATATGAGACAGGCAATTCTGATACAGTTTGCCATCTGAATCGCAGTTTATATGGCTGGGTACGTTTGGAACAAAACCATTGATAAGTTTTTCAAACGGCTCGGCTTTGTTCTATCAAATTCCGATGCCTGTTTATAAATTGCCGATGAAAATCAGCAAACGTTTGTACTACTATCAGTACTGGAAAAGGTCGTGATCGTCGGCAATCGTGAAAGGATGTTTTAATAGATATATGCGAAGAATAGTGGCTAGTGGATAAATAAATCATGTTCATTTAATTCACCGAGGTGAAAGTGTCAATAAACACAAAAATAAAGCAGATATGGTACACTTTCATGCCCGGCCAGGGAAATTTTTTTTTTTTAGATTTTTGTATCATGCCATTCATGCTTCGTGTTTCTATAGATATTGAAAGGGACAGATATGTAAACATCGCGTGATATTTTTTATAGAACATGAGAAATTGCAGTACTGGTTGCAATACTCCTCAATTCTGTACTCTATATGCGAAGTCAGCATTTCGCATTTTGATAAACTTCATTCGTGGAGAAAAAGATCATAGTTGACATGAATAAAAAAAACCTCACGATTTTCACAACTCATTTGGCACTTCTTTGCTGCATATTTCCCAAACTTTATGTATTGCTACCAGATTCACATTTTATTTGGTTGATAATAATAGTAGGTACATTTTTTTTTCATTTTGCACTTTTTTACAAACGGCATTGCAAAAATAGTGATTTTAGAGACCATTTTCCAAAAAATTGTAATTTTAGTGACTTTTGTATGCAAATAGTGACTTTCTAGTGACTAGACTCAAAATAGTGACCAAGTCACTAAAATGTGACTCGCTACCAGGCCTGCCGTTTACTTTAGGTACCCAACTGTCCAGGGGCAGAGAATCGAGGCAGCCTTGTAGCGGAAAGGCAGTACCCCAGAAATGTCGATTGCAAAATTCCAATCATCCCGTTCGCCCTTCAGTATGCCTTCTTGCTCGTGTAATCTAGGAGTACGATCTTCAGCGTTCACTCCATCCAGCAGGTTATCATCTTCGCCGTACCGGCTCCAGATAGTGGATGATGGCACACACGAATTCGGCGCCACCTAACCACGGATGTTCTCACGTTGGCGTCGTCGTCGTCGGTCAACGATGGAAGGCGTGTTGGTGTGCTGGTGGTGAGGTGCCACACCAGAAAGTAACATCCGCCGTGCATAGACAGACAGGTTGCGCCTTGAACGGAACTCAGATGCTAATTTACGATCGCGAAACGAATGGGTGTGAGTGTGCGTATTTTTGCGCTACTCTCGCTCGAAGGCAAATCTCTACACCAGGGATGCCAGACGTGAAGAATAGACTTCATTTTGAAGACAATTTTGATTTTGTTTTTAAGAAAAATAAAATTATTTTTTAAATAATTGGACGGATTTAAATAATTGGGACCCCTCTGAGGATTCGTTTGATATCCCGTCCGGGATTCGTTTTAATCCCCTCCCGAGATTTGTTTAGAATGCCTTTCGGGTTTTGTTCCGAATCCCTTCCAGGATTCGTTTGGAATTCCGTCCAAGACTCGTTTAAAACTTTTCCCGGAATTCGTTTAGAATCTTTTCGGAATTTGATCGGAATCCCTCCCAGGATTTGTGTGATATCCCGTTCGGGATTCTTTTGAAATCCCTTCCGGGATTAGTTTAGAATCCCTTCCAGGATTCGTTTAGAATCCCTTCCGGGATTCGTTTAGAATCCCTTCCGGGATTCGTTTAGAATCCCTTCCGGGAATCGTGTAGAATCCCTTCCGAGATTCATTTAGAATCCCTTCCAAGATTCGTTTGGAATCCCTTCCGGCATTCGTTTAGAATTCCTTCCGGGATCGTTTAGAATCCTTCCGGTAATCATTTAGAATCCCTTCAAGATTCGTTTAGAATCCCTTCCGGGAATCGTTTAGAATTCCTTCCGGCATTCGTTTAGAATCCCTTCCGGGATTCGTTTAGAATCCTTCAAGATTCGTTTAGAATCCTTCCGAGATTCGTTTAGAATCCTTCCGGGATTCGTTTAGAATCCTTCCGGTAATCGTTTAGAATCCTTCCAGATTCGTTTAGAATCCCTTCCGGGATTCGTTTAGAATCCCTTCCGGGATTCGTTTAGAATCCCTTCCGGGATTCGTTTAGAATCCCTTCCGGGATTCGTTTAGAATCCCTTCCGGGTTTTGTTTAGAATCCCTTTCGAGATTTGTTTGGAATCCCTTCAAAACTTTGTTTAGATTTTCGTTCAAGATTCGTTTGATATGTTCGTCCGGGGTTTGTTTGAAATCCCTTTCGGGATTCGTTTCGAATCCCTTCCGAGATTTGTTTGGAATTCCTTTCAAGATTCGTTTGGAATTTCATCAAGATTCGTTTGGAATTCTTTCCGGAATTAGTTTTGAATCCTTTCCGAAATTTGTTTGGGACCCCTTCCAGCATTCGTTTGGTATTCCGTCAGGGATTCGTTTCGAATCCCTTCCGGTATTTGTTTGGAATCCCTTCCACGATTCGTTCGAAATTCTTCCAGGAATTCGTTTAGAATCTTTTCGGAATTTGATCGGAATCCCTCCCAGGATTTGTGTGATATCCCTTCCAGGATTCGTTTATATTCCCCTCCGGAATTCGTTTAGAATCCCTTCCGGGATTCGTTTAGAATCCCTTCCGGCATTCGTTTAGAATCCCTTCCGGCATTCGTTTAGAATCCCTTCCGGCATTCGTTTAGAATCCCTTCCGGCATTCGTTTAGAATCCCTTCCGGCATTCGTTTAGAATCCCTTCCGGGATTGGTTAAGAATCCCTTCCGGGATTCGTTTAGATTCCCCTCCGGGATTCGTTTAGAATCCCTTCCGAGATTCGTTTAGTATCCCTTCCGGGATTCGTTTAGAATCCCTTCCAGGATTCGTTTAGAATCCCTTCCGACATTCGTTTAGAATCCCTTCCGACATTCGTTTAGAATCCCTTCCGACATTCGTTCAGAATCCCTTCCGGCATTCGTTTAGAATCCCTTCCGGGATTCGTTTAGAATCTCTTCCGGGATTCGTTTAGAATCTCTTCCGGGATTCATTTAGAATCCCTTGCGAGATTCGTTTAGGATTCCTTCCGGCATTCGTTTAGAATCCCTTCCGACATTCGTTTAGAATCCCTTCCGACATTCGTTTAGAATCCCTTCCGGCATTCGTTTAGAATCCCTTCCGGAATTCGTTTAGAATCCCTTCCGGGATTCGTTTAGAATCCCTTCCGGGATTCGTTTAGAATCCCTTCCGGAATGCGTTTAGAATCTCTTTCGGGATTCGTTTAGAATCCCTTCAGTTCGTTTAGAATCCTTCCGGGATTCGTTTAGAATCCCTTCCAAGATTCGTTTAGAATCCCTTCCGGCATTCGTTTAGAATCCCTTCCGGGATTCGTTTAGAATCCCTTCCGGGATTCGTTTAGAATCCCTTCCGGGAATCGTTTAGAATCCCTTCCGGGAATCGTTTAGAATCCCTTCCGGGAATCGTTTAGAATCCCTTCCGGCATTCGTTTAGAATCCCTTCCGGCATTCGTTTAGAATCCCTTCCGGGATTCGTTTAGAATCCCTTCCGGGATTAGTTTAGAATCCCTTCCGGGATTCGTTTAGAATCCCTTCCGGGATTCGTTTAGAATCCCTTCCGGGATTCGTTTAGATTCCCCTCCGTGATTCGTTTAGAATCCCTTCCGGCATTCGTTTAGAATCCCTTCCGGGAATCGTTTAGAATCCCTTCCAAAAATCGTTTAGAATCCCTTCCTAAAATCGTTTAGAATCCCTTCCGGGATTCGTTTAGAATCCCTTCCGGGATTCGTTTAGAATCCCTTCCGGGATTCGTTTAGAATCCCTTCCGGGATTCGTTTAGAATCCCTTCCGGGTTTTGTTTGGAATCCCTTCCGGGATTCGTTTAGAATCCCTTCCGGCATTCGTTTAGAATCCCTTCCGGCATTCGTTTAGAATCCCTTCCGGGATTGGTTAAGAATCCCTTCTTGGATTCGTTTAGAATCCCTTCCGGGATTCGTTTAAAATCCCTTCCGGGATTCGTTTAGAATCCCTTCCGGGATTCGTTTAGAATCCCTTCCGGGATTCGTTTAGAATCCCTTCCGAGATTCGTTTAGAATCCCTTCCGAGATTCGTTTAGAATCCCTTCCGGGATTCGTTTAGAATCCTTCCGGGATTCGTTTAGAATCCTTCCGGGATTCGTTTAGAATCCTTCCGGGATTCGTTTAGAATCCTTCGGGTTTTGTTTAGAATTCCTTCCGGGATTCGTTTAGAATCCTTCCGGCATTCGTTCAGAATCTCTTCCGGGATTCGTTTGGGATCCTTCCGGGATTCGTTTAGAATCCTTCCGGGATTCGTTTAGAATCCTTCCGGTAATCGTTTAGAATCCCTTCCAAGATTCGTTTAGAATCCCTTCGGGAATCGTTCAGAATCCCTTCCGGCATTCGTTTAGAATCCTTCCGGCATTCGTTTAGAATACCTTCCGGCATTCGTTTAGAATCCTTCCGGCATTCGTTTAGAATCCTTCCGGGATTCGTTTAGAATCCTTCCGGCATTCGTTTAGAATCCCTTCCGGTAATCGTTTAGAATCCTTCCAAGATTCGTTTAGAATCCTTCCGAGATTCGTTTAGAATCCCTTCTGGGTTTTGTTTAGAATCCGTTCCAGGATTAGTTTAGAAACCTTCCGGGATTCGTTTAAATTCCTTCCGGGTTTCTTCTAGAATTCCTTCCGGGATTCGTTTAGAATCCCTTCGGGTTTCTTTTGGAATTCCTTCCGGGATTCGTTTAGAATCCCTTCCGGGATTCGTTTAGAATCCTTCCAGATTCGTTTAGAATCCCTTCCGGCATTCGTTTAGAATCCTTCGAGATTCGTTTGAATCCTTCCGGGATTCGTTTAGAATCCTTCCGAGATTCGTTTAGAATCCTTCCGGATTCGTTTAGAATCCTTCAAGATTCGTTTAGGAATACCTTCCGGCATTCGTTTAGAATACCTTCCGGCATTCGTTTAGAATCCTTCCGGCATTCGTTTAGAATCCTTCGAGATTCGTTTAGAATCCCTTCCGGGATTCGTTTAGAATCCTTCCGAGATTCGTTTAGAATCCTTCCGGGATTCGTTTAGAATCCTTCAAGATTCGTTTAGAATCCTTCCGGCATTCGTTTAGAATCCTTCCGGATTCGTTTAGAATCCTTCCGGGATTCGTTTAGAATCCCTTCCGGTAATCGTTTAGAATCCCTTCCGGTAATCGTTTAGAATCCCTTCCGGGAATCGTTTAGAATCCCTTCCGGCATTCGTTTAGAATCCCTCCCGGCATTCGTTTAGCATCCCTTCCGGGATTCGTTTAGAATCCCTTCCGGGATTCGTTTAGAATCCCTTCCGGGATTCGTTTAGAATCCCTTCCGAGATTCGTTTAGAATCCTTCCGAGATTCGTTTAGAATCCTTCCGTGATTCGTTTAGAATCCTTCCGGCATTCGTTTAGAATCCTTCCGAGATTCGTTTAGAATCCCTTCCGGTAATCGTTTAGAATCCTTCCAAGATTCGTTTAGAATCCTTCCGAATCGTTTAGAATCCTTCCGGGAATCGTTTAGAATCATATCCGGGATTAGTTTAGAATCCCTTCCGGGATTCGTTTAGAATCCTTCCCGGGATTCGTTTAGAATCCCTTCCGGGATTCGTTTAGAATCCCTTCCGGGATTCGTTTAGAATCCCTTCCGGGATTCGTTTAGAATCCCTTCCGGGATTCGTTTAGAATCCCTTCCGGGATTCGTTTAGAATCCCTTCCGGGATTCGTTTAGAATCCCTTCCGGGATTCGTTTAGAATCTCTTCCGGGATTCGTTTAGAATCCCTTCCGGGATTGGTTAAGAATCCCTTCCGGGATTCGTTTAGAATCCCTTCCGGGATTCGTTTAGAATCCCTTCCGGGATTCGTTTAGAATCCCTTCCGGGATTCGTTTAGAATCCCTTCCGGGATTCGTTTAGAATCCCTTCCGGGATTCGTTTAGAATCCCTTCCGGGTTTTGTTTGGAATCCCTTCCGGCATTCGTTTAGAATCCCTTCCGGCATTCGTTTAGAATCTCTTCCGGTAATCGTTTAGAATCCCTTCCGGGATTCGTTTAGAATCCCTTCCGGGATTCGTTTAGAATCCCTTCCGGTAATCGTTTAGAATCCCTTCCAAGATTCGTTTAGAATCCCTTCCGGGAATCGTTTAGAATCCCTTCCGGCATTCGTTTAGAATCCCTTCCGGCATTCGTTTAGAATCCCTTCCGGCATTCGTTTAGAATCCCTTCCGGCATTCGTTTAGAATCCCTTCCGGGATTCGTTTAGAATCCCTTCCGGCATTCGTTTAGAATCCCTTCCGGGAATCGTTTAGAATCCCTTCCAAGATTCGTTTAGAATCCCTTCCGAGATTCGTTTAGAATCCCTTCTGGGTTTTGTTTAGAATCCGTTCCAGGATTAGTTTAGAAACCCTTCCGGGATTCGTTTAGAATCCCTTCCGGGTTTCTTTTGGAATTCCTTCCGGGATTCGTTTAGAATCCCTTCCGGGTTTCTTTTGGAATCCCTTCCGGGATTCGTTTAGAATCCCTTCCGGGATTCGTTTAGAATCCCTTCCGGGATTCGTATAGAATCCCTTCCGGCATTCGTTTAGAATCCCTTCCGGCATTCGTTTAGAATCCCTTCCGGGATTCGTTTAGATTCCCTTCCGGGATTCGTTCAGAATCCCTTCCGGGATTCGTTTAGAATCCCTTCCAAGATTCGTTTAGAATCCTTCCGGGAATCGTATAGAATCCCTTCCGGGATTCGTTTAGAATCCCTTCCGGGCATCGTTTAGAATTCCCTTCGGGATTCGTTTAGAATCCTTCCGGTAATCGTTTAGAATCCCTTCCGGTAATCGTTTAGAATCCCTTCCAAGATTCGTTTAGAATCCCTTCCGGTAATCGTTTAGAATCCCTTCCGGCATTCGTTTAGAATCCCTTCCGTGATTCGTTTAGAATCCCTTCCGGCATTCGTTTAGAATCCCTTCCGGGATTCGTTTAGAATCCCTTCCGGGATTCGTTTAGAATCCCTTCCGGTAATCTTTTAGAATCCCTTCCGGTAATCGTTTAGAATCCCTTCCAAGATTCGTTTAGAATCCCTTCCGGGATTCGTTTAGAATCCCTTCCGGAATTCGTTTAGAATCCCTTCCGGGATTCGTTTAGAATCCCTTCCGGGATTCGTTTAGAATCCCTTCCGGAATGCGTTTAGAATCTCTTTCGGGATTCGTTTAGAATCCCTTCCGGGATTCGTTTAGAATCTCTTCCGGGATTCGTTTAGAATCTCTTCTGGGATTCGTTTAGAATCCCTTCCGGGATTCGTTTAGAATTTCTTCCGGGATTCGTTTAGAATCTCTTCCGGGATTCGTTTAGAATCTCTTCTGGGATTCGTTTAGAATCCCTTCCGAGATTCATTTAGAATCCCTTCCGGGATTCATTTAGAATCCCTTGCGAGATTCGTTTAGGATTCCTTCCGGCATTCGTTTAGAATCCCTTCCGACATTCGTTTAGAATCCCTTCCGACATTCGTTTAGAATCCTTCAGGATTCGTTTAGAATCCTCCGGAGTTCGTTTAGAATCCCTTCCGGGATTCGTTTAGAATCCCTTCCGGGTTTTGTTTAGAATTCCTTCCGGGATTCGTTTAGAATCCCTTCCGGTAATCGTTTAGAATCCCTTCCGAGATTCGTTTAGAATCCCTTCTGGGTTTTGTTTAGAATTCGTTCCAGGATTCGTTTAGAATCCCTTCCGGGATTCGTTTAGAATCCCTTCCGGGATTCGTTTAGAATCCCTTCCGGGATTCGTTTAGAATCCCTTCCGGGATTCGTTTAGAATCCCTTCCGGGATTCGTTTAGAATCCCTTCCGGGATTCGTTTAGAATCCCTTCCGAGATTCGTTTAGAATCCCTTCCGGGATTCGTTTAGAATTCCTTCCGGAATTCGTTTAGAATCCTTCCGGGATTCGTTTAGAATCCTTCCGGTAATCGTTTAGAATCCCTTCCAAGATTCGTTTAGAATCCCTTCCGGGAATCGTTTAGAATCCTTCCGGGATTCGTTTAGAATCCTTCAGGATTCGTTTAGAATCCTTCCGATTCGTTTAGAATCCCTTCAGGATTCGTTTAGAATCCTTCAGGATTCGTTTAGAATCCTTCCGTTCGTTGAGAATCCTTCCGGGATTCGTTTGGGATCCCTTCCGGGATTCGTTTAGAATCCTTCCGGGTTTTGTTTGGAATCCCTTCCAGGATTCGTTTAGAATCCCTTCCGGGATTCGTTTAGAATCCCTTCCGGGTTTTGTTTGGAATCCCTTCCGGGATTCGTTTAGATTCCCTTCCGGGATTCGTTTAGATTCCCTTCCGGGATTCGTTTAGGATCCCTTCCGGGATTCGTTTGAAATCCCTTCCGGGATTCGTTTAGAATCCCTTCCGGTAATCGTTTAGAATCCTTCCAAGATTCGTTTAGAATCCCTTCCGGGAATCGTTCAGAATCCTTCCGGCATTCGTTTAGAATCCCTTCCGGCATTCGTTTAGAATACCTTCCGGCATTCGTTTCAGAATCCTTCCGGCATTCGTTTAGAATCCTTCCGGTAATCGTTTAGAATCCCTTCCAAGATTCGTTTAGAATCCCTTCCGAGATTCGTTTAGAACCCTTCTGGGTTTTGATTAGAATCCGTTCCAGGATTAGTTTAGAAACCCTTCCAGGATTCGTTTAGAATTCCTTCCAGGTTTCTTCTAGAATTCCTTCCGGGATTCGTTTAGAATCCTTCCGGGTTTCTTTTGAATTCCTTCCGATTCGTTTAGAATCCCTTCGAGATCGTTTAGAATCCTTCCGAGATTCGTTTAAAATCCCTTCCGGGATTCGTTTAGAATCCCTTCCGAGATTCGTTTAGAATCCCTTCCGAGATTCGTTTAGAATCCCTTCCAAGATTCGTTTAGAATCCCTTCCGGCCTTCGTTTAGAATCCCTTCCGGGATTCGTTTAGAATCCTTCCGGGATTCGTTTAGAATCCTTCCGGGATTCGTTTAGAATCCTTCCGGGATTCGTTTAGAATCCTTCCGGGATTCGTTTAGAATCCTTCCGGGATTCGTTTAGAATCCTTCCGGGATTCGTTTAGAATCCCTTCCGGTAATCGTTTAGAATCCCTTCCAAGATTCGTTTAGAATCCCTTCCGGTAATCGTTTAGAATCCCTTCCGGCATTCGTTTAGAATCCCTGCCGTGATTCGTTTAGAATCCCTTCCGGCATTCGTTTAGAATCCCTTCCGGGATTCGTTTAGAATCCTTCCGGGATTCGTTTAGAATCCTTCCGGTAATCTTTTAGAATCCTTCCGGTAATCGTTTGAATCCTTCCAAGATTCGTTTAGAATCCTTCCTGAATCGTTTAGAATCCTTCGGGATTCGTTTAGAATTCCTTCCGGGATTCGTTTAGAATCCTTCCGGGATTCGTTGAGAATCCCTTCCGGGATCTCGTTTAGGATCTCTTCCGATTCGTTTGAATCCTTCCGGGATTCGTTTAGAATCCTTCCGGGATTCGTTTAGAATCCCTTCCGATTCGTTTAAAATCCTTCCGGGATTCGTTTAGAATCCCTTCTGGGATTCGTTTAGAATCCCTTCCGGGATTTGGTTTAGAATCCTTCCGGGATTCGTTTAGAATCCTTCCGGGATTCGTTTAGAATCCTTCCGGGATCGTTTAGAATCCTTCCGGTTTCGTTTAGAATCCCTTCCGGATTCGTTTAGAATCCTTCCGGGATTCGTTTAGAATCCTTCCGGGATTCGTTTAGAATCCTTCCGGGATTCGTTTAGAATCCTTCCGGGTTTTGTTTAGGAATTCCTTCCGGGATTCGTTTAGAATCCTTCCGGCATTCGTTTAGAATCCTTCCGGTAATCGTTTAGAATCCTTCCGAGATTCGTTTAGAATCCCTTCTGGGATTCGTTTAGAATCCTTCCGGGATTCGTTTAGAATCCTTCCGGGATTCGTTTAGAATCCTTCCGGGATTCGTTTAGAATCCTTCCGGGATTCGTTTAGAATCCTTCCGGGATTCGTTTAGAATCCTTCCGGGATTCGTTTAGAATCCTTCCGGGATTCGTTTAGAATCCTTCCGGGATTCGTTTAGAATCCTTCCGGGATTCGTTTAGAATCCTTCCGGGATTCGTTTAGAATCCCTTCCGAGATTCGTTTAGAATCCCTTCCGGTAATCGTTTAGAATCCCTTCCAAGATTCGTTTAGAATCCCTTCCGGAATCGTTTAGAATCCTTCCGGGATTCGTTTAGAATCCTTCCGGGATTCGTTTAGAATCCTTCCGGGATTCGTTTAGAATCCTTCCGGGATTCGTTTAGAATCCCTTCCGGGGTTCGTTGAGAATCCTTTCCGGGATTCGTTAAGGATCCCTTCCGGGATTCGTTAAGGATCCCTTCCGGGATTCGTTTAGAATCCTTCCGGGATTCGTTTAGAATCCTTCCGGGTTTTGTTTAGAATTCCTTCCGGGATTCGTTTAGAATCCTTCCGGCATTCGTTTAGAATCTCTTCCGGGATTCGTTCAGAAATCCTCCCGGGATTCGTTTAGAATTCCTCCCGAGATTCGTTTAGATTCCCTACCGGGATTAGTTTAGAATCCCTTCCGAGATTCGTTTAAAATCCCTTCCGGGATTCGTTTAGAATCCCTCCCGGTATTCGTTTAGAATCCCTTCCGGGATTCGTTTAGAATCCTTCCGGGATTCGTTTAGAATCCTTCCGGGATTCGTTTAGAATCCTTCCGGGATTCGTTTAGAATCCTTCCGGGATTCGTTTAGAATCCTTCCGGGATTCGTTTAGAATCCTTCCGGGATTCGTTTTCGAATCCTTTCAGGATTCGTTCAGAATTCTTCCGAGATTCGTTTAGAATCCCTTCTGGGTTTGTTTAGAATCCGTTCCAGGATTGGTTTGAAACCCTTCCGGGATTCGTTTAGAATCCTTCCGGGTTTCTTTTGGAATTCCTTCCGGGATTCGTTTAGAATCCCTTCCGGGATTCGTTTAGAATCCCTTCCGAGATTCGTTTAGAATCCCTTCCGGCATTCGTTTAGAATCCCTTCCGAGATTCGTTTAGAATCCCTTCCGGCATTCGTTTAGAATCCCTTCCGAGATTCGTTTAGAATCCCTTCCGAGATTCGTTTAGAATCCCTTCCGGGATTCGTTTAGAATCCTTTCCGGGAATTGTTTAGAGTCCTTTCCGGGAATCGTTTGGAATCCCTCCTGGGATATATTTTGGGATAGCTCTCAGGATTCGTTAGAAATCCCTCCTAGAATCTGCCATCCAGGATTCGTTTTGGAATTTCTTCTGGAATTCGCCTTGATTCGTTTGGAATACCGTCCAAGAAGGGGCCCTCCTTAGCCGTGTGGTCAGACGCGCGGCTACAAAGCAAGACCATGCTGAGGGTGGCTGGGTTCGATTTCCGGTGCCGGTCTAGGCAATTTTCGGATTGGAAATTGTATCGACTTCCCTGGGCATAAAAGTATCATCGTGCTAGCCTGCTAGCAAAAATGGTAACCTGGCTTAGAAACCTCGCAGTTAATAACTGTGGAAGTGCTTAATGAACACTAAGCTGCGAGGCGGCTCTGTCCTAGTGTGGGGATGTAATGCCAATAAGAAGAAGAAGAAGAAGAAGAAGAAGAAGAACCGCCCAAGAATCCCTCCCGGAATTTGTTTAAAATCTCTCTTTGGATTCGTTTGAAATTGATTCCAGGGTTTGCTAGACATTCCGTCCGGAATTTATCCTTTCCAAGGATAGTTTGGAATTCCGGGATCCAACTAAATTCCTCTCCAGGATTCGACGAAAATCTCTTCCGGAATTCAATGGGAATTCCGTCAGGGGTTCGCTCGGATTCTTTCTCCGAATTCCAGGATTCTTTTGGAAACCCGCCCGGAACTCGTTTGGAATCCCTTCCAAGATTCGTTTGGATTTCTTCCGTTATTCGATTTAAAGCTCCTCCAACTTCCAAGATTCAAATGGAACCTTGTAAAGATAATTAAATTCCACTCAGAACTTTATGTTTAGTTTTGTCGGAATTCGATTCGGATTTTTTCCAGGATTTGTAGTCAATTGAATGTAATTCCAGACGAATTATTTTGGTAATTGATCAAGCCATTTTTAGTTATATAAACATCAAGCTTCTGAAATGCAATTGCACTCCCAAATTTCATCAAGTCAGGGAAATATCGAGTCGATATAGGTACACAATATGTGAATAACAAAAAGTAATAAAGAAGTCAAAAACGGCTTGAACATAGATCTTGACAATCTTTTGAAGAACCAGATCCGAAAAAAATAGGAAGTTAAATTTATTTTACATGGTGGGGCAAATTGAATGGCTAAATGTTTTTCAATTGCTAATCGTTAAGTTATTTTGAAATGTGAAATATTATAAAGATCATTATAATATTGATTCAACCTGGCATCCCTGTCTACATTTCTATGTTTCTTTCTGTCCGTACAATCTGTCACTCGACATCCTTACCAAACATTATTTTGCCGTCTTTTGTTTAACCAACCATTCAAACTAAAATCGCAAATATCTATAAAAAATAATCTAAACTCACCTTCGATTCAATATTCGACCCTCTCACCGCTTAATCCTCTAGGAGAGAGCAAAACTATTGGTCCAAGTTTGCAGCTAAATCCAATTTTCACCACCCCGTACCGATCGCGGAGAAAATATTGATTCCGACACACAAGCACACAAGATAGGGAGGAACTCACTCGCGCGAGACGGTCACCGAAAGATACCTATATTTATCGATAAAAAAAATATGACTGGCTTCTAAAGATACACGTCCCGTCCGAAGGCAACCTCCTTCGCACTTCCGGTCTCGGCCCCCTTTCGTTTGCTTCTCACCGTCGTAACAGTAGTCGCTGCGGCCACAATCGATGATGCTCTACAGCCGGTGGAAACTGCCGGCGGAGTGCCGATCCCACCCAGATTCCGAGAATATCTGCACCGCGGGTCAGTTCCGTACCGTCAGGCCGTGTTCCAGCAGTAATGACACGGTGCGAAAAAAAAGAAACTCGCCCCGAGAGCAATTTTCTTCCGCTACTTTGGCTGCAGCCACTTCTTCTTCCTTCTGTGGCCGCTACGGCTAGTAGTTGTAGTCGACAGTGAGCTCCACTTTTTTTTTTCTTTTCTTCCTTTGCAGTCGTCGTCACCGTTTTTCTTCACCTTTTCAGCATCCTTGTATTACTCTTACTGGGAATCGGATCCCAAATTTCTCGCACTCCGGCGGAACCTAACCGAAAAGGATTCTTGCACAACCGCGGGTCCACCTAGCAAGGTAACGGCACTTCCAACCTTTTTCGCTGCTCACTCATCCGACACTGTCATCACTCTCGCGGATCCCGCAGAAGAAAAATCTATCCGCCGCGGCACCCCGACATTCGATTGCAACTTGAGCAGAAGGGAATCGCCTTTTCGACCGTAGCTACTTTCCCCACTTTGTCTGCGGAAAATTCGCACCAACAACCGCGATCGAACACCAAACTAGTGAGAAATTTTCGCACGTCGAATTTTACTGTAACTGGTTCGCGTTGCTTTTTTTCCGCTCGGCTTGCGTAAAAATTTTCTTTTCCCAAAGATCACTCACGAAAAAATATCAGCACACCGCGCACTGCTCTGTCGAATCGACACCTCGCAAGAAGAATCTGCTCGCTTCTTTTGCACTGGCATTTTTTTTTCTCTCGGCCGCACGATATCCTCAGTTCGGCACTGGTTAGTGTGACAGTTTCGGGAAAGGTCTCTTTCGCACCCGTTGACAAGCGGGTCAAAAAGTGTCAACGCAAAATTTTAAACTGCTTGTTTTTCACTCACTCCTTCAGAATTTCTGTTGTTCCATTCTGTGCGGTTGGTAGCAATGATGCAAGATGGCAGCCCCAACTGCATACACGAATAACATTCGAAAAAGACCTCAACCCGAAAAGTTTGCATCCCTCGTAATTCACAGACAATCAAACTTAGCTCTACCCTCTATTTACCAACTCAATAGGTCATTGCGCGCGGCAAACCTAACCTCACTATTTTGACAGGTACTGGTCCTGTTATTTACGTTTCGGACTTAGAATTTTTTTGATCCAAATTAATTCTGCATATTTCACGAGTTGGGACATTCCGTACATTCCGCATTCAAATATTGGTAATTATCGATAAGCTATAGGTAATTAACGATCAGAAAATCAAATAATGATAGAAGTATCTCAAAATTAAAATAAAGTCGTCTGTAAACAACAGGACCAGTACCTGTCAAAAGTCGTGTGTGACGTCACTGTGCAATGGAGTATACCAAATTTTTAAAACGTTTGCTTTTGTAAAGAAAGCCGCATAATATAGAGCTATCAGTTTAATCTTTTGCACGCGCACGGAAAGGATATTTTCATACGGAAACGCTTCGGAAGCGTTCCGATGGAAACCCTATTCCGTCTGTGCGCGTGCAAGAGAAAGATGATAAACGTCAGATAGCCTTATGGACCATACGTATGTATTTTTCCTTCATTGACATTAGACTCGCATTTAGATCCCCTATCCTCGCCAGCAAAAGATGGTCCGGACAGCGACAACAGCGACAATGTTTATCTTGTAACTATTATGCATCTCGAGATAAAATAGAATACTGCGGTTCTGCTTGTTGCTTCTCAAGCAGACCCCACACGAGTTATACCCAAGTAACCGTAAGCATTAATACACAGCATTTTGATGGCTTTTTATTGGCATTTAGGCAGCTTAAAAACTTGATAATAGCATTGTTTAAGCATACATGCCTTATACAAGCATTGCTACACTGAGGAAAAAATCCATATCAAGTTTATGTGTGAGCGATATAGATTTTTGCAATAGCTTCCATCTAATGCATTTTATGTGTAAGCCTTATAGAAAATGTATAAGTGAGCACACATATAATTTATGTATGCTTACCAACTGGGTGCTGCGGATAGAGCCGCTTTTCTGCGCTCAAGCGAGCAGAGGGATATTTTGAAATCACCTATGAACAAAATTATTTTGCAGTTACTTTGACAAACATTTCCGCTCTTCGAATTTCTCTTTCCACGTGCATGAGGGCGACAAATGCGCTAGACTCTACATGACTTTACGATTGCTATACATTCATGCTCCAATCAGCTGCTGAATCTCGTGAAATTTCGTAACGAGTGCTTTTAGTTGCATTCACCTAATTTTCCACTCGAAATATAATGTGAGAATATTTGTTACAAAGAATAAAACTCAAACAAAGTTTATTTTTATTTTTTCCCAAAATAATAACAATATTCACAATGTTAGATCAGAAACGAACATAACCACAATCTTCAATGTTTGGCTGCGGCACAATAGAAAATTTTGGCTTCAGTTTGACAACCAAATCGATTCTATCCGCACCACCCAGCTTACCAATTAGCTTTATTGTTTTTTGTTGATAAAATTGAATGGATTTGATTCATTAAATTTTTCTTAATTCATTTGAAATCACAATATAAATATATTGGTATTCGTAAATGAAAAATAACATTGACGAATATAATAGTATTCGTCAATGAAAATAATAAAACGAACTTTCCCAACAAACAACGACAAGCTACAAATAAGCATCTAAGTTGAATTGTTTATTTGTAATCTTCATAGCTGAATAAAATGGATGCTGAATAATTCGCTAGACAGATTTCATCTCAGCATTTGATCCAACTAATATTCGACTTGGCCTATTTATTTGTTTACCACCTTTATTTGAGGTCGAACTAACGTTTGAAACAACATTTCAGCACATTTCATCACCTTTACCGAATCTATCGCACAGTGGAAGAAAACATTATAAAACATAATAGTTCATGCTTTTTCCGTTTGAAAGAAAATCGCGAAGGCTCGAATTGATGATATTTGGATAGGAAAATAATAATTCATTTTCAAGACATTGTTGGAATCATTGTCAAGAACACTCATGCCATTTATATTAGTGGGGCAATACATAATTGTTTCGTGATACATAATTGATTCCTGATCTATAAAGCTGTAGGAGATTACAACGAACAAAATTTCTGGAGCAATGAAGAAAATTTATGCAGTTGTTGTAAAGTTGTGGAAACGAACACAAACAAATTCATAAAAATCGACCATATTGGATGTCTGTTACAGATTCTACACTGAGCTGAATTCATCTAAATTTTATGTGCATATATATTTTTGCAATCATGCAAATAATATTTATTAGTTCTGCACAAAGCAGAAATTATTTGTATACATTTAATTTTATGTACATTCATACAACATATATGATCCTTCCAATATATTTTATGCGGCTGCAGATAAAAATCAAATGCCTTTTTATTATCTAGATGGATTCTGTTATTGATTTTTGTTTCCCGTAAATAAAAAACAAAGAAGCTTTTTACTCATGTTGGATTTATTAGTGAATTGAAATAAGTTTAAACATAAAATCGTAGAATGCAGAAAAACACCTGGTTTGATGCCAGCACAATTGCAACATCGATCGTATCGAATTTCGGTCACCAAAACTGTGTAACAAAATAATATTTTCCACATGTTGGCCACTGTATCTTATCTTCATCTAAATTGCTAAATTCATCCGAGAAACATTCTGATGCGGAAATTCTCTTTTGAAGCACTTCATGGTGAAGCTGTATGGATGCTGTTGTTGTGAGGACGTTGGGCGTCTAAACTGGAACTGGAAGAGGATGCGCATACGAAGCGTTGAAAATGTCGAACCCGGTTCGCCGTTCGAATGGCGTTTGCTCGTTTTTTAAGACGATCCTGAATTTCATCCAACATTTTGTAACTTGTGTTCATTGGATACAAGTTCTTCAGTACTTACACTTCTGTGTAGAAATTCGATGCAGAAAATGAAGGATTGATCAGGTATTATTAATTATTAATAATGAAATTATTCGCTTACCTCGCTTTGTCCACGGATTAGCCGTTTTTTCCGAGCCGTCTCCAGGCAACCATTTTGATATTTGGAAAAATTAGCTTTCCATTGTGCGCATTTATATTTTATGTACCGGTAATAATATTTATCAGCTATCAGTCGCTGCACATAAAATTCATTGTCAGATCTATAGTATAAATAAACCACCATATTGTATGAATTTAGTTCTTAAATATCAATGTTCACTAATCAAATTCAAATGCTATATAATATGGAGCTAAAGGCGAATCGTTTCTATATGATTACAGCACATACAAAATAATGGAGATTTGATCTCAGTGTATGTACTAGTTTTTTTTTTCTATATGTAAATAAATGTTGATATGTTGATGGCACAATCATTTCGCAACCGGTTATTCAGAGATTCCGAGCAAGGTTGAACATAAATTCATTAAATTTTCATAAACCCCATCATTGGAGACGAATTTTATTTTATCGTTTTGACATTATTTTCTTTATTTTTCCCAGTGTAGAATGATTATGACTCTGAACAATGGTTGAAATAAAATCTTGTCCAGTTATTAACAAACGGTTTGACAGATTGACTTGTTGATTAAGAGTCCAATTATGATTCATATTCAGCACATGATTATTTGTTTTGTCTGAGTAGTTGTGGACACAGCATATGTCAAAAAGGATGATTCAAAGTCTATAGCATCGACTCGTAAAAAGCTGGATATGCCCTCTTTCAGTCAATATATTTACTCATACCCCTCTCAATCCCTACAGGCTACTGTATTTTGTTTGAGTCTATGCTAAATAACAATTTGTGTGGTGAAATTGAAAATAATATCAATCAGATTTACTACATTTATGGTAAAATTAAGCGATTCGTCCCTTCAGTTGAAAAACGTCGGTACTGTTCTTAATTTTACCATAAAATTGTAATATCTACTACAAAGTTTTTATCAGTGTATGCATGAACCGGTTCATACATAATTTCTCAGATTCTAAGAGAAATTGCTAGTATTCTAAAATATAAGTTTAATTTTATTTCCTTAAAATCAGTTACATTTCATTTTTGCAATATATCCTTACTCCTGGCCATCAAGGCCACACAACGTAAAGACACAGGACCGAAAAACACTGCGGCATCGGCATAAGTAGGGATACCTGAAAATTTCCTGGTCTTCTAAACTTCGGACGATGAGGTACGTTCTGGACCGGAAGACCTAACTGAAAATCCAGAAATTCTCGTTCTGTGTGCCACTTGAGGATTCCACCCATAGCTGTTTTGCTTTACACCTTCACCGGATGGTCAGAGCCGAAAAGTGCCACTTCAAAACGGCGACAAATGCAGCCTGGAATAATGCAATACGTTCTCAGTTAATGTTCTCGCTCGACGAAAATACGGCTCCGGATCGACAACAGCAGCATCGAGCAGGGAGCAAAACAACCTGACAAATAAGTTTCAATTTACTTACTCAAATATGATTGATAAAATGTAGTAAGATAATTAAATATCTAATGATTATTCTGCAGAAAATACACCTGCAGGGTACAGATTTTATTTATACTTTATTTACATCTGACTGTCATTCAAGGCAGTTGTTTTTATGTACTTTCACGGTACATATAATTCTGCCTCGGATGAAGCGATGTGTATAAACCAACATGAATTCCCGTTCGAAATAACCCTAACAACTACCTAACCGCTCTAAGCGAAACATAACTAACTTTAGCCTCACGTGAATCTAATACTAAGGATGTTGTATCGGTTTGAAAATGATTGTCGTTTACTCCTAAATGGGTGAAAAAATACTTAGGAGACAAGTTTGAGCCCATCACAAAGTAAAGTGTTTTTTTTACATTAAATATTATAGTTTTAATTTGATTTGAGTTAGTCAAGTTTAATTTTACGACCATTTACGGCCGTTAACAACATGGGGGTGCTAGTATACGCAAAAGTAAGTATGCACTTTGTTTTTCGCTTCGATTTTCATTCCTCACGTTCGATATAATTTGTTTCAGCATGCAGGAGCACGGGATCACAGTTCACCACGGATCCAATTGCTGCATTTTCTGCAAAAACTCAGCAGGGTAACACAAGGGCGAGCACAAGGGTTTCCGAGTAAAAATTCAGAAAAGACGACATGGCATCCCAGAAAAAATGACAAAATTCCAAGATACGCCGCCTTTTTCAGCTTGGAAAATATTGTGTCGTTCTTTATGAAATATATATAATGTAATAATAATTATATCGTCGGTGCTTATATGGTTTATAAATAAACTTATTTATTGTGTTCATATTGTTTCATTTGCTCTTTTATTTTAAAATAGACCTTTCCCGTCCGACCAAACACCTATGTTTTCTATTTTTCCCTGAAACGTCTTTGGGTTTAGATTACATTGGGCATAAAATAAGCTGTTTATATGAAATTATTTTCTTACAAATTTATCAAAAATTAACATCGTCTGTTTTATGTGAATATTGCTGTCAGACGATGGTGATCCCATGAGATTTAGCATATTTGGCAACACTTAACAGTGGTGAGAACATTGTAAAATTACTTTTCTGGCAACTCTGTGTCATGTTTATTTACAATTGAAATGTCTGTCATCGACAAGCATATACCCATTTGCGCAGTTCGGATCTGGTTCGGATGGAATGTGTTCGTTTTGGTGGAACCAAAAAGCAAGCTGAGCAGCAACAGAAGTTGAGGACGCGATGAAAACTTATAGGTGCTTCGAAGGTGCTACTGCTGGCGCATACGAAGATACGTACCCAGAAGTTGAGGTATGATGTTCCTGCTTTAGTTCCGAAAAGCCGGTGGATATTTTGTTTAAATCGGTTTGGACATTGCTTTCGGAAAATATACACGTAGTATGGCACCGCCGTCGGTCCAGGGGTTAAACGGTGCAAAACCTGCGTAGAGTGGCTCATCTATGAAATCGCTGTGCAGTATCGGGGTTCAGTTTGTGCTGCTACAATATTCCTGCTGCAGGTTTTCTCATTCCGATTGGTGGTCTCTTTATCGACCTAGATGGGCTTTGCGTTAATCAGTGCAGTCATTGTGCACGGCATATGCTGGCTAAAACATACTTGTCCGGAATCCAGTACTGTCCATCGCGGCTCCAGCAGATTTATTGATCGATTATCACACAATATGTCATGTGGGTGATCAACTGCGGTTTTTTAACGGCTTGATTCTATACAAGTATTATACGGGACGATTATAGCGTATTATTCCTGCCAAACAAAAACGGAATCTTAATTTTGAACGAAAAGTACCTGTTTCTTCTGTTGGGCGGAACATTTGCGGAGTTTACGTTTTGTGCGCATATACACTGCATAGTCATAGTCTCAAGCATAATTGGCAAGCATATTTGAAGACCTTCTCGCTGCCCTGGCGGTCATTAGAAGTATCCAACGATCCATTTAAATAATAGAATTATTACGGATTCATATCTTAAGGGAAAAACGAACAGGGAAATGTCTGTGACATAACCGCTAAGTGGACGTAGGACTTGACTTGACCATGCCTTGAAGATACATATGTCCAAATTTTTCACATCAGCTATTTTTGATAATAATCGGCGTTGCATACCATTCCTTGGCAAAATCTTTCTCATCAAACCGACACAGAAATCAAATCTACCTCGAACAAGAATCATCAAAACAATTCAGGAAGTATCTGTCCGGTCACGGAATATTAGCCTCGACAGTAGCAACCTTCCCACTGAAGGACTGCTGAAATAAGCACAAGTTGGCTCAGCAGGGGATGTAGGGCCGCCTAATCCGTGCGATAGCGACTGAAGGAGAACATTATTTTAACTCTTAGAGCCTTGAAAAGGCTGTTTGCTTCTCAAGTCCAAAAAGTAAGATAACGATCTTTTCAAATAACGCAAACTTCTAGTGGTGGTATAAAAGACTGAATGCTCTGCGAGCGAATGCACTTTCTTTTTTTATACCTCATTTTGAATCTTCTCTGCTTCCCAATTGGTGAGCCAATCAGCCAGTGTCTTGTATCCTGCTTCTTTGTCAGCCAAAGCGTCATCATCATCAACGCGTTCGAGAAGGACTTCTTCTTTTTTACGCTTGTTGCTCGCTGCTGGCGTCTATTTCTAACCGGGTTTGGTTTGGTTTGGTTCTTTATTATAGACCTTTTAACCGTATTGATTATTCGGGTCCGTTAAAAAAGAAAGGAGGAATACAGAGTTAATAATTCATTTTATCATTGTCACTGCTTTCTTTGCTTGCTGCATTGGCTGTTTCTCGATTGGCTTCGTCATGGTGATCCAGAATTGCGTCCTAACTATAATGATAATGAGTGTGGTCCGTTGGTATGCTGGTGTAAACTTCTAGCGTTTGGGTAATGGTGATAATCTGGTCTTCATTCACGGTTGTTTATTTTGGTTCGTTGATGTGGATACAGTGGTTAGTATGGAGTTCTCTATAAAGCTGGTGTGGCAGGTTTGCTTAGAGCAATTTCAGCAATTTTGCATCTTTTAAGAAGTTGATGGTTTTTTCTAACGTTCTGGCGTCGTCTCCTAGTAAAACGTGGAGTGAGGATCCAAGTTGGTGTTTTTGTCTTTCTTGTTCGTAGAGTCGGCAATCTATCAGAATGTGTTCAACTGTGATCCTGGTGCCGCAAGAAGCACACATAGGTGGATCTTCTTTCTTTGCTAAGTGACCGTGCGTGAGTTTAGTGTGCCCAATTCTTAGCCTTGTGATTACTCTACCGATGAATCTGTCGCTATTGTAGGAAGAAGGCCATTCAAAAGGTATGTTTTTGATCTGCCTTAGTTTACTGGTGTTGTTGTGCCATGTATTGCACCATGCAGTTGTTATGCGTGCACTTGTTAGTCGTTTGAAATCTTCGAGTGGGGTCTTTATATCGATGGGAGTATTTCGAGATGCTCCTTGTTTGGCTAGCAGATCCGCTTTCTCATTTCCAGTTATATTTACATGAGCTGGTACCCAGCATAGCGTTGTGCTTCCATGCTTCTCTTGTAACATATTTGTGATTTTAGCTATCCATGGATGATGCGTGTTCTTATTTGCTACGGCCTCTATAACACTTCTTGAATCGCTGAATATGACGTTCAGTCCTATATTGCAGTAGTCTAAAGCTGTTATAATGGCAAATGCTTCCGCGCTGAAAATTGATAGGTGTGAGGGTAGACATATGGATGTGTTTATGTTGTTGGAGTGAATTCCGCATCCGACGCCTTGTGTTGTTTTTGATCCATCTGTGTATATGTGGTTGTGGTGTTGATATTCAGTGTTACAGAGTTCCTTAAATTGAATTTGTTTAGCTTTCGGCGGGAGTTTGTCAGGAATACCTGTGTTAACTAATTTTGGCTGTTCTTTCCAGGCTAGCAGGTTTGAAGGATTTTCACTCTCAATTTCAATGTATGGTATGTAGTATTTGGTCATCATATTTCTTGTTTCTTCTACGATATGAAGCTCTGGAGTTAAAATTCCTCTGGCTAGCTGTCTTGTTGTATAGTTGATGATTTTTTCAGTCGTTATGAGATGCAGTGGGAGGAGACCACTTTCTGAAAGAATACTGTCTATAGGACTGGAGTGGAAGGCGCCGGTAGCAAGGCGAATTCCTTGGTGATATAGGGGTTCCATTTTGCATACGTTGTTTTTTTAGCACGCGTTGTTATAGTAGCTCCGTATAATAATTTTGGTAAAATAATCATTTGTAGAATATGTAGGAGGCATTTTCTATCAGCCCCGAAACTGGTATTGCTGAGACATCTCATTATATTAAGTCGTTTTTGACCTCGTCTCGTGTCGTTTTAATGTGAAGATTATAGTTGAAATTTTGTCGATACAAACACCTAGTAACTTTTGATGATTAGTGAGTGGAATTTCTTCGTTATTCAGAGTTGGGCTGGGTTGATTGTTTACTTTCCTTCTTCTTCCCGTATGCATCACAGCTGATTTTGGGCTGATATTTCAAAACCAGTAGCGTCGATCCAGTTTTGTATGGAGTCTAGGATTTTTTGGACTTTTGCGCGAGTCCATTTGGCTGATTTAGAGATAACTGCTATTGTTATGTCGTCTGCGTACATTTTTATGAATGTATCCTTTGGTAGAAAGTCTCTTACGCTGTCAACGGCGAGTAGGAAACGGCCAGTACTGATCCTTGTGGAACGCCGTTCATTTGAGTTTTGATATCTGATAGTTGATCTTCGTATCTCACTTGAAATTCTCTGCGTTCTAAAAAAAGTTTGCAGAATCTTGCCATATTACCGGATATCCCTGCTTTTGCTAGCTTTTGCAGGATTAGACGTCGCCAGGTTCTATCATATGCTTTGGATAAGTCCAAGAATATGATTTCTGCATGTTTTTTATTGTATATGCAATCTTTTCCGAAGTTATCGATGAAAGTGAGAACGTCTGTTGTCTGGTGTCCTTTTCGAAATCCATATTGTGAATTTCCAAATATTTTGATTGATTCTAGATGTTCCATCAGACGTTTGTTTACCATTCGCTCAAATAATTTGAGTATGCAACTCGATAGACATATTGGTCTGAGATTCTTTGCTGTGTTTGGACATTTTCCTGGCTTTGGTATTGGTATAAGAATCGATTTTCTCCATGATTCTGGAAAGATACCACAGGTCCATACGTTGTTGAATGCCGCGAGCAAAATCTTTTGATGTAAAATGGCAATTGTTTTAACATTGCGTTGTGTATTTCGTCCGGGCCTGGTGAAGTACCTGTAAGTTTACCCAGCTGCACGAGAAGCTCATTCATCGAGTATGGTATGCATAGGCTTGAATTCTGGTTGCTTTTGAAGTGAATTGGATTTTCTCTTCTTTCTGTTTTTCTGTATGAATTTTGCGGAGTATGTTTCATCGGAAGATTCTTTGTAAAAGTGGTCAGCTATGTGGTTTGCGATGTCAAGCGGCTTCGAAAGAACTTTATTGTCCGCAGCAATAGCCCATGTTCTTGATGGTGAGCCTTTCTTGGATATTGATCGGATGCGGTTCCAAATCTCTTTAGTTGGTGTGTTTTCGTTGATCGACGAGGCAAATCTTTCCCAAGTTTTCCGTTTTTCATCTTTAATGATTTTTTTGCATTCATTTCTGGCCAGTATAAATTCGTCATGAATTAATTGGTATGTTGGATCATCTGGTTTAATTTTTTGCTTCTTCCTTAAGGCTTTTCTCCTCTTCTTAACCGCGTCTGCAACGGTTGAGTTCCACCAGGGTACTGACTTTGGGTGGGCCTTCGTAGATGATTTGGGTATAGATTTAGAGGCTGCTGTTTGTATCGCTTCTGTTATTTGTTCTATAGAGTAGTTTGTGTTTGGAAGAATGAGTTTCTCAATTTCAGCTTCATAAGTGCTCCAGTCAGCATTTTCAATTTTCCATCTAGCTGTGCGATTTCTGGTTTGTTTTTCGGTACCTATGATGATTGGAAAATGATCACTACCGTGCAGGTCGTTTGCTGTTGTCCAATTTAGTTTGTCGGCTATTTCGGTGGAGCAAATGGTAAGATCAATGCACGAAGTTGGGTTCGTGTTATTGTTATAGTTTGCTGAATGTATGAAAGTAGGGGTTTCATCATTCAAGATTGTTAGATTTCGATCGTTTACTGTAGATTCGACAATTTTTCCTCTGGCATCATCTTTTCCTGATCCCCATCGATTGTGGTGGGCATTGAAGTCACCAGATAGTATGAAAGGTTTAGGTAGTGTGTCCAAAATAGTTTCCAATTCCTTTTTGTTGATTTGCTGGCTAGGTGAAAGATATATGCTACATACAGTCATCTTTCGCGGTATATTGACCTCCACTGCTACCGCTTCAAGAGTTGTGTTTAGTTGCACTGTTTTGTAATTGATCCCTGACTTGACTGCAATAGCTACTCCGCCTTGACCGGACGGTCGGTGGCGGTGTATTATTCATACCCAGTGAGGTGTATGTTTCGTGTTGGGTTTGTTCGGGTTTCCTGTAGCGTAATGATGTTTGGATTATATTTGCTGATTAATAACAAAGATCTTCAAATTGGCTTCCGATTCCGTTGCAGTTCCACTGCAGTACTTCTGTTATTAGTGATTCATCGTGTAGGTTATATTTATTTGGGGTCATTTGGCAATGATGTGGGGAAAATTACTTTATGAGGATTCACAATCGGAGTCCGGGAGCACTGTGCGTGTATTTTCATGTGAATTACCTTGGCTATCTTTATAGTTCCTTGTGTTAGGTCTCGTTGTGCTATTAGCACATATCTCTGCATCGTGTTGATCTGGTCTATTCTTTTTTCTTGTTGGGGATTGCTCGGTTGAATTTTGTTTTGGAACTTGTTCTCGAATGTGCCTATGTTTCTGAGATTCCTTTTTCTGCTTTTGAGAGCACTCTGTTTCAACTTGCTTCAACAGCGATTCGTATTCTTGCTCGGCCCGTTTCCGAGCTGCTTTCTCTTCAGTGTAAAGCTTGTAACATTTCTCAAATTTTAGTTCCAGAGCATGAAATTTTTCGTGGATTTTTTTTGTTTCGTCCTCCCTTATCTTTTCTCTTTTAATGCTGTCTTCTAGTGTATCTGCCAGGTTTTTGATTCGATCATCTCGCATTTTGATGTCTTGCTGGTGTTTTTCTTCTAGGCTTTTCGTTATGGCTTCAACAAAGTTCTGTTTTTTATTGTCAATGACAATTTTCCGTGCTTCTTCGAACGAAATTTTCCGGTCTACTTTAACTTTGATTATGTTCGTTTCGTCGATCCATTGAGGGCATTTATTGCTTGTTGAGCAATGGTCGCTCGTATTGCAGTTGACACATTTTCTGTTTTTCGCAATTGTTGTCGTGGTATGCCTCGCCGCACCTGAAACAGATTTGTTCGGCGGTACATGAAACGGCAATGTGACCGAATTTCAAGCACTTAAAACATCTTCGCGGTCGGGGATAATACGGCCTCGTAGGAACATTCATATACGCAATTTTGATACTTTCCGGCTCATTGGGACTGTTGATTGTCAACAATAGCGCGGCGGTTTTTCTCAAATCTCCGTTAACTTTTTTCATAAGCCGACGTACACCAATTACTCCCTGTGATTTGAGTTCTTCTTCGATTACTGTTTCTTCTTCATCAATAACTTCACGGCACGAAACGATTACGCGACACTTATTCAGGGTGTTCTGTCACAGCAACGGGTGTATTGTCACCGAGCTTGGTAAGCTTCATCGAGTTTTTCGCTTGTTTCTCATTTTTTGTGTGTACAATGACCTTTCCGTCGCGGGTTTTTTTGCTTTTTTTCACTTCACCACAGTAACTAGACACTGTTTTTCAATTAAGAATACGGAAACCTTTTCCAGGTTTTTCGATTCTGATGCACTTGCTATCACTAGAAATTTCCCATTTGTCGGAGGTTGGTGCCCCCCCAACGAGGGGAAGCTGTTTATGCCGCCTGTCGGCGGCATTTTCTTAGTTTACACTAGTTCAAGTATAATATTTTGATAAACTTCTTCTTAGTATCGTAAATTTGACACAATTGAACGCACTTGTTTTGTGTAGATTTTTGCTGAATGGATACGGTTACGGTTTGTGTCACTGCACTTGAAATACGAAACCGATTGCAATAATTGAACAGCGATTCGCGAAAACGTCTTACCTCGGCAGGTGATCGAACGGTTCTGCTAGATTTCTAACCGGGACTTTTCGCTTGATACAGGCCAATAAGCCGGGCAAGCGAGCTTAGAATTTCAGTTAAGGTGAGAAGTACGTGTTCTTTTCTGAGACAACATTGTTAGTAGTAGATGGAAGGAAACACCCTGACATGAGTTTTCGGGTGATAAGATTTAGAATTGGTAACATGGGACGATCATTCAGTCACGTTCGCTTTGTGTGCGGTCAGTATCAAATAATGTTTATCCAGATATTTCTTGATCAATGCCAAAAAATCCAACATTTGATGAAAAATCGATTGATAGTTTATGAATGTTTGAGCTGTTATCGGTGTTTTTTTTAATCCAAATATCCAAATATTATGTGAGAGATTTGGACATCTTATGTTTTTTTTAGGCATGGTCAACCCAAGTAACACCAAGCATTACAATATTGCACATATATCAATCACAAATCGGCATGCTAAATGCTAGATGCATTAGATATGTTTTAACGATGCGTTGTTGCATTTATTTATCAACTGTCAGACAACGATACTCTAAATCAGCAGTACGAATGCAGCGATGCATTACTGGTACTTTATTTCAACATGCCAAAGTAATGAACCATTAATTCGATCTTATAATTGCCCTTTTCCACTTTAAGTCAACTTTTAGTGCTGTGTTTTTTACATGCATATATAGCTTCATGGTTACTTGGGAAGCGAAGTCGCTATTTATGAAAATCACGCATAAAATTTTATCACTAGAATATTGGAGTACAATTTCTATCCCGAAGGATATTGAAAGCTTTGATATTGATCTCTATTATTGGTTCTCTGAAGAACCGTTTGTTTTTTGGATACATGCTGCATCATGTGGCTTTTCTTCAGCCTGTCTCGGCTCATCACCGATGCCGGCCGTTCTCGGCTCGACTCTGCTGCTGCTGCCGGTATCTGCTCAGCATTGCTGCTTTGTCGGGTCTGTAGGGTGGACTGCTGCTGAACTGGCTAGGTTTCGGCTGATGATGGTGGCTTCGATGGTGTCGAGCAGACTTCATTCCCTGGTGTGAGTGCTGTTCAATCGATGATGTGGTTGCTTCGCTTGTCCCGGTCAGAATGAAAGGAAAAAATCGCGTTGCGCTATTTTATGGCTTTTCGACAGACCCAGCGGCTGCTCATTCGCTGGTGTCTGCACCAATCAGAACGTGGTAATGGAATGATGCAAGAATTATGCGGTACCCATATTTAAAGGTTCCCTTGATCTCAATGTTTTTCATTGAAAACAGTTTCATGCCTATTGAAACAAGTTTTTCGGGTCGTATCAAGCATGGACATGAAAGGCATACTTGAAATCTGTCGATTGAGGGGCTTACCGCAGAAATTCGTCCACTGAGATGAACGCTATTAACGTTTAAAATCTTTCAACACAGCGTAACGCGGTCGATTTGAATATTTTGAAATGACACCCGATATAGTAAAGAGAGACGTAAGTCCTACGTCAAAAACTGCTATTACAGTTTCACCTCTAGCTCTATTCTCGCTTCACAGAGTACATTATCTATAGATATTATGTGTGCATCTCAAAACCGAATTTTTTAACTCACGACAATCAATTTTTCTCCTTTAAGTCGGAAGTTTCATTACTGCGCATCTGGTTGCGAACAAATTGCCATAATACCATAAAACTTTCTATTGTGGAAACGGTAATAGGTCAACAAATGTGAAGTGATCGTTAGGTGGAGTGAAGGTGAAAGTTAATGTGGAATCCATAATAAGGTCCTCTGTGTCATGCCAAGTTCCAGTTTTAGGAACGTCAGAAAATCTTCGCCTGGAAAAGTACAACCTGGTCCTGAAGCACCAGTAGGGAAGTGGCCTGGTTTCGGATAAATGCTGTGTCCAATTTAAAAATGACTGCGATCCACAGGCCAAGTAGAAATAGCACCAGCGCACTCAATTTGTTGAATAAGGAGGAGACCGCGCATCGAAGGTAAAATGCGATGGAATATTGTATTGCCATTTTCAAACTTTGCATCAAATTAAAATATTTTTAGATAAATAAAGTACTTAGCGCACAAATTGGCATTTTTTCCATTAAAAATTGAAACACTGCCCATCGCTTGAATAAAAACCATGAAAACGTTTCTGTTAGATAATTGATGTATGTATTAATTTGCTATGAGAATAAATATTAAGATGGGACAACACAAGTGGGTTTTGATTTTCAAATTTCTAGAACATACCCTTCAATGGGAGACAATTTTAGGCTACTCATAAACTGGGTGCCAAAAACGATGTTGAGTAGAGTGCCATTGTACCGCGGTATTTGTATACTTCATGTAGTTCCTTTTTACTGGATTTTTTTTGTTCTATTTTAGGAAATATCAAACAAATTTTCCCGTGATGTCAATCACTGAAATGCGTGGTGCATTTTTCGCCGGCAATGACTTTCTCACTGGGAACGTCCGCTTTGCCGACCTAGAAGATGATTCCTTTCAAGCGAGAGATCAGTTTCTGGCAATGGTGGAGTCGGAGTTCTATTAAGTGTTGCTGACTGTAATGGGGCCCCCGTTTTGCTGATTTTGCCGGAGCAAGCACCACTCTGGAACTCGCACAGATGTGAATGCCGCAATTCAAGGCTCGTTCACAAGTGGCTGTGCCAAGGATCTACTTTTTTAAACGGCACAGCATCTCATTCAGTGCCAGCAGCTGCAATGGATCACTGTTATTCGCTCTCCTGGAGGAAATGATAAATCCAGTTCGTCTATCGTTGCAGTAGCTGAAGGTATGGGCATCGGTGATACGGATGCAGCAGTCGTGCTTAGGTACGTCCAGCTGATCGATTCCCGAATATGAACATCCAAATCGTGAGAGAAAATTAAACTGTACAACAATATAAAAATTCATAACTTAGTATGTACTCTAATTAACAATTTTCAAAAGTACTCACTCATCGATTCCAGGAAGGCCAAAGCTTAGGTAAATTGACAACATGAAATTTTTATTCCCATCGCCTTTACTTCGCAGCGACCATAGCTTAAAGTATTGTCCTTCGGTATGGCGATAAAACTATTCTCATTTTCCAGCGACAGCACTGACTTGATTGAGTTTGTGTGTCGACCCTGGTGTTCGCTATACGTTTGAAACTTGATCTGCTTCACATTGAACCGATTGTCCTTGTCGAACGACCGATCTCGTGCTCCCTGCAAGCCAATCAATTCCTTTGCAAATTCCGAGCGTTGTTCACCTGATCCAAACGGTACGTCACCAGGTTCGAACAGTTGAGTGACTCCAGCTGGCTTTCTTTGTCTTCTCAATCAACGTCCGATTTCAACTTACTCGAATAATCCGGCTTCTCGTAATCGTGACTGAGGTTCAGCTGGGCACCTGTATTTCATGTTTTCAATTGTTCGCAACATTTCCAGCTGACCGAGTTCGTTTAGAAACCGCAGGAATGAGCGATGAGGACCGATCGAGCGAGGAAATCACTCGGCATAACACATTTTGTTGACGTCAGCAGACGAATAATCGGATGGACGACTGAACGGAGAAGGAAGTACTGAAGTTGGTGCATCACAGTGTTGTCATTCAGCTACGGAACCAGACATTGGACATAGCTGCGGGTAGCTATATAAGCCCTAGGATATCAAGCATCCTTTTCTTACGGCAAAATGTGGTCAGTTCACTGCGGACCGATATAGATGAACACTCGATAACAATAACTATAAATGCAAGAATATTCCAAGGATAATTTTGCCGTAAAAGGCAGTTGTTTTTCCGGTACAACTTGTTTTGCGAGAAAGGCAAAAACCAAAACAAAAACAAATTTATATTCACCACACAAAATGACAGAATGAAAAAGGGTAGACCTGGGTTCAATGGGTTTTGTGGAGAAAAAAATAAAAGAGGAAACAGGGGCGAAAAAATCCAAAAATAGTTTTTGATTGTTTTTCAATAGTTCCAGGCGTCCAAAAATACTGGTTTCTTTGGAAAAGTGTCTCAGAAAAATAAAAAGAACCGATTAAGCAAATAATATTTTTTCACGGGAAAGGTCTATTAGAAAAAATATTCAAATTATCGGCCGCGGCCAAAAAAAAATTCCCAAAGCGAGTAAAATTTACCCATTCAAAGTTCTGAATCATTCTCAAAAATGGGTTAAAAAAGCCCCATTTTTTGACACATATTGCGTTTACTCATTAAAGAGTAAACAATGTTTTACTCATTTTATGAGTAGATCCACTTATTCTTCGAAAAGCGTCGAAAAGAGTGAAATTTTACCCATTAATGAGTTTCTGAGATTGTCCGTGTGTGGTACTTGTATAACATGGTACAGTAAACGTTCGCTAGTTGGGTTTTTTCTAGTTGGGCGCTTTTTAGTTGGGGGTTCGCTAATTGGGGCGAAACCCAATTAAAAAGCAGCTAAACGTCAGAATGTAATGTCAAAAACGCGTTGACGTTTTGTTTCCGTGTTTGGCGGGATCGATATTTTCTGGCGCGTAAAATTTTCCTTTGTTCAATGCAAAAAGTAAACAACATTGACGCTTGTCAAAACGCCCCAATTAACGAACGGCATTCGCTAGTTGGGGTGAGGTCGTGCCCCAATTAGCGAACGATCACTGTACAAGAGAACAAGAAAATTGTTCCAAGACTATCTTTGATAAAGACAATAATCGGTACGGAACTTATTTCAAGATTCTTGTACCATGGTACTTGTACCACCAGTGTGTCATTAATATAACAGGTTCAATGAAATTATGCACCAAACATAAGGTTAAAGACACACTGGTGGTACAAGTACCACGGTTATGTACCCTAGTACATATTGTACCATGGTTTTCCACGTTGTACTAGCATGGTACAAGGTGACACACTAGTGGTACAACTTGTACCATGGTACGAATACCACACAGAAAGAAAAATCATTAATGAAATTCAAAAAACCATTGGTTAAAATAAAAAATTGCGTTGGTTCTTTTTCGTAGAGAGGTGCGTATGTTTAAAATAAAAGTACAGAAACTTTTGCGTCAGCAATGGTTCAAAAGTGGAATGTCACTCTGAAATCAAAAGTTTAAACTTTCAAAACAAAACTGTACAACTGTCAGATCCAAATGGTCCCACTGTAAAAAAAACTGTCAGATATTTTAATTTGGAAATTGAATTTCATTTTGCCCCAAAAGAAACCTCCCTCCCATTACCATTTTTTCATATTTTCTTTCAAAATGTAATTTAACCGCAATCATCTTAATTTTGTTTTATTTAATTATTTATAGCAACTTTTCTATCATGTTGTGTTGTAGTCTAAGGTAAACTGGGTAAACTTCCGAAATTGTTGCTGGCCTTTTCCGGGCCACTTGTTGGGCTGCGCATTTTGACATGCAAATAAATCCTTTCTCTTCGATCAAAAATGACAAAATATTTATCTGTAATAAAAGAAACGTGCATCAGCAAAAAAATATGCTCATAATGTCAACCAGCAAAAGCCGCATCTAACGTCGTCCTCGCCATCGAAGCTCCGGAGTTGGGCGCTACTTTGGATGGCTGTAGTAAGTTTACACACTGTTGTCTACTGTTTATATTCTTGATTAACAAATTTTACTTACCTCCTGGTTCCGTAAGATGCCTCTGTATATTTGTCAGGTCGGCGCTGTCCTGAAGACCGAAACCGTCGACGTTCCGCTGAATGCCCAAGTAACACCAAGCATTACAATATTGCACATATATCAATCACAAATCGGCATGCTAAATGCTAGATGCATTAGATATGTTTTAACGATGTGTTGTTGCATTTATTTATCAACTGTCAGACAACGATACTCTAAATCAGCAGTACGAATGCAGCGATGCATTACTGGTACTTTATTTCAACATGCCAAAGTAATGAACCATTAATTCGATCTTATAATTGCCCTTTTCCACTTTAAGTCAACTTTTAGTGCTGTGTTTTTTACATGCATATATAGCTTCATGGTTACTTGGGTGATCACCGTTTCGCAGAGCTGAGGCTCAATTATACACTGATAAAAATATACACGTTCGATTCATGTGTTTCGGAATATGGATGATTTCAATCGGCTTACACCATCAACTCTAGTGGATTTCACATCACTGAGATGTACTTCACACACGCAGTTCAAATGCCAATGTTTATGACGTATTCCATACTTGTTACACCACGAATTGATGTGCATACCAATGGATACTCAAAACAAATACAAATATGACCCATGTGTTTCAAAATGTATCAATTTCAATTCTACTACACCATGAAATCTAATGCATTTCATATCACTGACATGTTCTTCACAAACTCAGTTCAAATGACAATGTTTATAGCCAATTCCATACTTGATACACCGCGATCTCATATATTTATCTAACAAATGTTATGAACTGATTCAAACAAACTTGAGTAGGCATTCGAACCATCTAATTGTGTCACTCTTTCGAAGAGAAAGCACATGTTTCGTATAAACTAACTTTTTCAGCTGATATTTTGTAGTAATTTAATGTTTTGCTAAAATTCTGGTTAAAAACAAGAAAAATATTAGAATTAAGTCGAGACACTGTAGCCAACGAAATTCATATTGGTTACGGTGGTTGAATTTGATGGGTTAGTACTAAATTATGTTATGGCAATAAGTGAAGCCATTTAACTAAAAAGATCCAAATTACATTCTTATAAAGAATAATCTAGGTACTTGATTATTTATGAAAAGTCTTTATATTCAGCATATGTCTATATGGTAATTCATAGGCAGAAACATCGGATTAGAAAATGTGTTCCTATTGACAGAGGTAAGCTGATTCTACTTTCTCCATGAAAAATATTTTTAAAACCGTGCTTATGAAAAATATTTCCCTTTCCATATAAACAGCCCAAGTTCTGCAAATAAGAGAGTACACCAATATCGAAGCAATCCAACAAATCACAATTCAACAATTTTTATCAGAAGACTCGAGATCTCGGAACATCGAACAATTCAATGGTCAGAAGCTCACCGATACAATAACCACCATGTTATTACCAGGTAAGTTATTAATGAAACACGACTTTAGAAAATGCCATACTTCTATTATGTCAATAACAAGTATTTTCCTTCATTTAACATCCGTGTAACAGAATGCCTCATCAAAACGTTTAATTATTCCTTCGAAGAGACATGCATACCGGCAAGCTGGAATCAACATATCATGGCCAGCACATACTTCTTGACATTGTGGATGACAATGGAATCGATCGTAGGACAGTAATGGAGCTTTTTGGTCCACTGAAGATGGAGACGGCAAGGATCTGTTCGAGTGTAAATATGCCAACGACAATGACACATGCTATACAACCCAATGATTCAACTTTATAAATTAGAAACTTTATTTAGTGATGGTGAAGATATTTTATACATTTGTACAAAATTTGTTTTTATTTCATTTCATCCGTCCGGAATTCGATTTACGTTAGAGAATTGAAAACCAATGAAAGATTGTTTTTTTTATGTACCTCCACCGTTGATTCGTTGGAAGTTATAGCAAAACAATGCTTTTTGAATTGGGTTTCGATCCGATGACGAAAATCGGACTCTGGGCGGAAATTGCATTCCTGTATCATTGTAAACATATGAAAGAAAACACGAAATACATTCATTAACAAATAGAATTCAACACGATTATACATCAAATTCATTTAGAAAACAAGCGAACATGTCAAGCCATTCAATCCAAATCCATTTGTTTTACACGTTAATGCCGTGTGGATGGTTCATGGACGGATGATGAGTTTTGATTGAGCGAAGTCGTAAGTTTTACACATGACATTGATTTGTTTTGACAATTTGCGCAAATGTATGTGTAAAACACACGGTCCTCTTGTGTATTTTTTTTATAGTGTAGAATGTTCCGCACTTGCATGGATTACGATTTACGATGATGTTTTTGTTTATTTTCTCTGTTTTGTGCTAATGTTTATCGTTACTTAATTTGACAGTTTTACAATTTTTTGGTTGAATGGAAGAACTTTTGATTTCACACTGAGTACAAGAGAAAAATAACTTTCAAACAAATAAAACACTTTGATCAGAATTATTTTAACTTTTATTTTTGGGAAAACGGAGCACTTTTCAAATTAAAAGTGCAAAACTTTTATTGAAACTATATTTCTCGGGAACTTTTTCAAATCGGCGTATGTAACATTTTGATCAAGCTGAGAAAATGAGCTTGAAAGTTTTCAGATTTTATTTTTATTCCTATTTAGAAACTAATCATTTTTATTGCAATTGAATACACCTCAACGATACATTATGAAAAGGTTCCTCGTCACTGACTCTGAAATCTGCACTGCGTGTGAACATTTCAGTTAATTTGATAAAAATATATGTTACAACGTTCTGCATTAGATAAATCACATACGTCGTTTTGATACGTCAGCATGACCGAGGTCATGCTACTTTCGTCGAAATGTTACGCTGCTCCGTACGCTGCATTGTTGATACGTCGAAATGTTGCGTCAAGTTGAAACGTTTCACGCACATGCGACAAAAAAAATTGCAACACTTACAACACGACGTAACAACATTTGCTGCAGAAAAACAACGTAAAATGTTTTTCTTAACGAAAATCAGAGTATTTAAGCAACATGCTTAATTTTGAAATCGGTGATGAAAAAGTACAAGCAGACGCACGTTTTAAACTATTTAGTTGTTCGAAAAAACTTTTTAAAGTACATTTTCTGCTAAGCGGTGTATGTGCAATATTTTCAACAATGATGTTACACCGTTTTGCAAAAAATTGATTTCCATTTTTAAAAACACATTTTCATGTAGCTTTAAAGATATACACATTTTTAGATGAATTTTATGCCATATGCTGTTGAAAACGGGTTTGTTTACAATTTGCGACATACGCCGTTTTGAAAAAGTACCCGAGATTTGTTTTTTGTGTGCACCAGTGTGTCATTAGTATTACTGACCTCACTATTTTCCGTTCGCTAGAAAAAATCAACTGAAGTTTCGAGAAATTTGCTGAATTTTTTTCTGTATTTCTCCTCGGGTTATTCTGTTTTTTTGACAATATTAAATTCTATCTTCAGAATTTCCAAGGAAGTTTTTAAAGTTTGAATTTAATTCTTAAATAAAATTCAGAATTTTTACAAGAAAATCCATTAAAATATTCTTAGCTAAAAAGGATATTTTCTTAAACTTTCACGAGAAATTATCCTCTTTGTTTCCATGGAATTCTCTTGGATTTCTTTAGGAAATTCTCCTTGATTTTCACAGGCATTCTTCAAAATTATCGCAAAAAGTTCCATCAGAAAAAATATCAAAATTATCATCAGGACCCCCTAGAAATATTTTCAGGAAATTCTGTTTAATTCCTTCAGGGCATTATTTTGAAGAAAATTTTCATATGTTTTCCAATACTTTTAACTCCTATTTCCACAAATCTCTTCCTAATTTCTTAAGTTGATTTATCTAATTTATCATGGGAAAACGCCAAATAGATAATTGCATTCGCAAAAGGATTTAAGGACCAGCGGCCTGACAGATGTGGCACAAAGGTGCATCAATGCAAAGTGTCGAGTTGTCAAAACTATTTGTGATGACAGCGCACACCTTACTCTATCCGCTCTACCGAGAAAAATCCTCTAAATCAGTAAAAATGCCGCATTCTGGATCCATTTTGAAAGAGGTATTTTTTCTTCACAAAATACAATCCAGCTTTTCATGCTCGGTAATGGCGGCTTGTCGGTGTGTAAAAATCAATCAGTCACTGTACTTTCTGACACTAGCTGGAGGAAAACTCACTGGCGAAAAGGCCTTTTTTCCCTTCCCCTCACCCAGGAACGCCAGTGAGCTTTCCTCCAGCTAGTGTCAAACAGTACAGTGACCGATTGATTTTTACACAGCGACAAGCCGCCATTACCGAGCGTGGAAAGCTGGATACAATTGTTATTTTTGTGTTACTATGTTCTGATACAATATATCGATATCGAAAGCAAAAATATCGATATGACCGATATATTGCCTGATTTTCTCAAAATTGCACGCGGCGAACCCTTCATGAAAGGTACCGCCGCGCTTTCTGCTCCCCGTTTACTTGATTCTTATGAGTGAATAGCATTGCGGCGTATCGTTTGGCGCGGCCGTACCTTTCGACAGTCATTCGCCGCGTGAAGTTTTGTGCAAGTACCCATTTGGGAACATTACAAACGCCGCGCAGTGTATCATATCCAGAAAATCTGACAATATTGAAAGCTAAATATCGATACAAAAATATCGAATATCGAAACCAAAATATCGATATTCCGATATATCGGAAGTATCGGAACGTCCCTAGTCCTTAGTATAACAAAAGTGTTGCAGATCTGTCTAATTTTAGTCTCATTTTACTCTAAAGTTAGGGATCGTTCAAAAATTACGTCCATCGTTTTTCGGCATTTTCAACCCCCCTCCCCCCCTCCTGTCACAAACTGTCACAAATAATTGACCCCCCCCTCCCCCTGTACGTACATGTCTCATTTATATTTTAGCGATTACTGTGGTTTATCTTTTTCGTACACTATTTTCACAATAACATAGTGAGTTATGTCCCTTACTAACAGTTTGAATGTTTTTAAAATGCAAGTTGTTTCTAAAATGCTTTCAGTATTTTTTTCTTGTGAACGGACGTCACATAAGACGAACCCCCTCCCTCCCCCTGTCACAAACTGTCACAAAACTCTGACCCCCCTCCCCCCCTCAAACCTTGGACGTAATTTTTGAACGGCCCCTTAGTGAGAATATTAGAGTAACTTTCTAGGCTCCGTCAGACGTTGCGCAAGCAAATCACTCGTGCGAGCGAATGATTTCTGAAAGCACTCGCAATTGCAGTCACACGTAGCAGTTTTTTACTTTAAGCAAATGACAGATTTACTCTCATGCAAATTTAAACAAAAACGAAAAACTTATTTTTCGGCCACAAAATCTAATTTCTTTCTTATTTTTGCAACACTGCCACCTGAAAACGTTTTCACTTTTGCGAGCGAAAAATTTGCTAGTGCTGCACTAGCAAGCGCAATTTCGTTTCTGCGAGTTGAAAATTTTTAACGCTTGGCAGTCACACATTGCAATCGAGTGTTTGCTTGTTTGCATGCAATCACTTTCAGTGTAGTCAGAGAGGGATATTTTTGACAGTTGTCACTTTCTGCGAGCAAAATGCTCGTTGCGAGTGATTTGCTTGCAACGTCTGACGGCACCTTAACAGGTTACACTCATATTTATTAGGGTCAAGTTAGAGTAACCTTCCTTGTTGGGCCGATGAAGCAATAATGCTGTCCAATGAGCAGCTCGAAGTAGCTCGAGGTTGTTCCCGTCCTGCTCGTTCTTTTTTGTCAACAAACGGGCATGAGCGTGACAGGAACAACTTCGAGCTACTTCGAGCTGCTCATTGGACAGCACTAATATTGTCAACAAGATTGTCAATATTTCTCTGGTCTGGGGTCTGATAAGTCATTATGGAAAATTATACTTGAATGCGGGAAAAACGAAAAAGGACCAAAACAAATAGACGTCAAAAAAACGTTAACCGTTTTCCTCGTTTTTCCGGTTTTCCCCCTTCGGAATTTGTTATTCAAAGCCAAATAATTTAACGTGAAATAATATCGGAGAAGTTTCACTAACTCAATAGGTCATTGCGCGCGGCAACCTACTCATTTTTGACAGGTACTGGTCCTGTTATTTACGTTTCGGACTTAGAATTTTTGATCCAAATTAATTCTGCATATTTCACGAGTTGAGGACATTCGTACATTCCGCATTCAAATATTGGTAATTATCGATAAGCTATAGGTAATAACGATCAGAAAATCCAAATAATGATAGAAGTATCTCAAAATTAAAATAAAGTCGTCTGTAAACAACAGGACCAGTACTCGTCAAAAGCGTGTGACGTCAATGTGCAATGGAGTATACCAAATTTTTAAAACGTTTACTTTTGTAAAGAAAAGCCGCAGTAACTAGACGTTTATCACTTTTCTTGCACGCGCAGGAAAGGTAGATTTAGTTCATGCGAAACGCTTCGAGCGTTTGCATGAAACAAACCCTATTCCGTGTGCGCGGAAAGATGATAAACGTCAGATAGCCTTATGGACCATACGTATGTATTTTTCCTTCATTGACATTAGACTCGCATTTAGATCCCCTATCCTCGCCAGCAAAAGATGGTCCGGACAGCGACAACAGCGACAATGTTTATCTTGTAACTATTATGCATCTCGAGATAAAATAGAATACTGCGGCTTCCTGCTTGTTGCTTCTCAAGCAGACCCCACACGAGTTATACCCAAGTAACCGTAAGCATTAATACACAGCATTTTGATGGCTTTTTATTGGCATTTAGGCAGCTTAAAAAACGATAATAGCATTGTTTAAGCATACATCCTTATACAAGCATTGTAACTGAGGAAAAAATCCATATCAAGTTTATGTGGGCGATATAGATTTTTGCAATAGCTTCCATCTAATGCATTTTATGTAAGCCTTATAGAAAATGTATAAGTGAGCACATATAATTTATGTATGCTTACAACTGGCTGCGGATAGAGCGCTTTTCTGCGCTCTCAAGGAGCAGAGGGATATTTTGAAATCACTCCATGAACAAAATTATTTTGCAGTTACTTGGCTGACAAACATTTCTGCTCTTCGAATTTCTCTTTCCACGTTGCATGAGGCGCAACAAATGTAGACTCTATGACTTTACGATTGCTTAATACATTCATGCTCCAATCAGCTGCTGAATCTCGTGAAATTTCGTAACGAGTGCTTTTAGTTGCATTCACTAATTTTCCACTGAAATATAATGTGAGAATATTTGTTACAAAGAATACAAAACTCAAACAAAGTTTATTTTTATTTTTTCCCAAAATAATAACAATACTTCACAATGTTAGATCAGAAACGAACATAACCAAATCTCAATGTTTGGCTGCGCACAATAATTGGCTTCAGTTTGACAACCAAATCGATTCTATCCGCACCACCCAGCTTACCAATTAGCTTTATTGTTTTTTGTTGATAAAATTGAATGGATTTGATTCATTAAATTCATTTCTTAATTCATTTGAAATCACAATATAAATATATTGGTATTCGTAACATGAAAAAATAACATTGACGAATATAATAGTATTCGTCAATGAAAATAATAAAACGAACTTTCCCAACAAACAACGACAAGCTACAAATAAGCATCTAAGTTGAATTGTTTATTTGTAATCTTCATAGCTGAATAAAATGGATGCCGAATAATTCGCTAGACAGATTTCATCTCAGCATTTGATCCAACTAATATCTGACTTGGCCTATTTATTTGTTTACCACCTTTTTGAGGTCGAACTAACGTTTGAAACAACATTTCAGCAATTTCATCACCTTTACTGAATCTATCGCACAGTGGAAGAAAAAAAACATAATAGTTCATGCTTTTTCGTTTGAAAGAAAATCGCGAAGGCCTCGAATTGATGATATTTGGATAGGAAAATAATAATTCATTTCAAGACATTGTTGGAATCATTGTCAAGAACACTCATGCCATTTATATTAGTGCAATACATAATTGTTTCTGATACATAATTGATTCCTGATCTATAAAGCTGTAGGAGTATAACGAACAAAATTTCTGGAGCAATGAAGAAAATTTATGCAGTTGTTGTAAAGTTGTGCGGAAACGAACACAAACAAATTCATAAAAATCGACCATATTGGATGTCTGTTGAGTTTCACATTGAGCTGAATTATCTAAATTTTAGTGCAATGCATATATATTTTTGCAATCAATTGCAAATAATATTTATTAGTCTGACATAAAGTAGAAATTATTTGATACATTTAATTTTAGTGCAAATATTATACAACATAATGATCCTTCCAATATATTTTATGTCGCAGATAAAATCAAATGCCTTTCTTTTATTATCTAGATGGATTCTGTTTATTGATTTTCTTGTTTACCCGTAAATAAAAAAACAAAGAAGCTTGCTATTACTCATGTTGGATTTATTAGTGAATTGAACATAAGTTTAAACATAAAATCGTAGAATGCAGAAAAACACCCTGGGTTTGATGCCAGCACTAATTGCAACATCGACTGTATCGAATTTCGGTCACCAAAACTGTGTAACAAAATAATATTTTCCACATGTTACTATGTATTCATCTTCATCTAAATTAGCAAATTCATCCGAGAAACATTCTGATGCGGAAATTCTCTTTTGAAGCACTTCATGGTGAAGCTGTATGGATGCTGTTGTTGTGAGGACGTTGGGCGTCTAAACTGGAACTGGAAGAGGATGCGCATACGAAGCGTTGAAAATGTTCGCAACCCGGTTCGCCGTTCGAATGGCGTTTGCTCGTTTTTTGCTAAGACGATCCTGAATTTCATCCAACATTTTGTAACTTGTGTTCATTGGATACAAGTTCTTCTAGTACTTACACTTCTGTTGTAGAAATTCGATGCAGAAAATGAAGGAAAAAGGCTTGATCAGGTATTATTAATTATTAATAATGAAATTATTCAGCTTACCTCGCTTTGTCCACGGATTAGCCGTTTTTTCCGAGCCGTCTCCAGGCAACCATTTTGATATTTGGAAAAATTAGCTTTCCATTGTGCGCATTTATATTTTATGTACCGGTAATAATATTTATCAGCTATCAGTCGCTGCACATAAAATTCATTGTCAGATCAAATATAGTATAAATAAACCACCATTATATTGTATGAATTTAGTTCTTAAATCATCGTTCACTAATCAAATTCAAATGCTGCACATAATATGGAGCTAAAGCCAGCCGAATCGTTTCTATATGATTACAGCACATACAAAATAATGGAGATTTGATCTCAGTGTATGTACTAGTTTTTTTTTTCTATATGTAAATAAATGTTGATATGTTGATGGCACAATCATTTCGCAAAAGGTTTTCAGAGATTCCGAGCAAGGTTGAACATAAATTCATTAAATTTTCATAAACCCCATCATTGGAGACGAATTTTATTTATCGTTTTGACATTATTTTCTTTATTTTTCCCAGTGTAGAATGATTATGACTGGCTGAACAATGGTTGAAATAAAAATCTTGTCCAGTTATTAACAAACTGTAGTTTGACAGATTGACTTGTTGATTAAGAGTCCAATTATGATTCATATTCAGCCATACGATTATTTATGTTTTGCATTGAGTAAGCCTTGGTGGACACAGCATATGTCAAAAAGGATGATTCAAAGCATTATAGCATCGACTCGTAAAAAGCTGGATATGCCCTCTTTCAGTCAATATATTTACTCATACCCCTCTCAATCCCTACAGGCTACTGTATTTTGTTTGAGTCTATGCTAAATAACAATTTGTGTGGTGAAATTGAAAATAATATCAATCAGATTTACTACATTTATGGTAAAATTAAGCGATTCGTCCCTTCAGTTGAAAAACGTCGGTACTGTTCTTAATTTTACCATAAAATTTAATATCTACTAAAGTTTTTATCAGTGTATGCATGAACCGGTTCATACATAATTTCTCAGATTCTAAGAGAAATTGCTAGTATTCTAAAATATAAGTTTAATTTTATTTCCTTAAAATCAGTTACATTTCATTTTTGCAATATATCCTTACTCCTGGCCATCAAGGCCAACAACGTAAAGACAATTCGGACAAAAACACTGCGGCATCGGCATAGTAGCGGATACATTCTGAAAATTTCCTGGTCTTCTAAACTTCGGACGATGAGGCTACGTTCTGGACCGGAAGACCTAACGAAAATCCAGAAATTCTCGTTCTGCTGTGCCCTGGGATTCCACCCATAGCTGTTTTGCTTTACACCTTCACCGGATGTGTCAGAAGCAAACCGAAAGTGCACTTCAAAACGGCGACAAATGCAGCCTGGAATAATGCAATACGTTCTCAGTTAATGTTCTCGCTCGAAAAATACGGCTCCGGATCGACAACAGCAGCATCGAGCAGGGAGCAAAAACAACCTGACAAATAAGTTTCAATTTACTTACTCAAATATGATTCGATAAAAATGTAGTACAGATAATTAAATATCTAATGATTATTCTGCAGAAAATACACCTGCAGGGTACAGATTTTTATTTATACTTTATTTACTCGACTGTCATTCAAGGCGTTATGTTTATGTACTTTCACGGTACATAATAATTCTGCCTCGGATGACAGCTGGATTAAATAAACCAACATAATTCCGTTCGAAATAACCCAAAACTACCCTAACCGCTCTAAGCGAAACATAACTAACTTTAGCCTCCGTGAATCTATACTAAGGATGTTGTATCGGTTTGAAAATGATTGTCGTTTACTCTAAATGGGTGAAAAATACTTTAGGAGACAAGTTTGAGCCCATCACAAAGTAAAGTGTTTTTTACATTAAATATTATAGTTTTAATTTGATTTGAGTTAGTCAAGTTTAATTTACGACCATTTACGGCCGTTAACAACATGGGGTGCTAGTATACGCAAAAGTAAGTATGCACTTTGTTTTTCGCTTCGATTTTCATTCCTCATGTTCGATATAATTTGTTTCAGCATGCAGGAGTCACGGGATCACACAGTTCACCACGGATCCAATTGCTGCATTTTCTGCAAAAACTCAGCAGGGTAACACAAGGGCGAGCACAAGGGTTTCCGAGTAAAAAATTCCAGAAAAAGACGACATGGCATCCCAGAAAAAAATGACAAAATTCGAAGATACGCCGCCTTTTTCAGCTTGGAAAATATTGTGTCGTTCCCTTTGGCGAAACATATTATAATGTGTAAATACACTTATATCGTCGGTGCTTATATGGTTTATAAATAAACTTATTTATTGTGTTCATATTGTTTCATTTGCTCTTTTATTTTAAAATAGACCTTTCCCGTCCGACCAAACACCTATGTTTTCTATTTTTCCCTGAAACGTCTTTGGTTTAGATTACATTGGGCATAAAATAAGCTGTTTATATGAAACGGTTATTTTCTTACAAATTTATCAAAAATTAACATCGTCTGTTTTATGTGAATATTGCTGTCAGACGATGGTGATCCTATGAGATTTAGCATATTTGGCAACACTCTAACAGTGGTGAGAACATTGTAAAATTACTTTTCTGGCAACTCTGTGTCATGTTTATTTACAATTGAAATGTCAAATGCATCGCATATACCCATTTGCGCAGTTCGGATCTCGGTTCGGATGGAATGTGTTCGTTTTGGTGGAACCAAAAAGCAAGCTGGAGCAGCAACAGAAGTTGAGGACGCGATGAAAACTTATAGGTGCTTCGAAGTGCATCTGCTGGCGCATACGAAGCATTACGTACTCCGAAGTTGATGGATGATGTTCCTGCTTTAGTTCCTGAAAAGCCGGTGGATATTTTGTTTAAATCGGTTTGGACATTGCTTTCGGAAAATATACACGTCGAGTATGGCCACCGCCGTCGGTCCAGGGGGTTAAACGGTGCAAAACCTGCGTAGAGTGGCTCATCTATGAAATCGTTGTGCAGTATCGGGGTTCAGTTTGTGCTGCTCACAATATTCCTGCTGGTTTTCTCATTCCGATTGGTGGTCTCTTTATCGACCTAGATGTGGCTTTTGCCGTTAATCAGTGCAGTCATTGTGCACGGCATATGCTGGCTAAAACATACTTGTCCGGAATCAGTACTGTCCATCGGGCTCCAGCAGATTTATTGATCGATTATCCACAATATGTCATGGGTGATCAACTGCGGGCTGGTTTTTAACGGCTTGATTCTATACAAGTATTATGAGACGATTATAGCGTATTATTCCTGCCAAACAAAAACGGAATCTTAATTTTGAACGAAAAGTACCTGTTTCTTCTGTTGGGCGGAACATTTGCGGAGTTTACGTTTTGTGCGCATATACACTGCATAGTCATGTCTCAAGCATAATGAGCATATTTGAAGACCTTCTCGCTGCCCTGGCGGTCATTAGAAGTATCCAACGATCCATTTAAATAATAGAATTATTACGGATTCTACATTCCTAAGGAAAAACGAACAGGGAAATGTCTGTGACATAACCGCTAAGTGGACGTAGGACTTGACTTGACACGCCTTGAAGATACATATGTCCAAATTTTCACATCAGCTATTTTTGATAAATAATCGGCGTTATACCATTCCTTGGCAAAATCTTCTCATCAAACCGACACAGAAATCAAATCTACCTCGAACAAGAATCATCAAAACAATTCAGGAAGTATCTGTCGGTCACGGAATATTAGCCTCGACAGTAGCAACCTTCCACTGAAGGACTGCCTGAAATAAGCCACAAGTTGGCTCAGCAGGGGATGAGGGCCCTAATCCGTGCGATAGCGACTGAAGGAGAACATTATTTTTAACTCTTAAGCCTTGAAAAGGCTGTTTGCTTAGCTAAGTCCAAAAGTAAGATAACGATCTTTTCAAATAACCGCAAACTTCTAGTGGTGGTATAAAAAGACTGAATGCTCTGAGGAATGCACTTTTCTTTTATACCTCATTTTGAATCTTCTCTGCTTCCCAATTGGTGAGCCAATCAGCCAGTGTCTTGTATCCTGCTTCTTTGTCAGCCAAAGCGTCATCATCATCAACGCGTTCGAGAAGGACTTCTTCTTTTTACGCTTGTTGCTCGCTGCTGGCGTCTATTTCTAACCGGTTTGGTTTGGTTTGGTTCTTTATTATAGACCTTTTAACCGTATTGATTATTCGGGTCCGTTAAAAAGAAAGGAGGAATACAGAGTTAATAATTCATTTTATCATTGTACTGCTTTCTTTGCTTGCTGCATTGGCTGTTTCTCGATTGGCTTCTCATGGTGATCCAGAATTGCGTCCTAACTATAATGATAATGAGTGTGGTCCGTTGGTATGCTGGTGTAAACTTCAGCGTTTGGGTAATGGTGATAATCTGGTCTTCATTCACGGTTGTTTATTTTGGTTCGTTGATGTGGATACAGTGGTTGTATGGAGTTCTCTATAAAGCTGGTGTGGCAGGTTTGCTTAGAGCAATTTCAGCAATTTTGCATCTTTTAAGAGTTGATGGTTTTTCTAACGTTCGGCGTCGTCTCCTAGTAAAACGGAGTGAGGATCCAAGTTGGTGTTTTGTCTTTCTTGTTCGTAGAGTCGGCAATCTATCAGAATGTGTTCAACTGTGATCCTGGTGCCGCAAGAAGCACACATAGGTGGATCTTCTTTCTTTGCTAAGTGACCGTGCGTGAGTTTGTGTGCCCAATTCTTAGCCTTGTGATTACTCTACCGATGAATCTGTCGCTATGTAGGAAGAAGGCCATTCAAAAGGTATGTTTTGATCTGCCTAGTTTACTGGTGTTGTTGTGCCATGTATTGCACCATGCAGTTGTTATCGTGCACTTGTTAGTCGTTTGAAATCTTCGAGTGGGGTTTTATATCGATGGGAGTATTTCGAGATGCTCCTTGTTTGGCTAGCAGATCCGCTTTCTCATTTCAGTTATATTTACGAGCTGGTACCCAGCATAGCGTTGTGCTTCCATGCTTCTCTTGTAACATATTTGTGATTTAGCTATCCATGGATGATGCGTGTTCTTATTTGCTACGGCCTCTATAACACTTCTTGAATCGCTGAATATGACGTTCAGTCCTATATTGTAGTCTAGCTGTTATAATGGCAAATGCTTCCGCTGAAAATTGATAGGTGTGAGGGAGACTATGGATGTGTTTATGTTGTTGGAGTGAATTCCGCATCCGACGCCTTGTGTTGTTTTTGATCCATCTGTGTATATGTGGTTGTGGTGTTGATATTCAGTGTTACAGAGTTCCTTAAATTGAATTTGTTTAGCTTTCGGCGGGAGTTTGTCAGAATACCTGTGTTAACTAATTTTGGCTGTTCTTTCCAGGCTAGCAGGTTTGAAGGATTTTCACTCTCAATTTCAATGTATGGTATGTAGTATTTGGTCATCATATTTCTTGTTTCTTCTACGATATGAAGCTCTGGAGTTAAAATTCCTCTGGCTAGCTGTCTTGTTGTATAGTTGATGATTTTTCAGTCGTTATGAGATGCAGTGGAGGAGACCACTTTCTGAAAGAATACTGTCATAGGACTGAGGAAGGCGCCGGTAGCAAGGAATTTTGGTGATATAGGGTTCCATTTTGCATACGTTGTTTTATTATACGCGTTGTTATAGTAGCTCCGTATAATAATTTTGGTAAAATAACCATTTGTAGAATATGTAGAGGCATTTTCTATCAGCCTGAAACGGTATTGCTGAGACATCTCATTATATTAAGTCGTTTTGACCTCGTCTCGTGTCGTTTTAATGTGAAGATTATAGTTGAAATTTTGTCGATACAAACACCTAGTAACTTTTGATGATTAGTGAGTGGAATTTCTTCGTTATTCAGAGTTGGGCTGGGTTGTTTTACTTTCCTTCTTCTTCCGTATGCATCACAGCTGATTTGGGGCTGATATTTCAAAACCAGTAGCGTCGATCCAGTTTTGTATGGAGTCTAGGATTTTTGGACTTTTGCGAGTCCATTTGGCTGATTTAGAGATAACTGCTATTGTTATGTCGTCTGCGTACATTTTATGAATGTATCCTTTGGTAGTCTCTTACGCTGTCAACGGCGAGTAGGAAAAGGTTACGGCCAGTACTGATCCTTGTGGAACGCCGTTCATTTGAGTTTTGATATCTGATAGTTGATCTTCGTATCTCACTTGAAATTCTCTGCGTTCTAAAAAGTTTGCAGAATCTTGCCATATTACCGGATATCCCTGCTTTTGCTAGCTTTTGCAGGATTAGACGTCGCCAGGTTCTATCATATGCTTTGGATAAGTCCAAGAATATGATTTCTGCATTTTATTGTATATGCAATCTTTTCCGAAGTTATCGATGAAAGTGAGAACGTCTGTTGTCTGGTGTCCTTTTCGAAATCCATATTGTGAATTTCCAAATATTTTGATTGATTCTAGATGTTCCATCAGACGTTTGTTTACCATTGCTCAAATAATTTGAGTATGCAACTCGATAGACATATTGGTCTGAGATTCTTTGCTGTGTTTGGACATTTTCCTGGCTTTGGTATTGGTATAAGAATCGATTTTCTCCATGATTCTGGAAAGATACCACAGGTCCATACGTTGTTGAATGCCGCGAGCAAAATCTTTTGATGTAAAATGGCAATTGTTTTAACATGCGCGTGTATTTCGTCCGGGCCTGGTGAAGTACCTGTAAGTTTATCCAGCTGCACGGAAGCTCATTCATCAGTATGGTATGCATAGGCTTTGAATTTGCTGCTTTGAAGTGAATTGGATTTTCTTCTTTCTGTTTTTCTGTATGAATTTTGCGGAGTATGTTTCATCGGAAGATTCTTTGTAAAAGTGGTCAGCTATGTGGTTTGCGATGTCAAGCGGTTGAAAGAACTTTATTGTCGCAGCAATAGCCCATGTTCTTGATGGTGAGCCTTTCTTGGATATTGATCGGATGAGTTCCAAATCTCTTTAGTTGGTGTGTTTTCGTTGATCGACGAGGCAAATCTTTCCCAAGTTTTCCGTTTTCATCTTTAATGATTTTTTGCATTCATTTCTGGCCAGTATAAATTCGTCATGAATTAATTGATGTTGGATCATCTGGTTTAATTTTTTTTGCTTCCTTAAGGCTTTCTCCTCTTCTTAACCGCGTCTGCAACGGTTGAGTTCCACCAGGTACTGACTTTGGGTGGGCCTTCGTAGATGATTTGGGTATAGATTTAGAGGCTGCTGTTTGTATCGCTTCTGTTATTTGTTCTATAGAGAGTTTGTGTTTGGAAGAATGAGTTTCTCAATTTCAGCTTCATAAGTGCTCCAGTCAGCATTTTCAATTTCCATCTAGCTGCGCGATTTCTGGTTGTTTTTCGGTACCTATGATGATTGGAAAATGATCACTACCGTGCAGGTCGTTTGCTGTTGTCCAATTTAGTTTGTCGGCTATTTCGGTGGAGCAAATGGTAAGATCAATGCACGAAGTTGGGTTCGTGTTATTGTTATAGTTTGCTGAATGTATGAAAGTAGGGGTTTCATCATTCAAGATTGTTAGATTTCGATCGTTTACTGTAGATTCGACAATTTTCCTCTGGCATCATCTTTTCCTGATCCCCATCGATTGTGGTGGCATTGAAGTCACCAGATAGTATGAAAGGTTTAGGTAGTGTGTCCAAAATAGTTTCCAATTCTTTTGTTGATTTGCTGGCTAGGTGAAAGATATATGCTACATACAGTCATCTTTCGCGGTATATTGACCTCCCTGCTACCGCTTCAAGAGTTGTGTTTAGTTGCACTGTTTTGTAATTGATCCCTGACTTGACTGCATAGTTACTGCCTTGACCGGACGGTCGGTGGCGTGTATTATTCATACCCAGTGAGGTGTATGTTTCGTGTTGGGTTGTTGGTTTCCTGTAGCGTAATGATGTTTGGATTATATTTGCTGATTAATAACAAAGATCTTCAAATTGGCTTCCGATTCCGTTGCGTTCCACTGCAGTACTTCTGTTATTAGTGATTCATCGTAGGTTATATTTATTTGGGGTCATTTGGCAATGATGTGGGAAAATTACTTTATGAGGATTCACAATCAGTCCGGGAGCACTGTGCGTGTATTTTCATGTGAATTACTTGGCTATCTTTATAGTTCCTTGTGTTAGGTCTCGTTGTGCTATTAGCACATATCTCTGCATCGTGTTGATCTGGTCTATTCTTTTTTCTTGTTGGGATTGCTCGTTGAATTTTGTTTTGGAACTTGTTCTCGAATGTGCCTATGTTTCTGAGATTCCTTTTCTGCTTTTGAGAGCACTCTGTTTCAACTTGCTTCAACAGCGATTCGTATTCTCTCGGCCCGTTTCGAGCTGCTTTCTCTTCAGTGTAAAGCTTGTAACATTTCTCAAATTTTAGTTCCAGAGCATGAAATTTTTCGTGGATTTTTTTGTTTCGTCCTCCTTATCTTTCTCTTTTAATGCTGTCTTCTAGTGTATCTGCCAGGTTTTGATTCGATCATCTCGCATTTTGATGTCTTGCTGGTGTTTTCTTCTAGGCTTTTCGTTATGGCTTCAACAAAGTTCTGTTTTTATTGTCAATGACAATTTTCCGTGCTTCTTCGAACGAAATTTTCCCTTTAACTTTGATTATGTTCGTTTCGTCGATCCATTGAGGGCATTTATTGCTTGTTGAGCAATGGTCGCTCGTATTGCAGTTGACACATTTTCTTTTTTCGCAATTGTTGTCGTGGTATGCCTGCCGCACCTGAAACAGATTTGTTCGGCGGTACATGAAACGCAATGTGACCGAATTTCAAGCACTTAAAACATCTTCGCGGTCGGGATAATACGGCCTCGTAGGAACATTCATATACAATTTTGATACTTTCCGGCTCATTGGGACTGTTGATTGTCAACAATAGCGCGGCGGTTTTCTCAAATCTCCGTTAACTTTTTCATAAGCCGACGTACACCAATTACTCCCTGTGATTTGAGTTCTTCTTCGATTACTGTTTCTTCTTCATCAATAACTTCACGGCACGAAACGATTAGCGACACTTATTCAGGGAGATGTTCTGTCACAGCAACGGGTGTATTGTCACCGAGCTTGGTAAGCTTCATCAAGTTTTCGCTTGTTTCTCATTTTTGTGTGTACAATGACCTTTCCGTCGCGGTTTTTGATTTTTCCACTTCACCACAGTAACTAGACACTGTTTTTCAATTAAGAATGCGGAAACCTTTCCAGGTTTTCGATTCTGATGCACTTGCTATCACTAGAAATTTCCCATTTGTCGGAGGTTGGTGCCCCCAACGAGGGAAGCTGTTATGCCGCCTGTCGGCGGCATTTTCTTAGTTACACTAGTTCAAGTATAATATTTTGATAAACTTCTTCTTAGTATCGTAAATTTGACACAATTGAACGCACTTGTTTTGTGTAGATTTTTGCTGAATGGATACGGTTACGGTTTGTCACTGCACTTGAAATACGAAACCGATTGCAATAATTGAACAGCGATTCGCGAAACGTCTTACCTCGGCAGGTGATCGAACGGTTCTGCTAGATTTCTAACCGGGACTTTTCGCTTGATACAGGCCAATAAGCCGGGCAAGCGAGCTTAAATTTCAGTTAAGGTGAGAAGTGTTTTTTCTGAGACAACATTGTTAGTAGTAGATAAGGAAACACCCTGACATGAGTTTTCGGATAAGATTTAGAATTGGTAACATGGGACGATCATTCAGTCACGTTCGCTTTGTGCGGTCAGTATCAAATAATGTTTATCAGATATTTCTTGATCAATGCCAAAATCAACATTTGATGAAAAATCGATTGATAGTTTATGAATGTTTGAGCTGTTATCGGTGTTTTTTAATCAAATATCCAAATATTATGTGAGAGATTTGGACTTATTTTTTTTAGGCATGGTCACCAAGTAACACCAAGCATTACAATATTGCATATATCAATCACAAATCGGCATGCTAAATGCTAGATGCATTAGATATGTTTTAACGATGCTGTTGCATTTATTTATCAACTGTCAGACAACGATACTCTAAATCAGCAGTACGAATGCAGCGATGCATTACTGGTACTTTATTTCAACATGCCAAAGTAATGAACCATTAATTCGATCTTATAATTGCCCTTTTCCACTTTAAGTCAACTTTTAGTGCTGTGTTTTTACATGCATATATAGCTTCATGGTTACTTGGAAGCGAAGTCGCTATTTATGAAAATCACGATAAAATTTTATCACTAGAATATTGAGTACAATTTCTATCCCGAAGGATATTGAAAGCTTTGATATTGATCTCTATTATTGGTTCTCTGAAGAACCGTTTGTTTTTGGAATACATGCCATCAGTGGCTTTTCTTCAGCCTGTCTCGGCTCATCACCGATGCCGGCCGTTCTCGCTCGACTCTGCTGCTGCTGCCGGTATCTGCTCAGCATTGCTGCTTTGTCGGTCTGTAGGGTGGACTGCTGCTGAACTGGCTAGGTTTCGGCTGATGATGGTGGCTTCGATGGTGTCGAGCAGACTTCATTCCCTGGTGTGAGTGCTGTTCAATCGATGATGTGGTTGCTTCGCTTGTCCCGGTCAGAATGAAAGGAAAAAATCGCGTTGCGCTATTTTATGGCTTTTCGACAGACCAGCGGCTGCTCATTCGCTGGTGTCTGCACCAATGAACGTGGTAATGGAATGATGCAAGAATTATGCGGTACCCATATTTAAAGGTTCCCTTGATCTCTTTTTCATTGAAAACAGTTTCATGCCTATTGAAACAAGTTTTTCGGTCGTATCAAGCATGGACATACTTGAAATCTGTCGATTGAGGTTACCGCAGAAATTCGTCCACTGAGATGAACGCTATTAACGTTTAAAATCTTTCAACACAGCGTAACGCGGTCGATTTGAATATTTTGAAATGACACCGATATAGTAAAGAGAGACGTAAGTCCTACGTCAAAAACTGCTATTACAGTTTCACCTCTAGCTCTATTCTCGCTTCAGAGTACATTATCTATAGATATTATGTGTGCATCTCAAAACCGAATTTTTAACTCACACAAATTTTTCTCCTTTAAGTCGGAAGTTTCACTGCGCATCGGTTGCGAACAAGCCATAATACCATAAAACTTTCTATTGTGGAAACGGTAATAGGTCAACAAATGTGAAGTGATCGTTAGGTGGAGTGAAAGTGAAAGTTGTGGAACCTAATAAGGTCCTCTGTGTCATGCCAAGTTCCAGTTTAGGAACGTCAGAAAATCTTCGCCTGAAAAGTACAACCTGGTCCTGAAGCACCAGTAGGAAGTGGCCTGGTTTCGGATAAATGCTGTCCAATTTAAAATGACTGCGATCCACAGGCCAAGTAGAAATAGCACCACGCACTCAATTTGTTGAATAAGGAGGAGACCGCGCATCGAAGGTAAAATGCGATGGAATATTGTATTGCCATTTCAAACTTTGCATCAAATTAAAATATTTTAGATAAATAAAGTACTTAGCGCACAAATTGGCATTTTTCCATTAAAAATTGAAACACTGCCCATCGCTTGAATAAAAACCATGAAAACGTTTCTGTTAGATAATTGATGTATGTATTAATTTGCTATGAGAATAAATATTAAGATGGGACAACACAAGGGTTTTGATTTTCAAATTTCTAGAACATACCCTTCAATGGGAGACAATTTTAGGCTACTCATAAACTGGGTGCAAAACGATGTTGAGTAGAGTGCCATTGTACCGCGGTATTTGTATACTTATGTAGTTCCTTTTACTGGATTTTTTGTTCTATTTTGAAATATCAAACAAATTTTCCGTGATGTCAATCACTGAAATGCGTGTGCATTTTTCGCCGGCAATGACTTTCTCACTGGGAACGTCCGCTTTGCCGACCTAGAAGATGATTCCTTTCAAGCGAGAGATCAGTTTCTGGCAATGGTGGAGTCGGAGTTCTATTAAGTGTTGCTGACTGTAATGGGGCCCCGTTTTGCTGATTTTGCGGAGCAAGCACCACTCGGAACTCGCAGATGATGCGCAATTCAAGGCTCGTTCAAGTGGCTGTGCCAAGGATCTACTTTTTAAACGGCACAGCATCTCATTAGTGCCAGCAGCTGCAATGGATCACTGTTATTCGCTCTCCTGGAGAATGATAAATCCAGTTCGTCTATCGTTGCAGTAGCTGAAGGTATGGGCATCGGTGATACGGATGCAGCAGTCGTGCTTAGGTACGTCCAGCTGATCGATTCCCGAATATGAACATCCAAATCGTGAGAGAAAATTAAACTGTACAACAATATAAAATTCATAACTTAGTATGTACTCTAATTAACAATTTTCAAAGTACTCACTCATCGATTCCAGGAAGGCCAAAGCTTAGGTAAATTGACAAATGAAATTTTATTCCCATCGCCTTTACTTCGCAGCGACCAGCTTAAAGTATTGTCCTTCGGTATGGCGATAAACTATTCTCATTTTCCAGACAGCACTGACTTGATTGAGTTTGTGTGTCGACCCTGGTGTTCGCTATACGTTTGAAACTTGATCTGCTTCACATTGAACCGATTGTCCTTGTCGAACGACCGATCTCGTGCTCCCTGCAAGCCAATCAATTCCTTTGCAAATTCCGAGCGTTGTTCACCTGATCCAAACGGTACGTCACCAGGTTCGAACAGTTGAGTGATCCAGCTGGCTTTCTTTGTCTTCTCAATCAACGTCCGATTTCAACTTACTCCGAATAATCCGGCTTCTCGTAATCGTGACTGAGGTTCAGCTGGGCACCTGTATTTCATAGTTTTCAATTGTTCGCCATTTCCAGCTGACCGAGTGTGTTTGAAACCGCAGGAATGAGCGATGAGGACCGATCGAGCGAGAAATCACTCGGCATAACACATTTTGTTGACGTCAGCAGACGAATAATCGGATGGACGACTGAACGGAGAAGGAAGTACTGAAGTTGGTGCATCACAGTGTTGTCATTCAGCACGGAACCAGACATTGGACATAGCTGGGTAGCTATATAAGCCCTAGGATATCAAGCATCCTTTTCTTACGGCAAAATGTGGTCAGTTCACTGCGGACCGATATAGATGAACACTCGATAACAATAACTATAAATGCAAATATTCCAAGGATAATTTTGCCGTAAAAGGCAGTTGTTTTCCGGTACAACTTGTTTTGAGAAAGGCAAAACCAAAACAAAACAAATTTATATTCACCACACAAAATGACAGAATGAAAAAGGGTAGACCTGGGTTCAATGGGTTTTGTGGAGAAAAAATAAAAGAGGAAACAGGGCGAAAAAATCCAAAAATAGTTTTGATTGTTTTCAATAGTTCAGGCGTCCAAAATACTGGTTTCTTTGGAAAAGTGTCTCAGAAAATAAAAAGAACCGATTAAGCAAATAATATTTTTCACGGAAAGGTCTATTAGAAAAATATTCAAATTATCGGCAGCCAAAAAAATTCCAAAGCGAGTAAATTTACCCATTCAAAGTTCTGAATCATTCTCAAAAATGGGTTAAAAAGCCCATTTTTTGAAATATTTTACTCATTAAAGAGAAACAATGTTTTACTCATTTTATGAGTAGATCACTTATTCTTCGAAAGCGTCGAAAAGAGTGAAATTTTACCCATTAATGAGTTTCTGAGATTGTCCGTGTGTGGTACTTGTATAACATGGTACAGTAAACGTTCGCTAGTTGGGTTTTTTCTAGTTGGGCGCTTTTGTATTGGGGTTCGCTAATTGGGGCGAAACCCAATTAAAAGCAGCTAAACGTCAGAATGTAATGTCAAAAACGCGTTGACGTTTTGTTTCCGTGTTTGCGGGATCGATATTTTCTGGCGCGTAAAATTTTCCTTTGTTCAATAAAAAACAACATTGACGCTTGTCAAAACGCCCAATTAACGAACGGCATTCGCTAGTTGGGGAGGTCGCCCAATTAGGAACGATCACTGTACAAGAGAACAAGAAAATTGTTCCAAGACTATCTTTGAAAAGACAATACGTACGGAACTTATTTCAAGATTCTTGTACCATGGTACTTGTACCACCAGTGTGCATTAATATAACAGGTTCAATGAAATTTACCAAACATATATGAAGAACACTGGTGGTACAGTACCACGTTATTACCCTAGTACATATTGTACCATGGTTTTCCAGTTGTACTAGCATGGTACAAGGTGACACACTAGTGGTACAACTTGTACCATGGTACGAATACCACACAGAAAGAAAAATCATTAATGAAATTCAAAAACCATTGGTTAAAATAAAAAATTGCGTTGGTTCTTTTTCGTAGAGAGGTGCGTATGTTTAAAATAAAAGTACAGAAACTTTTGCGTCAGCAATGGTTCAAAAGTGGAATGTCACTCTGAAATCAAAAGTTTAAACTTTCAAAACAAAACTGTACAACTGTCAGATCCAAATGGTCCCACTGTAAAAAAACTGTGAGATATTTTAATTTGGAAATTGAATTTCATTTTGCCCTAAAAGAAACCTCCCTCCCATTACCATTTTTCATATTTTCTTTCAAAATGTAATTTAACCGCAATCATCTTAATTCTTGATTTTATTTAATTATTAATGTCAACCTAGTCAAAGCCGTATTCACCGTCGTCTCGCCATCGAAGCCTCGGAGGGCGCTACTTTGATGTATTGTAAGTACACACTGTTGTTCTATCATTATATTCTTGATTAACAAATTTTACTTACCTCCTGGTTCCGTAAGATGCCTCTGTATATTTGTCAGGTGGCGCTGTCCTGAAGACGAAACCGTCGACGTTCCGCTGAATGCCCAAGTAACACCAAGCATTACAATATTGCACATATATCAATCACAAATGGCATGCTAAATGCTAGATGCATTAGATATGTTTTAACGATGTGTTGTTGCATTTATTTATCAACTGTCAGACAACGATCTCTAAATCAGCAGTACGAATGCAGCGATGCATTACTGGTACTTTATTTCAACATGCCAAAGTAATGAACCATTAATTCGATCTTATAATTGCCCTTTCCACTTTAAGTCAACTTTTAGTGCTGTGTTTTTTACATGCATATATAGCTTCATGGTTACTTGGGTGATCACCGTTTCGCAGAGCTGAGGCTCAATTAACACTGATAAAAATATACACGTTCGATTCATGTGTTTCGGAATATGGATGATTTCAATCGGCTTACACCATCAACTCTAGTGGATTTCACATCACTGAGATGTACTTCACACGCAGTTCAAATGCCAATGTTTATGACGTATTCCATACGTTACACACGAATTGATGTGCATACCAATGGATACTCAAAACAAATACAAATATGACCATGTGTAAAATGTATCAATTTCAATTTCTACACCATGAAATCTAATGCATTTCATATCACTGATATTCTTCTACAAACTCAGTTCAAATGACAATGTTTATAGCCAATTCCATACTTGATACACGATCTCATATATTTATCTAACAAATGTTATGAACTGATTCAAACAAACTTGTAGGCATTCGAACCATCTAATTGTGTCACTCTTTCGAGAGAAAGCACATGTTTCGTATAAACTAACTTTTTCAGCTGATATTTTGTAGTAATTTAATGTTTTGCTAAAATTCTGGTTAAAACAAGAAAATATTAGAATTAAGTCGAGACACTGTAGCCAACGAAATTCATATTGGTTAGGTGGTTGAATTTGATGGTTAGTACTAAATTATGTTATGGCAATAAGTGAAGCCATTTAACTAAAAGATCCAAATTACATTCTTATAAAGAATAATCTAGGTACTTGATTATTTATGAAAAGTCTTTATATTCAGCATATGTCTATATGGTAATTCATAGGCAGAAACATCGGATTAGAAAATGTGTTCCTATACAGAGGTACTTTACTTTCTCCATGAAAATATTTTTAAAACCGTGCTTATGAAAAATATTTCCTTTCCATATAAACAGCCCAAGTTCTGCAAATAAGAGAGTACACCAATATCGAAGCAATCCAACAAATCACAATTCAACAATTTTATCAGAAGACTCGAGATCTCGGAACATCGAACAATTCAATGGTCAGAAGCTCACCGATACAATAACCACCATGTTATTACCAGGTAAGTTATTAATGAAACACGACTTTAGAAAATGCCATACTTCTATTATGTCAATAACAAGTATTTTCCTTCATTTAACATCCGTAACAGAATGCCTCATCAAAACGTTTAATTATTCCTTCGAAGAGACATGCATACCGGCAAGCTGGAATCAACATATCATGGCCAGCATACTTCTTGACATTGTGGATGACAATGGAATCGATCGTAGGACAGTAATGGAGCTTTTGGTCCACTAGATGGAGACGGAAGGATCTGTTCGAGTGTAAATACCAACGACAATGACACATGCTATACAACCCAATGATTCAACTTTATAAATTAGAAACTTTATTTAGTGATGGTGAAGATATTTTATACATTTGTACAAAATTTGTTTTATTTCATTTCATCCGTCCGGAATTCGATTTACGTTAGAGAATTGAAAACCAATGAAAGATTGTTTTTTATGTACCTCCACCGTTGATTCGTTGGAAGTTATAGCAAAACAATGCTTTTTGAATTGGGTTTCGATCGATGACGAAAATCGGACTCTGGAAATTGCATTCCTGTATCATTGTAAACATATGAAAGAAAAGAAATACATTCATTAACAAATGAATTCAACACGATACATCAAATTCATTTAGAAAACAAGCGAACATGTCAAGCCATTCAATCCAAATCCATTTGTTTTACACGTTAATGCGTGTGGATGGTTCATGGACGGATGATGAGTTTTGATTGAGAAGTCGTAAGTTTTACACATGACATTGATTTGTTTTGACAATTTGCAAATGTATGTGTAAACACACGTCCTCTTGTATTTTTTTATAGTGTAGAATGTTCCGCACTTGCATGGATTACGATTTACGATGATGTTTTGTTTATTTTCTCTTTTGTGCTAATGTTTACGCTTAATTTGACAGTTTTACAATTTTTGGTTGAATGGAAGAACTTTTGATTTCACACTGAGTACAAGAGAAAATAACTTTCAAACAAATAAAACACTTTGATCAGAATTATTTTAACTTTTATTTTGGGAAAACGGAGCACTTTTCAAATTAAAAGTGCAAAACTTTATTGAAACTATATTTCTGGAACTTTTTCAAATCGGCGTATGTAACATTTTGATCAAGCTGAGAAAATGAGCTTGAAAGTTTTCAGATTTTATTTTATTCCTATTTAGAAACTAATCATTTTATTGCAATTGAATACACCTCAACGATACATTAAAAGGTTCCTCGTCACTGACTCTGAAATCTGCACTGCGTGTGAACATTTCAGTTAATTTGATAAAATATATGTTAACGTTCTGCATTAGATAAATCACATACGTCGTTTTGATACGTCAGCATGACCGAGGTCATGCTATTGTCGAACTGTTACGCTGCTCCGTACGCTGCATTGTTGATACGTCGAAATGTTGCGTCAAGTTGAAACGTTTCACGCATGCGACAAAAAAATTGCAACACTTACAACACGACGTAACAACATTTGCTGCAGAAAACAACGTAAAATGTTTTTCTTAACGAAAATCAGAGTATTTAAGCAACATGCTTAATTTTGAAATCGGTGATGAAAAGTACAAGCAGACGCACGTTTAAACTATTTAGTTGTTCGAAAAACTTTTTAAAGTACATTTTCTGCTAAGCGGTGTATGTGCAATATTTTCAACAATGATGTTACACCGTTTTGCAAAAATTGATTTCCATTTTAAAACACATTTTCATGTAGCTTTAAAGATATACACATTTTAATAATTTTATGCCATATGCTGTTGAAAACGGGTTTGTTTACAATTGCGACATACGCCGTTTTGAAAAAGTACCCGAGATTTGTTTTTGTGCACCAGTGTGTCATTAGTATTACTGACCTCACTATTTTCCGTTCGCTCGAAACAATCAACTGAAGTTTAAAGAATTTTTTCTGTATTTCTCATCGGGTTATTCTGTTTTTTGACAATATTAAATTCTATCTTCAGAATTTCCAAGGAAGTTTTAAAGTTTGAATTTAATTCTTAAATAAAATTCAGAATTTTTAAGCAAGTGCGGTTGGTAGCAATGATGCAAGATGGCAGCCCCAACTGCATACACGAATAACATTCGGAAAAGACCTCAACCCGAAAAGATTGCATCCGCGTTGAATCACAGACAATCAAACTTAGCTCTACCCTCTAGGCCGGTCCCGAGGCCGGTCCCAATGCTAAAGTTGCAGTTTCAGTTTGGTACTGCTTGATGTTATAAAATTTATAGCTGTCAAAATAAAACTACAACTTGATGCCCGCAACGCACAGTTGTAAACAAAATAAAACTTGGGTTTATTTTTCCAAAAATCCAAAACAAAACAAACTAACATTTTTCGCGGTAGTTTTTACCTCGCATACGAACAATAAGGAGTTTGTCTATCATCTAACACACACAAACACTATTAAATGAATTTGAAACTCAGTTTCATTCCAGTTTCAAATCAGCTCATATTTACAACAAACCAGTCGAGCAGTTGTAAATCAGTTTCAAAAAGTGCTCGAAAAATAAAATTACAACTCTGCGTTGCAAACTGGTAGTTTCAGTTTCAGTTTGATTTCCAAACACGCCATACAAAACCCAACAGCATTGCGACCGGCCTAGGTTGGTATCGTGCGAGGTATCGTGTTCAAAAGAAATTTCTTTCTCTATCTAAATCACATGTTTAATTGCGTTTACTGAATCTGAAAAGTACCCAAGTAACCATGAAGCTATCCAGCTTTCCACGCTAGCCATAATGGCGACTGCTATAATTAAATCTGACATTAACTGCTTCCGATGCTGGATTGCAATCGACGCTGGAATTGTGTAGCTAAGCAACCAGTTTTACCTTGTTTGTTTACAGAGGGAGGAAAAATCTGTTGGCAAGAAAAAACTGGCGAAATAAAACTAACATTTCTATTCTCGGAGAACTCCTAAAACAAACAACAGAAACCCATATGGCAGTTAAAATACATGTAATTTAGGAATCACCTATTATTAGCAATATAAGGACCATCACGAAAGCATTTTATTTTATTTTTAGTTTATTTTCCTAACGATAAGTATCAGCGGAAAATTGACCGTTAGGAACCCAACATGGCTAATGACGAGTTGCCCAAGGATAGATCGCAAGCTGACCTTTGTTAGAGTAGGATGAGGTGACAGAGGATCCTAATATGTGGCCGCCTCGGTGTCAGCATCTAAATAATGTTCCAGTATTTTTGTTTTCACTCATCAGAAGCCCGGCCAACAAGTGTCTAAACTCTAACGGCTACCAGTGCTTTCTCATGTGGTTTTCCGATTCCGTTAAATTCGGAGTATGAATAGCTCAAAAAATTACCAGGACATTCTAGCAGATTCACTAGTCCACTCTCAAGTCCACTTATCTCTGGCTTTCTTCAGGTCACGATGAAAGCATATCTTTTCGATGCCAGCGAATGTTGAAGAGCTTGTTATAGTCTTTATTAATTCCTTATCTATGTGTCATTCTTCTTCCGCTCCCACTACGGGCTAGCTGGATACGGCAATTCAATTCTCAAAACGATAGGGATGCAAGTCGTCGTGTATTCCTAGTAGAAGTGTTAGTGTGTTAAGCTAACTTATAAATAAACGTGCAGAAGAGTTGAGAAACGAAACTAATAATATTATCTTTCATTCATTAGTATGTACTATTCTTTGCAAGGTTCTTGTTACCAGTTAGAAGAAGATTGGCTTTCCTCAACAGCAAACGATGATCCGCCAGGTGACTACATCGGCAATCTCTATCTTTGGTTTATTGACTCTATTTTAGCAATGTACCAACAAGAAGAATTAATCTAAAATTAAGATAGATTCTGAATGTTTGTCAAAAATCATCGTAAAGCATTGTTTGCCGTTAATGGAACTCAACGTGCCGTCAAATGCACACTCTAGCTTCTCCGAGCGTGACTTAAGTATTACTTAAGTGACTTGTATGTATAAGAAACTAGAAACTCGCTAACATGCGTTTTTACTCATCAGAAAATGCCAGGAAATTTGCTTCGACAAACCAGCACAGTTGGGTGTTTATGTTCAAGTTACTTTTATCGTATCCCCTCGGAAAAACTTGAATCCGAGTGCAAAAACTAAACTAAAATAAGGTAGTTGCGTCGAGTGCAAACGCTACACTGAAATGGGTTGCGTTACAACTAAACAAGAATAACTTGTACTTTGACTAATTCTTGTGTTTGATTGCCGAATTGTTTTTCTTCCACCTAAGACATAATTGATTCGCCAAATCAGAAAATTGTTTCTTATTATCGCTGGTTACTAGAATTGAATATTCCCCAGTTTTTTTTCCATTTTATGCAGGCTCACGTAACAATAAATAAACAGTGTAATATAGTTGCTAAGATACAACCACCGTCGGGAGCGCCGAAAGCAGTTAAGCGTCGGAAGCAGTTACTGTCAAATTTATTTATAGCAGTCGCCATTATGGCGAACGTGGAAAGCTGGATATATGCGTGTAAAAAATACAGCCCTAAAAATTGACTTAAAGTGGAAAAGGGCAATTATAAGACCGAATCAGTGGTTCATTACTTTGACATGTTTCAATAAAGCATCATTAATGCATCGCTGCATTCGTAATGTTGATTTAGCGTGTCGTTGTCTGACAGTTGGTAAATAAATGCAACTTCACATCGCTAAAACTGATCTAATGCAATTAGCATTTAGAATGCCGATTTGTGACTGATATATGTGCAATAATGTAATGCTTTGTGTTACTTGGGTAAAAAATTGAAATGAAATTTCTTCAACAGTATCCACTTGAAAAAAACAAAAATCAAAAAGGGAATTTTTAAGGTTCCCACGCAAACTAATGGGAGCTGTCATTTGACTTTCGGAAAAATAGTCTGCTCGATTATTCCGCAAGTAAAAGTGACATTTTGCTCCATGTAGATCAGTTGTCAAATTTCCGCTTGGTAACATTGAACAAAATTCCGTAACCTCTCTACTTTTTAAGTGGATACTGGGCTTAATTACCAACTCAATACCAAATGTTTAAGGGGCAAGCCAGAGTAAACGCGACGTGCGATGCGACGCGATGCGACGCGACGCGACAGTGCAATTTGACAGCCTGTTGATAGTGATTGTTGTTCTTTTACGTGAGTCGCGTCGCGTCGCATCGCTCGTCGCGTTTACTCTGGCGGGCACCTAAAACGTTTTATCTCGAGCCTGTGACAAACGCGGTGTCATCATCATCAATAGACATAGACCGCTGTCATCATTGAAAAGTATAGTATGAAACAAAATTTGTGCCCGGGACATCCTGGCTACGATTTGCCGATAGGCTACCCGAATAGAAAACACAATAGAATTACATTATAACATCATAAAATTACAATACATTTAATTGATGAACATTGAATTCTATTGTTTTTTCTATTGTATCAATTGAATTGCCTTATTGTTGTTCCAATAAATGTACAATAAAATCTATTGACAGAAAAATGTTGACAATAGAATTACAATAAATTCTATTGTAATGGAAAAAAAATGTTCGAGAAAAAATCGATATTTTTATTGTTACGGTAACTAACAACCCCTATTTTCTATTGTAAAAGTGCCATTTACAATAGGATTTATGGTGGAAAACAATATTTTTAATTGTTATTCTATTGTGAGCAACAGTAGAGTTTATTGTAATTACAATTAAATTTATTGTATTGTTACAATAATTTCTATTGTAATTCTATTGAACTTTTTTATTAGGGTAAACAATAGCATGACAGTAGCCTGTTTTATCTATACACACTTAAAATTCTAAGTTTACCGATTGCCGAGATTTCGGTAAACTTTACCGAGTCATCGGTAATCGTTACCGAGATCTCGGCAAAAAATCAACTTCGGTAAAGGAATTACCGGATTTCAGTAAAAAATATTACCGAGATCTCGGCTGTGGAATCTCGGCAAACATTTTGCCGAGGTCTACAAAATAATTTAAGTGTGTAGGACGGGGATCACGAAAAACATTATTGCCTGATTTTCTTAAAATTGCACGCGACGAACCCTTCATGATAGGTACCGCCGCGCTTTCTGCACCCTGTTTAAGGCTACCTTACACCTCGGGAAAATTTTCCGCCGGATTTTGGCCCCCGTGCATTTTAAATGGGGCCGGGATTTTGATTTTCCGTGCCCAAATCCCGAAAACATCGCATATGTAAAAATACATGGGGAAAAAATCCGCGGACCAAATTCCCGAGGTGTGAGGCTACCTTTACTTGATTCTTATGGGTGAATAGCATTGCGGTGTATCGTTTGGCGCGGCCGTATTGTCAGATTTTCTGGATATGAAACACTGCGCGGCGTTTGTAGTGTTCCCAAATGGGTACTTGCACAAAACTTCACGCGGCGAATGACTGTCGAAAGGTACGGCCGCGCCAAACGATACACCGCAATGCAATTCACCCATAAGAATCAAGTATTGCGATTCTCTTCTAAAATTAGCAGACTGGCTCACCGGTTACGCGCCGGGTCCCATGCGTCGAGTTGTGCGCCATGCAAAAAGTAAATAAACCAATGTCAAACCGATGCGAGCTTTCGGTGGCTTTTCCACATTCGCTTCTAAGGTATGCTACATATTGCCGTCCCCTTACGGAAAGAATGTTCTTTATTGGAATTGTTCGAGTTTTAGTAGTTTTTTGCTTTTCTTTCGCCTCCGTTGAGTTTGATACATTGTTTAAGTGGATCTAAGTGGTGCAATTGTGTTTAATTTGTTATGTACACTCAAATTCAGAGGGGGACAACGGATTTTTTTTCATATGGAGTTTGGCAAGTATGACAGTACCCTCTTTTTTGGCGCATAAATTTATACTCCAATGTCAAAATGCTCATATACTATTATAAATTGTGGTGGTATTTGTAAAAATTTGTATTGTTTACCGTTTTTACAAGAGAGAGTGGTGTCGAAAGCACATATTAAATTAAAGATCGCAACGAACAAAAATACACCAAATCCGTAAATATGTAGTGTTTTCACTTTATTCCTTACGCGAAATATGCAGATAAATAATTATGTTGGTAGAAGAAACTCTGTGCTGAGCAGAAACAGTTGTTTCTTGAATTATCCAAGCTTTGTGCGTTTCAGAACATTCTCACTCACTGCAGTGTTTATTTTTCATAGACTACGGCTTGGTGTTAGTGCCGTCGGCATTCGCTCGATTGGTGGCAACAAAAATTTGACAACTTAGCACCCGCCTGCTCAAATTATTCGCGTGATAAAATTTATGTGCAAAACTCGCATAGAAGCCATCAAGAGGGCAGAAATCTTATTTCAAATGCGTTTAATGCAAGTTAAGTACGAAACTATTTGAACACATGATCTTTTGTAATACATTTTATGTGCAATGGTTTCAAAACGAGTTCTATATTTAAGCTGTTGCATATAAAATGTAATATGGCATACGACACTGATCAACAAAAGACAATTTGAGGAAAGATACTTTGCCGACAGAAGTTCATGGTAGATCATATATAATTCGAGAGCAAAATTTAGTTTGGAGAATCGAATTCAAGGGTAAATTCAAGTAGCTTAGATATCAAAATATGTTAATCCTGTTTAGTATTTATATGCGGCGGAATCATGAATATGTATTTTTTCCAAAGACACGTCGGCAACAACATTCTATTTTCTCTACGGATTTGACCTCATCTTGAAGAATCCAGCATGTGCTTCGTTGAATTGGTTATCAGCCCCTTTTCCTGTGGTCTCCGAGTTCGAATCTTTGAACAAGGATCTGACGGAACCGACCGAGAGTGATTGGAAATAAGCTACAATCGGGCAACGGCTTACGTAAGATTTCTTTGGGAGCACATCCGAAGTTTCGATTATAATATTCTAAACTTGAGTTGTGAAGTACCACAATATGACAAAATACTTTAGCAGCGCACAACTAAGCGAGGCAGAGGTGAATGAGCAAAATGCTATAATATCTCGAGAATCACAATAAACGGGGTGCAGAAAGCGCGGCGGTACCTTTCATGAAGGGTTCGCCGCGTGCAATTTTGAGAAAATCAGGCAATACCTTTCGACAGTCATTCGCCGCGTGAAGTTTTGTGCAAGTACCCATTTGGGAACATTACAAACGCCGCGCAGTGTATCATATCCAGAAAATCTGACAATAATATTGATGAATGCAGCAACCTATTATATGGTCTGTCTATCGAGGGGCGATCAACTGTATGAATCAGTTGAATTGTAAATACTTGCATCCAAAAGTACACAGAAAAATACGTAAAAAATACAAAAGTTCTTTTTAATACTTCAATTCGAAATAATTCATCAATACGTCGACATTTCGTCAATACGACTTTAAATACAATTTAAATACACGATTATTACGCCGACTCGTCAAAAATACGTCAATACGTGTCAATCTGTTTGTTTATTTTGACAGATATGGAATTGTTTTGAAAAAAAGCCGTGTTTTTGATTCCTATATTATCGATCGGTATCTCAACAAGAAAAATGGATACAACCGAGTTGAACATCGATATATTATCAGAGTCTTTATTAGAGTTGCGCAAAAAATGAAGCAAAATCTACCTATTGAACTGTCAAACCGTCTACCTATCGAGCAAAGCAAAATGAATATTATTATGGCGAAGTGAAACACTTCCTCGCACTTCAATATCAATACACCTTCCAGTAAATCAGCAACAATACACTCACTTTTTCGCAGATTGTATAGATAACTTTGGTAAAGGCTAGTGTTTACAGTTCGGAAAACGGTGTCACGGGAGTTGGTCCCCCATGTATTTTCAAAGAGACGGGAATTTATTTTAACGTGCGTAAATACCTTGAATGCCTTGAATCTCGCTCCTTTGAAAATGCATGAGGAATCAAATCCCGTGACACGTTTGTAAACAAACTAACAAACCTTGGGGGATTAAAAAACTTTAGAAATGGACACTCGCAGTCATTTGAAGGGTTGATGAAAAATGAATGTTCCTAGCGTGCTTTGCAGGCCAAATTTGATGTGCCTGCAGAGTTTCAAGATCATGCTCCATTTTCGCTGGTTTATTAGCCATTTTAATTCGCGACTACGAATGTAAATTCTCCACTCACATGAGGTGGAACAACTAGGGGGGATTGGCGGCCATGCCAAAGTCTGGCAGAAAGCAACGAGTTTTTGCAATAAGTAGAGACATTATCCTCGTTTTCGCGAATATTCCTAGTGCCGCTTCAGTTTTGGTTTGAAGCTCGGTTTGAAGGTCTCCAACGCAACTTCCTTCTTCAAAAAAATACCTTCAACAATACACAAAAAATTCAATTCATGTTGAAAAAATACACGAAAAATACAATTAATGGAGTATTTAATACACTACAATACTGAAATACACAAAAATACTTCAATGCACGAAAAAATACAGAAATACAAAAAAAATCTTCAATACGCCTTTTCAATTCAGGCAGATGAATCGTAAATACACAAGTTGACAGCCCCTCGCTTACAGCGGCACACTAGGAGTTAACTTTCTGAAATCAGTATGGCGAAAGGCATCTAAGGTTCGATTGCTCAAAATTAAGCACCTTAATCGAAAAAATATTTGATAGGCGTAGTAGCGGACACCATCCCTCATAACCGGTACCAAACAGTTTTTCATGAAAAGTTCCTAATCTTGAGAAAACCCGCGTTAGATGTCTTTCGCCATACAAATTTCTGGCGGTTAACTCATCCTGGCTATTTTGCGCATATACTATAGCGCCGGAATGTGATAGCGGCGAGTAGAAAATCAGCCACTGCCAATAATTCATTTCCACAAAAAAAAATGGAAAGGAAAAATGGAAAACCGACTTCAATTCGGTTTTATAGTCGCATTTACAGCATAGTAAACAGTGCTATTAAGACCTGAATAAAGCTTTAAAGCTGATCAAAAGCCGCTTTTGGCGAATTATTTGGCACTGCATGCCCCTCAGAAATGTCAAAATTTTTAGACGAGTGGAAAACGAAAAAAAATAAAAGTGAAATGAAAAGAAAGATGCGCTAAACAACGCATCAATTAGTTTGACAAATAAAACTTCGGAAGAAAGTTCGGTTCGGAAGTCCCGACTTCCGAATTCTAAGTTGGTGCTACGCCGACAATAGTTGCAGAATAAATCCACACCCACACCCAAAAAAATCTGCACGTTGTTTCCACCTGAAAAAGTACGTAGATCTTGTCCACCTGAAATTCACGTAACTTTCACCTGATTTTTTGATAGAATTTTCATTCTACGTGAAAATCAGGTAAGTTCTACCTGAGTTTTGGATAGAATTCACCGGACACGTAAGTTTCACCTGAATTTTCTGAAGCATTTGCAGTTACGTGTGCACGTAAAATGTACCTGAAAATTCAGGTGGAAACAACGTTTAGATTATTTGGAGTGCAGGGCCATAGCATACACAGAAAGAAAAATCAATAATAAAATTAAGAAAATCGTTGGTTAAAATAAAAAGTTGCGTTGGTTCTTTTTCGTAGAGAGTTGCTTCTGTTCAAAATAAAAGTATGAAAACTTTTGTTACACCCATGCTTAAAAAATCGCATGCTGCCCTGAAATCAAAAGTTCGGACATTCAAAATAAAACTTTACATCTGTCAAATCAAAATAGGCACATTATGGAAAACTAGAGTATAGAATATTTTCATTCAGAAATGAAACTTCGAATTCCCCGAAATAGAAACCCCCTTCCTTTACCATCTACTCATCTTTTCCTTTTCTAATTCAATCAATTGTATAGTTCAGTTTTTCTTTTAATACTTAAACATTATATTTCTTTTATTTAACATGGGTTATCGGAGATGTCACACTACAATCTTTTGGTTAAATCCGGCGAGCTTCTGGTGCAGCAACGCCCACAAGGGTGCATATCGTCGTCATCTTGACATTGTAGCATGAATTATTGCTGGTCAGTCTGGTCATGCAGTTTATCTGTAAATACAAATAAAAAACTTATTTAAATTTCATGATTTGAACCAAGGTGTGTCCTAATTTAAACCAACTAAGGTGCCACCACGTAATTCAGGGAACCGTTTTGTGGAATAGTAGCACACCGGTCTACTGTTTCATTTGGTGATAGGAATTGGTACTTTTTATACGCTGTTTAAAATATATATGACCTACCTGGCGTCAATCTATGTGATGGCAGTCGACGAATTTTGCGGCATAAATGAAGGGAGCTGGGCTGTCCCAGGGAAGTCCTCTTGGGGAACTAGACCTAAAAACATGCGATATCTCTTTTACCGGCAAAAGTATATACTGTTTCTCATTAAAACGCACTCTTTCATGAAGCATTTTTGAACCCGATGTTCCGCGATCGTAGAACCTAGAAAAGAAAACGTTCGTAACATATGTATATTATATCGGCAAAGTCGCGAATAAATCAAGATGCAGTACATATTTATAATTACCTTGTTGTTGGCGGTGTCAGCAGACAAACTTTATTCCAGAAGTCCAATTTATTTACGGTTGACGAAAGGTCGGCTCAATCCGTCAGCAAGAAATCACGCAAGTAACTGACACTGGCAAAAAAAGAAGAATAATTCTAAATGGATGGTTCAACAGTTTTACAATGTTTGCGTTAAAAGGAAAAACTTTTATTTATGCAACATGAATGGTTTCGAAACACTTTCAATGCTAACACATAATTTTGCGTTAATCAATTCTACTTTTATTTCAAACAAAATCAAACGCTTTTTAAATCAAAAAGGCAAAATAATTATTAGAACTAGAGTCCTATAAGAAGAGTAACGTCATGTGTCACGTTTGACAGGTCTGCTGCTCGTTTGGAACGCGCATTTGTATGGAACTGACAGACGATTCTGTTCCAATTCTGACACTTGACGACACTGTTATTAAAGTCACTGTAATTAGAACAATGTTTGTTTTTTCTGTGTATGAAACATGTAACCGACATTTTCCCTTCAACAGTTTTCATACATATGTCTAACCATATAATAATATTGTTTTTACTGAATAGAATGATAGGTTTTTGAAAACAATCCCTGTTGCATGCGTGCGAAAGAGAAGGGGTTATAGAACTATGGTCGATATTGTTATTGATTTCACCTAAACGTCATATAGATGTTAGCTCTAAATTGGTAAAGGTGGTTCTTTTAATCGGCTTAAATCAAGCAGGGCCTATTAGCTTCACAACTAAGCGTTGTATACCGATACGGCTTCTTCTACTGCTTGAGAATTATATGGCCAATAAGCATTTGAAAAACATATATAGAACTTATAGGCACTAAAATGCCGTTATAAAGTTTAGATAGGGCTTATTCAAGTGCTTATAATGGTTACCTGGGCTAACTTCGGAAGTGGTGCGCTGTTTTCATATCGCGAAGCGCTATTCAGCGCACCACTTCCGAAGTTAGGTTTAACGTACGGATTGTGAGAAAAATCCAACTTCGCTAGCCCCCAATTTCGGGCTTCAACTGCCTCAACGGCCTCATGTGATGGATTGAGAATATTGTCAATATTTCTCTGGTCTGGAGTCTGATAAGTCATTATGGAAAATTATACTTGAATGCGGGGGAAAAACAAAAAAAGACCAAAACAAATAGACGTCAAAAAACGTTAACCGTTTTCCTCTTTTTTCCGGTTTCCCCCCTTCAGAATTTGTTATAGACCAATGCAAGATCTTGATCTAACCTCACTTATTTGACAGTTCACAGAGCTTGTTTACAAGGTGTTAGAAGAAAAATCGATGAGGAGAAAATTGAAATTCATATTTTTAGTTTAAAATTGCTGCGATCCGAATATTTCAATGATATTCTTTGCATTCAACATGAAATCAATCGCAAAGGACATCTACATGCGAATAAAATGACGAAACAATTTTATCGGAAGCTTCGCCAGAGGCTAAGTCCCGGTGAAAAAGCTCTGTGAACTGTCAACCTACGTCATCATGCACTGGTCTATAAACAAAATTTAATAGTTTAACGTGAAATCGGAGAAGTTGTGAATATTATTGTAATGAACGATTCAAGGTAAATATCTATCATTATGACTGTAGTTTTAGTCCTCATTTAATTTTCTAATCAACAGTCACTCCTGCCGGCTATGCCTCTTACCTGTGGCCGATGACCTTTCTGCAGATGAAGTTTTTCCTTCGGAAGGCTTCCCGAATCAGACTTTGATCACCATGATCTACCAATGCACCTCGATCCGGATCGATTTCCATCGGGATTATTCTTGTGTGGTCTGCAACCAGTGCATTGAAATGCTTGAACAGTTCCACAGCTACCGGGAACGTTGCTTGGAGAACGATCTGCAGCTACGTCAGATGCGATGTGACGATGAAAGCTCAGTGGATGATGATCCACTGGAGGTGGTGGCCTCGACGGACAATGCGCCGTTAGTAATGACGGTATTTCAAAAGCAGATAAAACAACAAATTAGAGGCTTTTTGGACGAAAAGGTGAACGAGATTGAGAGGAAGGCTCTGGACATGGCGACAGAGGCGATACGCAGTCAAGCTCTAGATGATGCGAACGGATCAAGTGTTGATTGGAAAAGCAAATATGTGACTCTGCAAAGGAACAACGAACTATTACAAACGGCCTTCCGTAATCAAAAGGCCAAACTGAAACAGATGGAAAGGGCATTGAAGGGTTATGAGAATGAAGAACATTCTTTAAACAGTTCAAGCCAGATCAAGTATGAAACCACGGCGGCAGCAGAGTCTGACGGACAACAAAATGGAGCAGGTTTCTTCACTGTTCACCGGGATATTCCGGAAATTTCAACTGAGCTAATGCAGAATTTGAACAATGACTCAGGGCCGGGCGAGAAAGGCGATCGACAGTTCATATCAAAATTGGCCGTTGCCGTTTTCGGCGAGAAAGTTCTGCTCAGTTCGAGCGTTACAGGAAGACCATCCAATTCGCATAATAATATACCTCCGAAACCGCCTCTATGTCCGCGAAAAGTTGCTGCGATTGGAGGTGAGTACAAAATTACTTTCAATATTGATTTGGGGTCTCATGTTTTTTTTTTCACAGCGAAACTGTTTGAACGAGTGGAACATGAAGTGGGTCGATTCAATCAAAAGGAATTGATGCAACGTGCCAGCGACAAAGTTGTGCGGCTTGTAGTCTGTCAAAAATCGGCGAACCTGCGTAAACAGGCGCTTAAACGGAACCAGACAAGCGGGAACAACTCTTTAGAAGATGATGATAACGATTATACTCCAAGGCCGCGTGTCAAACGAAGAGTCCAAAGTAAGTATACGTAAATCAATGATCAATTAATAATTAAACAGAGAAATCGGCATGCAGATTTACTTACGAGAAAGCCACTTTACAGGGTAGTCATAAATTTTTTTATTTTATCGATTTGTTAAAAAACGTCACTCGGTTCAGTTTTAAGAGCTTGTTCACTCACTCACTTGTTTCACTCCACGACTGCTCTCCTTCGGCGCGGCTACGCCTCACGATGCCCGCTTTCTTGAGGTTGCCAATCTTTTGTGCAATAAACCGCTTGATGATGCGCTCTTCGGAATTCTTCCGGATAGTGTGAATGTCTTCGGGCCCAATGCGCATTGCCGTTCGCTCGGCGACCTTGTCTGAAACAGAAACAAAAAATAATAAAGCCTGCTCTGCTTTATTTAATGTGAAGAACAGGCAATACTCACTGCAGACGAAATCAAAAATCCGTGGATCGATCTTTTCGGTCGGTGGATACAGGGGCGAGCCATCGGGTTTTTTCAACTTGGCGAATCGATGCGAAGCGTGTCCGGTGACGCTCATGTTCATCAATTCGTTCGGATCGATAAGACGGGTGATGAGCATCCCGACAAACACGCTGTCCGACGACGAGCGATCGTTCATTGTTTCCAGCTCTTCCACTGTGATGGGAATGTCGTCTTCGGTGGTGAAACGAGTCTAAATTGGAATAAGAAATAATTATGACTACATCTGTGCTCGAGTCTGTCGAAATACTGAACCTACCGAAACAACTGGTCCACTGGTTTGCAATTTCATTCGTTTCAATTCCAGCTCTTGGCCAAGCTGCACCAGTGTGTCGATCTTCTTCTGTGCCTCCGATAACTGCTTCTCTAATACCTTGGCTTGCGTCGAAACGACTACATCTTCCGTAGAGCGTTTTCGTTTCCCATCACCGGCCTTTTTAGTATTCGCAGCACTAGCCTGGGCACCTTTATTCGGTGGAGCCTGCTCTTCGAATCCAGCAAAATCACCCTCCGCCATGTCTTCGTGATCCGACGCCGCGAAGTAAACGCTTTCCAGTTCCATTTTATATTCCTCCTGCTGTTGCTGCTGCTGCGTACAAAACCCTTCCGAATCGCTCAGCACTTCATATTCCACCTCTTCGCAAACGCCGTCCGCCGGTTCCACCGTCATTTGCAGCAAAACTTCCTCCGCATTTTGCCTGCCATTCTTTCGCAACTTCAGCGCATTAGTGACCTTCTCCAGCGCCTTTTGTTCCACTTCCTTAACTTGTCCCGCCAGAAAACCCTGAATGTACTTCTTGACATCGTCGTAGAATTTCCGATCGCGAACCTCTCGCTCGTGCTTTCGCTTCTTGGAACTTTTCAGTGGATCATCCTCTTCGAAATCGTCATCGTTTTCTTCCTCCTCGTCATCTTCCCCGCGCAATCGTTTCAGGTTGCGATTGTGGTCCAAACACTTCTGCCGGTAGGAATAGAACTGCTTCACGATGCGAATACAACTGGTGCAAACGGCACCGGGAAAGTCGCGCTCGAAGGTGATCCGAATCGAGGTGCATGCGTAGATCATCCGGAACAGGTCGTCTTTGTTGGGGACGCCGAAGATGTCGGTCAGATTGTTTTGTGACGAACACAGTCGGCAGCGGCTAAATTGATTCTAGTGAATTTATTTTCAAATTTTGGATAACACAAAATGTGTACTTACTCAAGTTCGTCCAGTTCAGTCATTTCGGCAACAATATAACGATCGTCAAGATTTATTGCCCTAATAAATTTAGAACTATTTTAAATGTTTTAAATTCGTTCACTGTCGAAACGAAAGAGGCGGGTGGTTCATCATGGAGTCAGTACAAAATTGAAAACAAACCACCCCACACTGAAAACCAAAACTACCCAAAAGTGGGTTGTTTGCACTCAAAACCGTGGTTTGGGCCAATAACCCAAATTTGAGTAAAATGGCTTTTCTGGCACTAGGTAGTTTGCCTTTAATCCCATGTAAATAATTTACCCAAAGCTGAGTTTAATTCATCCAAAGCGGACCTTAATCAACCCAAAATAGAGAATATTGAATTTACTCAAATTTGGGTTATTGGGCTGAGCAACCTCGGTGAGGTGTTTGCATCTTGCTCTAGTTTTGATAGCAATGATGGGAAAGAAAGGAAAACTACCCAATTTTGGGTAAATTTTTCTGCGATATTCTCATCAGTGCGTATATTGAACTCAAAGTTTGGGTTGATTTATCTGTCCGTGCAGGAAAGGAAATCATCCGTGAGGTGAAAATATTCGACAAATAGAAATCATAAAGGAGAACGTCAAAATAATAAAAATATATTCACCACAGTTTTGAATAAGGCAATCTGACGTTTATCATCTTTCTCTTGCACGCGCACGTGAAGGATAGGATTTGTTTTCATACGGAAACGCTTCCGAAGCGTTTCCGTATGAAAACAAACCCTATCCCGCCTGTGCGCGTGCAAGAGAAAGATGATAAACGTCAGATAGCCTTATAGGGCACTGCACGGAAACATCTCTTTCTCTTTCGTACTTCATAAATTTTGACGTTTACTGGCCTTGTTGTTTTCTAATTTCATTGCAGTAAGAAAGAGACAAAGCAGTCTGTGCAGTGCCCTATAGGGCACTGCATGGACTGCTTTGTCTTTTTCTCGCTGCAAAGTAATTAGAAACAACAAGGCCAGTAAATGTCAAAATTTATGAAGAACGAAAGCGAAAGAGATTCGTTCGTGCAGTGCCCTATATCAGTGTTCCGCCGTATAAAAAGTTAAGGACATAGTTGGAAGAGTACCACGATGGTAGTCAATATGGCACCGGACCTTCCACGGGTCAACCCCACACCTCCTGCACTCCTCTCTCCCACCAACATTCGAATGCATCGAACAGCATCGAACAAAAGTTTAATATTCAGATTACTAACCTGTTCACAGTATATTTATGTACTTCCCGTGATAATTAACATTTTCTTCAAAAGTCCTATGCATTTCTGCTCGAAATATATAATAAACCAGCAGTTTCGTGCCAATTTAACAGCCGTCCGCGGTTTGGTGGTTTTATCACTGCACTCCACTTCTTCTCAAAGGGCATTGAAAAAATCAATGTTTTACACACTTCTCCGCACATGAGCAGCCCGAAATGTTGATGGAAGGCAAATTAAACTTCACTTTTTGGATTAAGTCACTTGTTTGAAGCGAAAACTTGATATAAACTGCAATTTTTGCCCGAAGAAAACGATTAAAAACTGATCGCGGAGCGAATGTAAACACCGGTACCGATAGCAAACTAATAAACAGGGTGGTTCAAAACTGATTTTGCTCCGCCACGCTCAGTCGGTTATGTTTCATATTTTGGTTGTCGTTCGCTGGTTTCGGTCGGTTTGAATAGGGCTTACCGTGCACAGGTCGTTTCAGGTTTGTATGGCAGTTGATATGGCGCACACTTAAATCATTTCACAGATTTCGGTGATTCTCCTTTGTTCAACTGTCAAAACTACCAAAAATCTGTAAAATTTTTACCGAACAGTTCTGCTGTTGAGATTTCGGTGAAATTTCACAGAAATCTGCGATTTATTTTAAGTGTGCGAGGTTGAATTTCACATTATTCTGATTGTGGCACTCCGTGATTGGGCGCTGGCGAGGGGAAGACCATATGACTGGATGAAATTCAAGAGCTTCAACTCCTTAGACAATGCATATTGAATGGACGTTCCAATAGTCGATTTTAATCGAGGTTGCAAATCTTTAGCATGATATAGTACGTGGATTTCCCTATTGGACCCGACCGTTCGAAATAGTCGCTCCTTGAATTGTCGTTGAAATCGCCGTTTTCACCTTCACACCCATCTTCACAGTAAAATCTGTCAAAACTGACAAGTCTGCCACATGCTTTTTGCTGGTTCCCTCGGACTTCTCTTTCTTTTTCCGATGTTTTGACATCTGTTTTGATAGACAAGGAGCAAAAAACAAGGTAATCTACCAAACATTTATTGAGTTTGGCAAACCTTGCTGGAAAAGGGAACGTTTGAAATAGGCAAGTGAACCGACCTTCGAATCCATTGGTCAAGTAAATCCACAATAATAAAGCCCCAAATACAATGCACTATGGTCCAGGATTCAGATTTACGCGGAAAGATGCATTTTACGCCAAAACCATATTTTTTTAGAAAAAAACTTTTGTTCTACAAAATTGTTCGAAATAGTAAAGCCATCATTATTGCCGATTTCACCAATTTGAAGAGTTATGTTTAGATTGTGATTTGCCCGCTTCTTTTTCTCACACTCACTCTCATTTCGGGTTGATCGATTTTTGTTACTGAAATTTACCCAATTATAACCCATTACTCGTTAGTCACATGTAAGCGTGTACACTAAATCGATTCCCGCCAATGAGAATAGATAGAAGGTGAGGAAGAAGACCAAATGCAAGTGTATTAGTGGATGATAGAAAATGTGAACAGCAAATGGTGACGTACTTATTTGCACGGCTTCTTATGGGAGCTCGTTCGAATGTAAAAGTGAAAGCGTTTTCGCCATACACGGAAGGCACACACACATTGTATGAATTTCCATACCTTAGTATTGCGCATAAGCCCCAAAATTTTATTCCCACCTTTGGGTTTCCGCGCCGAGCACTCAGCGCCAGACTCGGCGACAAGAAGACAGTCGTCAAGTTGGTACTCCTGATTTTTTGACAACTGATGTCGATTGGTTGTGTGAGTGCACCGGTGTAAAAAATAGAGCTTTTAGCTGAAAATTTAATAGTCAAATGCACATTTTGACAGTAATATAGATGTATGAGTGAATAAAGTGTGTAAATGCTCTATCGCGGAAGCAGTCGCTGAAGACAAGTGTCAATGATTTCAGTGACGACACGAAAAGTTTCAATGCAAAAAGCAATATTTATTTTCATTGGATTCCCGCCATGATTTGACGTCTATTTGTTTTCAGATTGAGCACTCACACACAAATATTATACACGGAAAATTAAACTTTTTTGAGTGTATTGAGTGTGAGAAAAAAATGACTGTGAGAAAAAAAATCTCGCAAAACTCTTATAAAGTGCAAAAAGCGCAATATGGTGCAACCAAAAAATAGGGTGGCCCATCACATAAAAAAAATTTGAAATTTTTTTTTTATTTTTCGGAATATTGACATGCTATGTTTTACAAAGTTGTAGCGCAGCTTATTCCTATCAATGTCAAAAAACAAAAAATTCTGTAGCTCTTAAGTTGGCTGATTTAGATCAATTTTACTTAAATGGATTAGGGTGCGTTCAGTGAAGTCTCTGGAATTTTACAATTTTTGTCTTGTATCTGTGTTTGTGTCTCGAGCTAGCGTTTTTCAGACCAGGGGAGAAGGCGGAGCACTGAATCCCTACCCCAACATGTGCGACATCTGGATTTGGTTCTAAACTGTAAACAACAGTGTTAATTCTCTATCACCTTTTTGTTATGGCGAGGCAATTTTTATGCACACTTTTGTTTTCGATATTTTATCAAAATTAAAAAATCAATCATGCAGCAACATAACGATATGGTATGCTTGAGATACCTGCTTGATTATAGGGACTCGAAAAAGAATTTATTTGTAGTAACTAACCGAATATAAAAATGTTCACATTAACGATTGCGCCCTAACACCGGTTCTAAGCTTCGATGCAGAGTACACGAGCTTTGTTCGCCAGTGACAGGCGTATGGGTCTGTTCAAATATTACGTAACGTAATAGGGGGTGGGGGTTGTTTTATTTTTCTTACGATTTGTTACGCAAAATATAGGGGGTGGGGGTCATTCGAGAAATTGTTACGCGTAACAATTGAGAAAAAATATTTAAATTTTTCAAAAAATAGTTATTGTCTTCAAAATAGCATAAAATACACAAAAAATAATAATTTATTGTATCGTGGTTCAAATTCTACCAAAAACAAGATTTTTTCAAAAAAAAATGTATTTGTTACGCGTTACGCATAGGGGTGGGGGTAGTTCTAAATTTTGTTACAGATTGTTACGAGGGGGTGGGGGGTTCTTAAAAACAACGTTTTTCGCGTTACGTAATATTTGAACAGACCCTATGAGGCCCTTGTTTCAGACATAGTATTGTACGTGGATTTCCCTATTGGACCCGACCGTTCGAAATAGTCGCTCCTTGAACGGTCGTTGAAATCGCCGTTTTCACCTTCACACCCATCTTCATAGTAAAATCTGTCAAAACTGGCAAGTCTGCCACGTGCTTTTTGCTGTTTCCCTCGGACTTCTCTTTCTTTTTCCGATGTTTTGACATCTGTTTTGATAGACAAGGAGCAAAAAACAAGGTAATCTACCAAACATTTATTGAGTTTGGCAAACCTTGCTGGAAAAGGGAACGTTTGAAATAGGCAAGTGAACCGACCTTCGAATCCATTGGTCAAGTAAATCCACAATATTGCCAATTCCAGCTCTCGATGGATTTTTGGGAAAATCATAGATCGCACTTTGAGCCGTGATGTCAAATGTTTTGGATTATTTATTATTATTTTCAAGTTCATCTAAATGTATGAAACTTGAAGAAAAATTGTGTGTTGAACCACACTGCAAAAATTCCACACATTTTTATTGGCAAAAATCCATTAATTTAATTCATGATTCTAATTAGTGCACGCGAAGTACAAATATAATCTATAATCAAATAAAATGTATGTGTGGTCTCTAATATGCAGTTATTGAATTTATGTGTGGGTACAAATTGCATATATTTGGGTCGCCAAATTGCAAAAATGTATGTGTGCGACAAATATATTCAATATAAAGAATTTTTTCGGTGGCACTATTGCAATCATCCTAATATGTTTCCGCAGAGTTCAAATTATAACTGACTCGAAAGTAGCGGAAAGATTAACTTTACTACAAATCATTATTATTTTACTAGAGTCTGATCAAACAATAGAGGTAATAAACTATAGAGAACGATTGTCGCTGTGGTTCTCTTTGTTATCGTTCTCAAACATGATGGGTACCTATCTGTCAAAACGTTCTGATTTTTCCTTCGTTGACATTTAGTGCCCTATCCTCTCCAGCAAAAGATGTGTCGCCAGTGGCGACAGCGACAATCTCCTCTATAGTTTACTACCTCTATTGATCAAACTAAATATTCTGGCAACCGTGCTGAGCCCACGTGTTCATTTGAAAACATAAACAGCTTTCGTTTGCGCCAACCCGATTCACCCAATTTATCAGCCCGCCAACCGGGAGAACAAAGGATTTTGACATCTCGCACTTATTATTATGTCGCACTTCTAAAGTGCAGTGCGGAGTCCAACAAGGTGGGAAGTGCACAATAAAAATATTCTTGAAATACATGCCGCTTTGGCTTTTCCAGGAGGGTGAAACCGGGGGGACGTCACTTTGCGATTGCACACTTAATCGCAGCCATTACCTTCATTATCGCAATTAATCGTATCTATATTTTTAATCGCGATATTTATCGCATAATCGCACCCCATCGCGCCTCATCGCGCTTTATCGCAACTGTTTTTTGCTCGAATCAGAAATAGCGATGGCATTCATATTCGAGTAGCTCTTTTCCGTCTCTAGCAACCAGGGTTACGACTTGTTTTGTTTTTTTTTTTCGAGCAACAGCAGTTTTTACCTTTCTTTTTGTCAATTAATCAAATTTAAGAAAACTAAATAATTTATAACCTTATTTGTTACGCTTTAGGTAACCATTGATACAAAGGTACAGTATATCCATTTGTAATAGATTTTAATCCGCTCTAATCGACCTATCCTCGTTAACTTTCTCCAGAATGACTGGCTGTTGCAGCTAGTTGGAAAAATAAGAAAAGTATACACTCCGGTTGAGTGATAAACGGGGAGGAGAATTTGATACAGCTTTGTTGCCGTTTCGAGCCGAAAACTTGCAGTTGGAATGAAAACTGAATACTTTGCTTCAGATGAAACCTCTGCAGAAATGCCGATATCCTGCAGATGAACTTCTGTGGTGCCATTTATCGAGCATTTTTATAAAGGACCGCGCATTTTTATAGAGACAAGAAGGACTCAGGCATTTGATAGCGGAACGATGTCGACCATTTGATTTCGGTTTTTAGTTTCCGATTGAGGGGATTACTGGTAATAATTATGATGATGGAAGGCCATTGATTGATACATCCAGTTGAGAACGATAGTAGTAAACCTCTCTTTGTCCACGCAGGATGGCCACTTCATCGTTCATACCTCAGCGTCTGATAAACCGATGGACGAGTGACAAACACCGCGCAAATAACCTTCAATTCTGACGTCTTTGCTGTCTTAATACAACAAACTGGATTACGAAACCGATCTCGTAACTTATTCGAAACAACGTTCCAACGTTCCGACAAGGCTAAATATGGCATTATTCATTGCTTCCTTGGTAAAAGCTCTGTGCGATTACGTCCCTTTCCTGAGGCCTAGTCAGAGGAGTCGCGTGATCATTTCTTCAACCTGAGCATGGTTTGACAAAATTGAATATAGAAAATGTATGTATGTATAAAAATCACGATAAATCAATACAAACGATACCCCTTGAAATTTTTCTCCTATTTTTAATCACCATCATAGTGAATACTGCCTCCATCACCATGGGTCATATAATCTATATAATAATAATATAATCAGAGGCATCGCGTGGTCAATTCTTCAACCTGTGCACCGAGCAGCGTATTTCGGTTTTCAGTTGTTTGATGTAGCTGTCAATGTATCAGCATTCAAATTACGAGTAAGCACGCGCCGGTGATACTTTTTCAAAATTATATTTATTGTAGAAAAAAAGAATTCCATGATGAAAATCATGACGAGTTGATGATTGTTCGTGCATCTCGTATCAAAGTTAAATATTTTGAGAAAAACCTGACCTGAAAAAGGGACCTGAAATGACACATCCAATATAAACAATATCATATGTTTCGTCTATCTGCTTCTAAGCTACATATACCATTTAATAATTAAACTCAAACTAAGCTTAAAGTCACAGTGCGTTAACCCTTTATAAGGCAGTGGCTATGTTGCCACGAACAAATTATATGTTTTTCTATTTATTAACAAGAGCTCTAATTATTATTTTCTATGTAGTGGCTTTATTGGCTACCTAGTAATCCCCCAGATGAATTTGAGCCATAAAAAAAATGAAATGTCAATTTGAGAACAGTTTTTTTCGAACAGATCGTAAGTTTCGAGTGGAAGAAGGATTTCCATTTATAATTCGTTAAAAAAACGACAAAGATATATTTTTTCTCATTGGTATTAATTATTTTGAATCTCCTGTTTTAGATTATGGCGTAATTAGCGTAAAAAAGCTTTGCCTTTCTGTATATTTGGTTAGACGAAATTGTGTTTTTTTGGGAGCAAAATCGCAAAAAAAAATTTTTTCACTTATAATGCGTTTTCCGACTCGGACTCTTCATTAAGAAATGTAACGTGCCTTGATTTGACTGGTTTTACGTAAAACCTAATTTTTTAAAATCTTTTATTTATTTTTGTTGTTGGCTGTTTTCCCGCTTGCCGGGCAGTGGCAACTATATTGCCACCAATGTTGTCCCGCTTGCCGAGCAGTGGCAACTATATTGCCACCAATTTTTCAATGTTCCTGAACATACATACATTACATTTGAGTTTAATACCATGTCAGGATTATGTCCTATTGTTGTTTTTGTTAATTTATTGTTTAGATTCGTTTGCCTTATAAAGGGTTAAATAGAAAAACAAACTTATCTGGGGAATCATAATGCTTTTCAATATGACATATAAAACATCTATTCAATGAAACGGTATCTTTTAATTTTAATTCAAGTTATTTTGTAGAATGAGACAAGTCTTAATAGTTATGGGTTCAGAAAATTTAATTATAATACGAATGATTAGACCTGCTGAGACGAGCGCTGCGATTTGTTTTTTACGAAAAATGGCCAGCTTTTGGCTTTTACGGCCCCCGCAATCTTCAACAGCAGCGCTTTCTCTCCGCTCATCAATACGAAATCCTTTGGTTTCTCTATATATTTTCCTAAATACTTTCGTAGCAGTGGGTCCCCCACCGGGAGGTTGGCGAGTTCCGACAACCCACGAACATCGGCCTCGATTCCTGTTATTTCTCTTTCGGTGAGGTCTTCCAAGGCCGGGTTTACGAAGCCAGTCCTCTCTATAATGCATTTAAGGTGGGATGGTATGGTGCACTTCAGGAAGGAAGTTTTCCATGTTTTTCCAGAAAATAACCTGCCGGTTCAATATATTGCTGTTTCATATTTTTAATTAGGGAAATAATCTATAATCATTACCTCCGGCACTTCCATGCTCTTGGGCAGCCTGTGATTGCGTGAAGCTCGGATCCAACCAAGAGAGAACACAAAAAAAACGGAACACAAACACTTCCAGAGACTTGGATCTTCCGTAGTCAACCGTAGTGACTAACCCAAACCCAATAGCTGCTGCAAGCAGTGAAAAACACACCGAATCGGAACACGGACACTGTTAGAATATAAAATATTCCGTAGTCAACTAAGTGACCCACCGGAACGCGAAAGCTGCACGCGAGCAGTGAAGAACGTACCGGAACACTAAGACTTATATACGATCGGAACTACGTGATCAACGGAACGCAAAACTGCGAGCACGCAGCAGGGAACACACTAACAGGGCCGGTCAACGCAAGTAAATGTTTTACTGGAAGCGAAACTGTTGCAAAATGATTCTTATCGAATATTTGACAACGATAAATGTCATGTCATTTTACATAATTCTTGTTGTCATAGTTTTCGAGCAGTTCTGTGTTGTCAACGCGTTTATCGCATAGCTATCGCGCTTTCATCGCGATCAATCGCGTTAATCGCAGGTAAAAATTTTCATCGCAAAAAAAATCATTCTAATCGCGAAAATCTTTATGCCAAACAAGCTTCATCTACGACTTATCGTGGGAGTGGCGCACCCCTGTCATCCGCGGTACAATGGCACTCTACCCAACATTGTTTTTGCTACTGCTGTTTTTGGTACCCAGTTTCTGGGTGGTATAGGCACTGCACGGAAAGATCTCTTTCTCTTTTGTTCTTCATAAATTTTGACGTTTACTGGCCTTGTTGTTTTCTAATTTCTTTGCAGCGAGAAAGAGACAAAGCAGCCCGTGCAGTGCCCTATAGGGCACTGCACGGAAACATCTCTTTCTCTTTCGTTCCTCATAAATTTTGACGTTTACTGGCCTTGTTGTTTTCTAATTTCTTTGCAGCGAAAAAGAGACAAAGCAGTCCGTGCAGTGCCCTATAGGGCACTGCACGGACTGCTTTGTCTCTTTCTCGCTGCAAAGAAATTAGAAAACAACAAGGCCAGTAAACGTCAAAACTCATGAGGAACGAAAGAGAAGGAAATGTTTCCGTGCAGTGCCCTATACCCGAATTCAGCTGCTCATTTTGGGTGATTGGTTCGTTCGCAGTTAGTGCTAATTGTCGGCAATTAACTTCTCCTGACAAAAACTTGCAATTGATTGAGGTATATCGAGCCTTTTGTGTTTGTACGGCTTTATTATATCGAAAAATAGCCCGTCGATACTTCCATAGCTTTGTTATCATGAATTGAACGAGATTAAAACAAAAACATTGTACGCCATATTGAACGAATGGTGGGTAGGCGTATTAGCCTTCTCTTCAGTCCCCTGGGCTTTTCAGGCCGATGAGGCATTATTTAACTTTTTCACCACCACACGGAGAACCGAAACAATCCAAAATTAGGTCGTTTTCACTCAACTTGACAGCAAAGTGCAACCACTCAAAATTGAGTTATTTGCATAATACTTAATTTTGAGTTATTTGAGAACACTTTGTTTTGGATGAATTTTACTTCTTCTAGAAGAGTTGATTTTGGGTGAAAATTTTTATTAACCGTGATTTTCGTTTTAATTAAATATAGTACAAAAATTCAAACGTCCACGCCAAGGTCCACGCACATGTTTTTATTTTAATTTCTAAATAATGTTATTCACAAAAGGAATCTACAATATAGATAAAAAAATGCATACCATCTTCACCGAGATCTTCACTGCACTCTACTGATGGCTTACTTTCATGCATGATCTTGACATGGAGTCCTATCTTTGTCCTGACAACGGGAAAAGTTCCGGCTTCAACGTGGCCCACTGATTTCAGCTGCTCCTGCGCCGTAAGCTCGGCGTTTCAGTCGTTTTCGATTTCAGGGTTTCCGCTACGCATCATCCTGAAATTTGACTTATACAAATTATAGATGTTTTTAATTATTTTAAATCAATAACTTACCCGTTGAGAATCATTTTCAATAGCGATCATCAAGAAATCTTTTATTATATTTGAAATTGACTTGAATTAAACTTATCAGCAAAAATAGCGTTCAACCAAAATGTCGACAAGTAAATTTTCATCCAAAACTGTGTGGCATGCCATAACTTAACTTTGGATAGTTTCATATAAACCAGATAACTCATAGGTGAGTCTTTGGACTAGACTTCAAAGCAACGCAAAAATCACCCATCTACATAAACAAAAATATATCTAAAATGGGAGTGTTGAGAAAACACTCAATTTTGAATAGTTTCACTCTCAATTTTGGATAGTTTCGAATTTCAGTGCACGCAGATTTTGCTGAAGTTGACATTTCTCTCTCCAGAAGTCAGAACACAACATCCCGAAATAAATATTTTCAAGTGCAGTGTTTTCAATATCAACCAGATCATGTCCAACTCGCATTTGTTTTTAAAATCCGGTTTTCCGCGCGCTCCGCTGGCCAACGGAGTCGGTCGGTACGTGTGCCAACTGCAGCGCATCACCCTAAAATACTGCAAAAATAATGGCTCAAGCAAGGGCATGCGGGAGTTCCTGGAGAACGATCTGCTCAACTTCAGCCAAGCCAACCCGGGAGTGGTGGTGTACGTGAAACCTCGCCGGCACCGAACGGCCGTCATGTCCGCTGAATACCTGAACGGGGAGAAGCAATGGATCAACTGTCGGAACAGTACACGCGACGAAATCCGGAAATGGGTTGATGTGCTGAAAACGCAAGCCGGCTGCTCAGGCGACACCCGATTACGTAAACTGTGGCACACGGATGTGCCGTCGGTGCAGGGACCGTGGACGCCGTTCACCCATCAGCATCCCTCGGCCAATGTTATGTCATACCCGAGCAAGGAGCTGTCTCAGCTGCAAACGGACGAATTGAGCGCTTCCGAAAAGCTGATCGAGATGTACAAAGCGCAGAAACTGCAACAGAACTAATTAGGATCGTGTCGAATAAAAGCTTATGTAGAATTAATAAATGGTTTTTAAAATTGGTCTGTTCTTTAATTATTTTGAACACTCGTAAAAATTGTAGGTATTCTACATTGCTCTGATGGAGAATTTACATCGCGGTATCACAATAAAGCGGAATGCTAGAACAAGAAGGAATCGGCATCACCGCCTGGGCGAAAACGTGTTTAGCAGGGTGGCCACCGAACCGGGAAAAAGACGGAAAATTTAAGTTACCGGGAAAAAAAAGCGGGAAAACCCGGGAATTCAGGAGATGTACCGGGAAAACAAAATTTCCTAAAGTTATATTCAAAATTCTTCAAAGCTTTTATGAAGTTGATATAAGGAAAAGATTGACTCTTTAATGTTTATTACTCAGTCGCATTCTAACTTTTAGTACATGGAGTGTGTGAGTACAAAAATTAAGTAAGTCTTTTGTCTGAATTCAGTTTGTGTTGTCACTAGATCATTTTGATATCAATTTCGAGATAAAAATGGTAATTTTATGATATTTCGTGATTTTGTGTGTGATATTTTGAAGAATAAAATATCTTAAGCTTAGTATTTTTTCACAAGTAACCTAAAATATAGTTGAAGGATATGATGATGAAAGATATATTTTTGAATTGGAACCTTCTAACTTTTTAATAATAAATTTAAGATTTTATTTTAATATATAGAAAACTGAAAAAAAAAAAGAAAACAAAGTTCTAGAAATTAAAAATGTAAAACTGATTAAATAACGAATCGAATGTTTTTTGTGTTAAAAATCATATGTTTACTTTAAAATTTTGTAGATTTTTAGTAAACCAATACCAACAACTATGATGCTTTACTTGCTTCATTGCTAAGTTTTTAAATTCAAAAACATGGGTTTAATTCGAGTTATTTTATTCGAGGGAATTGAGTCTTTACTCAAATAATTTTGCTTTAATTTGAAAAGCTTTAACAGTTACTCCAGAAGGTATGCTTTGAAATAGTCTGAATAAAACCAAGAGCTAAACATTAAAACATGTTGGCTATACTATAAGAAACTATACGTTTTTACTGCTTTCAATAAACATTATGCCAGGAACTAATATTAGTTATTAGTTCCTGCCTATACTATCACAAGGGATTTGACAATAGCCACCATGTCCACGGACGGTAATCATGTGTTTTGTTTACTATTTGTTTTGGTTAAATCTAAAAATTGTTTTCAAAATAATTTGCAAGATTTACATCTTTGACCATGGGAATTATGTTATTTGATGATAAAATATAATAAACTTACGAATTGGAGGGAATCTACAGGTGAAATCAAGCGCTACACGAAATCATTTTTCGTAACTTGTTCTCCCGCTCCGAATCAAACAAAAGATATTATTATTGTTTATACTGTGTTAAGTATCACAGTTGAAATGGTCCGGGGATGCAAATCGAACAACATTTATTAATGTCGTTTTCGGTTATTGCTGGGTCGAACCTAGTTCTGCCCCGGATCCGCTCTAACAGCTGTAAAAACGTTCGGTTATTCATTCAGGTTGGATCGCGATCCGCACCAGATCCGACCCAAAACGAACGAGGTTCGCTCTGCCGATTTATCGAGATCGAACCTAGGTTCACCAAAACATTCGAACACAAACAGGTGTTTATGTTTACGCTAAAGGAAAATGAAAACATGAATGACACGGATGGGTATTTGACTTTTAATCGTTTTTGTTTCATTTGTTGAATTTATCAATGTTGTTGCTGTCTTGCACGTAAAAATGGATTATTTTAATCGTGTGTTATCTTCAAGTTTCTCTGATGGTGAAATGGATTCAGATACCGACATATTTTTTTTCTGATTACTTCAGACGGTAGCTCCGTTATAAACAAAATGATGGTTAAAAATTTTGATGAAAATGTGATTGATAAATGCAATGACGAGAAGGTAGCTGTAGCTGCTATTTATTCACTATTACGTTGTGTATTCGATTATATGCTTTAAGTATAATTGCTCTCTCAATGGGAAAATAGCGTACCGGAGTATCGGATTATTATTTATACCAAAATGTTCATACCATTATTTTATTCGTTATTGCAGGTCTGTGAATAATTTGTTTAAGGTTACGGATTTGAAGAATATAAACATAATGTATTAACCCTTTATAAGGCAGTGATAACTATATTGCCATCAACAAATGATACGTTTTTCTGATTATTTACAATAGTTTTATTATTAATTGCATATTATTCGGCAACTCGGCCGTACGAAAACCATTTTTTTGTTAAATATCTTGGCTGTGCATATGCACAGCATATGTTTCGAAATGGACAAATTGATATGAAATTTGCGAAAAAGAATCCACTTGTCTTGTCTCGAACCCTCAACCTCCTACTCTCTAGATAGGCGTGATAACCCCTACACAAAAAGACCACTTAAAGGTCACGTTTGCGGAAAAGCCATCAGAATCCGAGTATCAACCTCCACCGCGGTTAGCTCTTTTTTGCAAATTGAATATCTTCCGGATGCTTGATTTGTCCAATCTCACATGTGCTTTACTGTTGTATATCCACAGTCAAGCGAGTGCACATTGTTTATTAAACGAGAGGATCGCACTCCATGGCCCCCAGCAACGGACTGGGCGGGACGGTATAGAATGCGAATTCAATCGCACTCTGCTGTGCCAAAGGCTTGCTTGGCTAAAGCATTTGATGAGTTTGATTGCCTTTACGTAAACGGTCGCGTGTACTCAGACGACTAATGACGGTGAAAGACCGACACTTGATTACAATTAATTGCATATTATTCGGCAACTCGGCCGTACGAAAACCATTTTTTGTTAAATATCTTGGCTGTGCATATGCACAGCATATGTTTCGAAATGGACAAATTGATATGAAATTTGCGAAAAGAATCCACGTGTCTTGGAGGGACTCGAACCCTCAACCTCCTACTCTCTAGAATTCGCATTCTATACCGTCCCGCCCAGTCCGTTGCTGGGGGCATGGAGTGCGATCCTCTCGTTTAATAAACAATGTGCACTCGCTTGGCTGTGGATATACAACAGTAAAGCAAATGTGGAGATTGGACAAATCAAGCATCCGAAAGATATTCAATTTGCAAAAAAGAGAGCTAACCGCGGTGGAGGTTGGTACTCGGATTCTGATGGCTTTTCCGCAAACGTGACCTTTAAGTGGTCTTGAAGGGGTTATCACGCCTATCTAGAGAGTAGGAGGTTGAGGGTTCGAGTCCCTCCAAGACACGTGGATTCTTTTTCGCAAATTTCATATCAATTTGTCCATTTCGAAACATATGCTGTGCATATGCACAGCCAAGATATTTAATAGTTTTATTATTTATTCACCTTGCAGAGGGTATATTTGCTACCTAGTAACACTCCAGATGATACTTGGTCAGAAAATAAATTCAAATGTAAATTTAGGAACAGTTTTATACGAATTGAGCATAATTTTATAGTTGAAGAAGGATTTTAGTTGTAATTCGTTGAAAAACCGACAAAGACATATTTTACCCCGTTGATATTTATTATGTTGAATCTCCTGTGATGTAGTGGAAAATTATGTAGAGAAAAAATATTTGCCTTTCTTGTATATTTGGTTTTTGCAGTTTTGGCGAAATCGCGGTTTATCCCAAAGGATCCCCTCTTGGGAGGAAAATACAAAAATGTTAGTCAACTCTTGTGCGATTTGATTCTTTAGTTTAAAATAAAAGGCCCCAAATCTCAATAAATTTTCTATTGGATTTTTTACAAAGTGTTTCCATATTTTCTTGTTCTATTACATTTGAATGGCATAATTGATAATTCAAATGTAACACAATCACTGTTATCCAGAACGCCACTTAGAACCAGTATAACAGTTTATCTGGAAACACGGATTGGCATAATTCCCGGAAATGTTCCAGAGCGCCAAAATTCCTTCACGGCAATCCACATTGCCGTCGCCATTCATCACAAGCTTCTAATCACATAAATTTATTGATGGATTAACTGTCATTTTTAAAATAAACAATTAACAGTAGAAAAATCTGACTTCCCATTCAATTTATATAATAAGAAACAAAATAACACTAATAACAAAAATCAAAAGATAAAATCTGTATGAAATCTGATAAAATATTTATATTTATGCCTATCAGCTGGCAGTGCGAACTGAAAACAAAACAGATGATAGGGCTTGAGATCTCACTAACACCATCATACTGACTCGATCCCGATTCGTTTTTCGTTCGGTTATTCAGAGTCGGGCTCGGACCTGACCCAGGTCTAAAACCGAAAACGACATTAGTGAAATTGAAATGAAATAAATGGTGTGCTGAAAGATGTTCTAGGATTATATTGTCGCGCTTATCTTTTTCTAGAATACTGCGGCGGTCTTACAGTCGCAGGCTCGACTGCGAAGGTAAACGTCAAGATAGCCGCCGTGTTAAAAGATACGCAGAGTTTTCCCGCTCAAAACAAAACCACGTGCTTTTCGCGAAATGACAGCAGTGTTCGATTGTATTAGTGAGAGGCAACTGGAGTCACTGAGTACATGGAGAGTGTTTATCATGGCAAGTGCATACGGTGGGTAAGATTTTCATTGAATCTGTTGTGTTTAGTGACCGTTGCGATTACCTGAGAAGCAACCAGCAGGAAGCCGCAGTATTCTATTTCATCTCGAGATGCATAATATTTTCATGCCCATAATAGCTGGTATTATTTTTAAACAAATTGAAAAAGTGTAGCAAACAATATTTTGGATAAAATCCAGTTGCTTATAAAGGAACGATTCGGGAGAAGTACTTTTCAAAATGTATGCTGGATATATTCATGAAGATGTTCGCTACGCTGAGAAGCATCTCTTGCCACGGGGCTGGGCCCATGAGTCGGGTGTGGTTTTCCTCGCGGTGTGGTTTGAATCATGGATAAGATTTGAGAATTTGATGAGCATAAGTTACAAAACGTGATTTTTTCCAATACAGGTTTTGAAATTAGTATTTTGGCCATAACTTCTGATCCCAAAGTTAGATTTGATCAATTTACATTAGCAAACAATGGGACAGGATTTCCCGTCGAATGCAAATCGTATTCGACGAGCGTTTTGCAACCAAGAAAAATGTTTTCCAAAGTTTAGCAGCTAAGAAAAGAATCTAACCATTGTAATTTAATTAGGTGTTATTGTGGTATTATCATGTTGATTAAATGACGGTTGACACTAATTACATGGCCACAAAGCGCACGATTGCAGTGTGCCTGCTGATCAAAGCATTTTGCATAACACGTTGTTTGTTATTTAATGTAACTATTTCAAAGATTCGTTACAAATTATCAGTTGCTTCGATTTAAAACTGACCTCCGATTTGGAAAGAAAATAAAACATCTAGTTAAAGTTTAAAAAAATCTTACTCTTTTTTTCTTCAAGTTAAAAAAAAAACGGGAAAATTTGGCAAAATTTATCGGGAAAAGCGGGAAAAAAACCGGGAATTTGAAAATCGAATTTCAGTGGCCACCCTGGTTTAGTATTGTGAAAGTATTACCATGATAATTGAAGGGATTGAGATGGGTGTAATCAAATATATAGATTGAATTGAATAAGAGGGCATATACATTAGACATGAGTACCAGATACGAAAGTAACAGATGAACGGAGTCAGATTTCAGTTTTGTGATGTATTTCGCGGGAAGTAGTAGTGCTTTCGAGTTGCTGCGGATCAAGCAGCAGCTGGAGACGGCTGATTCGGATGCAGCCTAAATCCTAAATCACAATTCAATTATGTAATTGCATATTGTTCGGCAACACAGCCAGACAAAATTTTTGTTGTTAAATGTCTTGGCAATGCATATGCACAGCACATGCTTCGAAATGGACAAATTGATATGAAATTTGTCGTGTAGAGTTATAACTCCAGATAGTCGTTATAACCCCTACACGACAAGACCATTTAAAGGTCTCGTTTGCGGAAAAGCCATCAGAATCCGAGTACCAAACTCCACCGCGGTTAGCTTTTTGATTGCAAATTGGATATCTATCGGATGCTTGATTAGCCCAATCGTCACATGTGCTTTACGATTGTATATCCACAGTCAAGCGAGCACACATTGGGGGGAGGGCTGGGAGGATTTTGTATTAGAGTGTGAAACAATCACACTCTGCTGTGCCAAAGACTCGCTTGGCCAAAGCATTTGATGAGTGTAACTGTTCTACGCTTCTACGTTCTACGCATGCGGTCGCGTGTACTCAGATGGATAATTACGGTGGAAGACCGACACCTGATTACAATTAATTGCATATTATTCGGCAACGCGGCCGCACGAAAACCATTTTTCGTTGTTAAATATCTTGGCTGTGCATATGCACTAGAGTGGCCCAGCCTAGTATGGGGAGAAAAAAAGTCGTCGGAATCTACGGGGCACCCTCCAGGATTTTGCCTTAAGGTAAGATAATCATTCTCTGAAAATTTCAGCCTGATCGGTCATTGCATACATGAACCATGAGCTCGCCCAGCTCTACGGCGAACCCAGTATCCAGAAGGTAGCTAAAGCCGGAAGGGTACGATGGGCAGGGCATGTTGCAAGAATGCCGGACAGCAACCCTGCAAAGATGGTGTTCGCTTCCGATCCGGCAGGTACGAGACGACGTGGAGCGCAGCGAGCGAAATGGGCAGATCAGGTGCAAAACGACTTGGCGAGCGTCGGGCGTATTCGAGGATGGAGAGATGCGGCCTCGAACCGTGTATTGTGGCGTCAAATTGTTGATTCAGTGTTATCTGTATAGATGTAGACTAAATAAAAAAAAAAGTCATTGCATAAGCTGGCGCAATTGATTTGAAGTTAATATGGGGGTTTCAGCCGAAATATATAGGAAAATACACCTCTGTTACTATTTCGTACAGGAAATGGTATGGAAGAGCCCGATTGAGCCCAGATTTGCAGGAAATGAAGTTAACATGCCCATTGGCGTAAATAAGGGGGGGCTAGGGGGGGCTTAGCCCTCCCTACAAAAAAATTAGCCCCCCCCCCTAGGATTTGATAAGTTAGTTAGCAGTGATATCAGTTTTCAACATATAGCATAATGAATTACCGAAAAAGTTTGAAGACTAAAAAGTTATCTCTCATATTCACTCTATAGAGATCATAGATCTATAGATATATCATACTTAATGAAATGATGGCAGAAAAATTAGCTTGTTTCTGAATTCTGAGAAGATTCCCATCAGCATCCGAGAAGGATTCTCATCAGAATCCGAGAAGAATTCTCACTTCAATCTCTAAAGAATTCTTTTCGGATTCATCGAAGTATTCCAATCGTAATGCACAAGAATTCCTACTGGATTCTTTCCAGTATTGTTAAGCAATACCCTTGGGAATCGGTAAAAAATACCCTTTAAAATCCATGGATTCCCTTCGGGATCGCTGGAGAATTCTTTCCGAAATAACTGAAGGATTGATTCGAAGTCGCTCGACGATTTGCTTTGAAGTCGTTCGACGGATTGCTTCGGAATCCTTCGACGATATGCGTCTTCATCTCTGGAACATTGCTCATGAAATACCTGGAACCATCATATTGAAATTCCTGGAGGGTTTTCGACGAAAACCCTTCAAATTCCTGAAATATTCCCGTCGAAATTCCGGGAGGGTGAAGGATCCTTGGTACATTCTCGTCGGAATCCTTGAATTTTTCCGTTGGAATTCCTGAAAAAATTCCCTCCGAAATCTCTGGTGGATTCCCTTCATGATCCCTGGAGGCTCCCATCGGTATTCTTGAAGGATTCATGTCGAAATATCTAGAGATTCCCGTCGGAGTCCCTGGAACATTCCAGTCAGGATCACTAAAGGATTCTCATCAGAATTCTTGGAAGATTCTCGGCGGTCGCACTATTTTTTTTTTTTCATTTGAGATAAATAGAATATTTATGAAGTATGCAAATATATGCACTGCCTGACGCTAGTCGAGCGCAATTAAACATAGACTGTCAGTTGTTGCTCACACGTGCACACGTGCACGTGCTTGAGAAAAGAGAATAATATGAATGAGTGTGATGGATCCGCAATTGCCTTAGGTGTTTGGACTGCATTTGTCACATTACCGCTGATAACTTGATGAGATGTTAAAATGTTCGAGAATTTTCAAAAAGAGGGTCAATTTCGAGAAAAAATAGAAAGGGGCTATAGCCCCCCCTAGGCATCCGAGGTAGTTACGCCAATGAACATGCCCATGAACAATTCGACATAAAATTCTACTATTACTAAATAAACTTTAAATCAGTTTTTGGCTGATTTGGAGTTGGGTTGAGTACTTTGAAATTCATTAATTGCCATGAAAACATACGCATGCAATCAAAGGTGCCTGCGATGCGTTATTTCGCGCGCACTGAAGCATAAGTAACTGCACGCGCGCCACAACACATATCGCAGCTACCTTCGATTACATGCGCTTGGTTTCAAGGCAATTAATGAATTTCAAAGTGCCCAACCAAACTCCAAATAAATCAGCTAAAAACTAATTTAAAGTTTTTTTAATCATAGTAGAATTTTATGTCGAATTGTTCATTGGCATGTTAACTTCATTTCCTGCAAATCTGGGCCCAATCGTGCTTTTCTATCTAGTTTCCTGTACTAAATAGTGACAGAGGTGTATTTTCCCATATATTTTGGCTTAAGGTGATTATACAATCAAGCCAAGTGGTGAATTTCAAATTCACCACACGGTTTTTACTCCTTTTATCAAAAGTTCAAATCCAGCGCAATAATTTTCGTACAATGCTGAAATTAAAGTCGATTGTTTAGCATAAGTAAGCAAATGATCTACGGATGTTTCATCCCTATGGGCGTATGTGGTTCTCGCAATTCGTGCTCTTGAAAATCAATAGAAAAAGCACGTGGTTTTCAAGATGGCCGATTTGTGGTTTTGTTGTATAACCACCTTAAACCCCCATATTAACTTCAAATCAATTGCGCCAGCTTATGCAATAACCGATCAGCCTGAAATTTTCAGAGAATGATTTTCTTACCCAAAGGCAAAATCCTGGGGGGTGCCCCGTAGAATCGGAAGACTTTTTGTATCCTGGGCCAGTCTAATATGCACAACACATGTTTCGAGATGGACAAATTGATATGAAATTTGCGAAAAACAAACGTGATCTTTGAAAAACAAAACGTGACCGCAAACGTGACCTTTAAGTGGTCTTGTTGTGTGGGGGTTATCACGCCTATCTATAGAGTAGGAGGTTGAGGGTTCGAGTTCCTCCAAGACACGTGGATTCTTTTTCGCAAATTTCATATCAATTTGTCCATTTCGAAACATGTGCTGTGCATATGCACAGCCAAGATATTTAACCATCAACGAAGTTAGACGGGAAATCTCCTGCTAGCGCCTCATTCATAATAAGCGTGATTTCTCTCCAGATGACTTCGAACAATTTGAGATAAAACTCACTTGGCGATTTATTGGGGCTACTCGTTTTGATAGCGGTGTAGATGTCTTCTGTGACAATCCATACAAAAAAATAATTATTCATACAAAAAGTGTGAAATAGGGGGGAGGGGGCGGTTTGAAAATGGCCATTTTTTTTGCGTTACGTAATTAATGGATGTTCCCCACGGTAGAAATCTATAGACTAACGCAAAATGAACTCCCCAAGAAATTATGACGTTTGAGCGGGTCGCATAATGAACGCAAAATGAACTTTTGTTCGAGAAGACGACCCGCTCAAATGTCAAAATCCATCAGGTGAGTGAATTTCATGAACTCCTGCACAGGTCTATAGCATATATTGTGTATCCGGAATAAATTTATACCGCTTTTATACCGAAGTTGGATTTTCTCCAGATACAGGCAACTTTCCCAACTTCGGAAGTAGTGCGCTGGATTCCCCTAAAGATGCGCTAAACAACGCATCCATTAGTTTGACAGATAAAACTTCGGAAGAAAGTTCGGTTCGGAAGTCCGGACTTCCGAATTCTAAGTTGGTGCTACGCCGACAATATGCTTCGGAGCCATCGACGATGTCGTTGTTGTCATCTCGAAGCTGTGTGATAACACTTCTCTTCCTGCGCCTTTCACCTAGTTGGGACGTCAAAATCGGTTCACCTGCGACGAATGTAACTCATCATATTGCTTCACTCCTCCTCAAGCTCGGCACGGCAAGGACCAATATTCTCTCACAATTTCTTTAGTTTTATTCTGGCCAACGGCTTTGTTAACAGATCAGCCATCATTGTTTGCGTGGGACAATAGTTAACATTCATAATACCCTTACTCACTAAATCCTTCGTCCGATTATTCTCTTTTTCTGACCGCAACAAGGCTATACAGCTTTGATTGTCCTCCAGTATTGAGAGTGGCTTTGGAACGATTTCTCCAACTTCTTTCATTAACTTGAGTATCCAAAGTAGTTCCCGACTAGCTTCTGACAGAGCCACATATTCTGCTTCAGTCGAAGAAAGAGTTACACATTTTTGCTTCCGTGCTGTCCAGCAGATTGGTCCTCCAAGTCGGAAAAAGAATCCAGTGTTACTTTTTTGGTCAACGCGATCACCTGCTCAGTCAGCATCAGCATATGCTTGCAATGGTGTTGAATCTCCTAGTTTCAGTTTCAAGTCAACACTTGTATATAGATACAAGGGAGGAAATGTATAGACCGGTCATCGGATCGGATAGTCTGCATACCGTATCGAACGACAACGGCCAACGATGCATAAACTTTGCAGCCTCCCGCGGAATTGTAGTCCGAAGCACTTTCTTCCTTCGCAAGAATATCCACAAAGCCACATGGAAATCATCTAATCAAGTAACGGAAAACCAAATCGACTACGTTATAATCGACGGTAAATTCTTCTCCGACATCACAAACGTACGCACTTACCGCAGTGCGAATATTGAATCCGACCACTACCTCGTTGCAGTATGTCTGCGTTCAAAACTCTCGGTGTACAACACGCGTCGAAGTCGGACGCCGCGGCTTAACATTGGGCGGCTACAAGACGGTGTTCGACCAGGTGTTCGTCATTCGCCAAGTACTGCAGAAATGCCGCGAATACAACGTGCCCACACAACATCTATTTATCGACTTCAAAGCCGCATATGATATAATCGATCGGGACCAGCTATGGCAGCTAATGCACAAAAACGGATTTCCGGATAAACTGATACGGTTGATCAAGGCGACGATGGATCGGGCGATGTGTGTAGTTCGAGTTTCAGTGGCATTCTCGAGTCCCTTCGAGACGTGCAGAGGGTTACGGGAAGGTGATGAACAACAACTTTCGTGTCTGCTATTCAACATCGCTTTGGAGGTAGTAATACGAAGGGCAGGGTAGGCTGACCAGATCATTTCGGTAATAAAACGGGACAAACGCACTTACAAAACGGGATATATCAATGGGATATTTATGGGCTTCATTTTCCGTGTCAGAAGTTAGAGAAAAATTTACACACAGTTTTTATTTCTGAAGCTCGGCAAAAATCCGCACAGCCGTGCGCCAGCAAAATGAAAAACTGATATCCCGGCAAAAATGACGTTTGTTAGCTGATATTCGGCAAACTGATTGCTGATTTTCAGCAACTTAGACAGAAATCTCGGGAAAAACATGTTTACTGGGGCACGCCTGTGCCAATCTCGGTATAAGTTGAACATTATGCTGAGATCCCGGCAAAAAAAATAAGTGTGTAGAGTGAATCATTCATAGGCTGACCAGATCATTTAGGTGAAAAAACGGGACAAACGCGCTTGCAGAACGGGACATCTCAATAAACCTTGTGATTAAATTGTTAATTGTCAATGTTAAATTGTTAATTAAGTTGTGGAAATTTGAAAATTTATGAGCTTAATTTTCATTTTCCGTTTAAGAAATCAGAAATATTTTAGAGTCATTCACCACCATTACATTCTATTGAATTAAGCTAGTTGTGGAAAAATACGTAACTACAAATATTTCACTCTTCAAAGGCACGCGGACAAAAACACAAAGGAACAGAAAATTACGCAATTTTCAATATTTAAAATAAAGTAGAATATTGAAATTTTATTTTGATCTACTCTTAGACATGCATTAATGATTTTATTTTTGACCAATATAAAAAACTTTTCCAATTCTGAACAATTGAAAATAACAAACAATAGTCAAAGTACTCTGCCTAAGGTTTTGCGAAAATCTCGTTATCATGAATATAAGTGGGAAAAATCTGCATATAAGAATAACAAGAATCCAAACAAGAAAATGTAATTTTAATTATTTCCATGAATATTGTTGGCGCATGAGAACAAATGCAGGGATGTTCCGACTACGCGGATTTCGCGGTTTTTGCGGATTTGGTGCAAATTTACATAACGATTTTAGGACTTCGCGCGGATTTAGTTTAAGGTGAAAATTTAATAAATAAAATGCTAGATCTCAGGATTCTCCGGACGTTTATTTGAAAATTTGTTTTATGGTCTATCTAGATGGGCTTCATTTTCGTTAGCGTATTGACTCTAATCCCGAACATGACTCATATTCCGAACACTGGCGTTTTAGCGCCCTAACACTATAATTTTCATCGGTTTTCCAAACTGAGCATAAGGATTACAAACGAACTCAAGCTCCTATGGATAAAAACACACAAAAAAAAGCCAAAATTGCCTTTTTGAAACGAGTGTTTGGAATATGAGTCACATTCGGAATTTGAATCAAAACGGTAAGTGCTTCCGCAGAAATTTGTTCAAATATTAAAAGGAGATCTTCAAAAGATATTCCTGTACAAACGTACAAAGTAATTTCATGAGTATTTTTTGCAATATTTTCGGATAACTCCGATGATATTTTCACAGGAATACACACAGAAAAATTACGAAACCTACTAAGAAATTTTGATAAGGATTCAATGAAGAATTTAATAAATCAATGTCTACAGCCTAAAGAGGATTTCTGCAGCATTTAGAATCCGTTAAATTATAAAAAAATTGGGGGAATTTCTGCGTAAATCAAGACAAAATTTTCAAAACGACTTATCTGCTTTTGTAAACAAAGATTCAAACGACGATTTGACGAATCTGATAGCTCTCCCACGCAAACTAACACCATCAACAGGTAGCGGAAACCTACACCTACCTATTGGTGGTGTTGGTTTGCGTGGGAGAGCTATCAGATTCGTCAAATCGTCGTTTGAATCTTTGTTTACAAAAGCAGATAAGTCGTTTTGAAAATTTTGTCTTGAAATGACCACAGCAATTAATGTAATGTTGCCTTGAATTTACGAAAGAATTCTTGGAATGTTGTTCACCGGCATTCACCAGAGGAAGTCTTCAGACATTTCCAAACCGATTTCCACAGGAATTCATGAAGGAAACTCCGAATGTATTTCCGGAAGATTTTTTCCCAGATTCCCAGAATTCCCAGAATTCACGTTGCGATTTTCTCAAACATTTTGTTAGCGGTAATCACACGGTAATCAGCGGTACAAATTGCGCCTCGAATTTGACGAAAGATTTTTCGGAAGTTTTTACGCAGCAAGTCACCCGCAGTCAATTTCTGCATGAATTTCCAAAACGTTTTTCACAGGAATTAATGAAGGGATGTCCGCATGTAGTCTCTAAAGATTTTCCGCAGGTTGTTTTTGAATAATTTACTTGAATTTTCATCAAATTATTATATTCAATTTATAACAAAATTCCAGAATGAATTTCCGCATAAGTTCCCTGGGGAACTTTTGCAAGAATACCAGGATGAATTTCGACAGATATTCTCGGGAATATTCGAAGCTCTATGCAATTTTATAATTACAACAAAGTTGCATAATTTTTTACTTTAGAAGATTTTTTGTTATTTGTTATTTTTTGTTATTTGCCAAGTTCATCTATTCATCAATTATGATCTGCATCTTTGTGCCGAATTCCACTGACAATAACGGAACAAAAAATGTCAAAATCATCATCTCATTTAAAAAGCGGTGCGTATTGAAATAGTTTTGGCTGTTTAGTTCTTGTTTTCTTAGCTTCAGTATTTCTAGTGGTGAAAACTTAGATGGTCGGTGGGGGTTGTTAAATTAACTGAGATTTTCTTAGTCCTTTTTTAAATTTGGTACAAACAAGTGCAAAATTGAAGCTTTTAATCATATTTAAAATCAGGAATATTAAAAAACGATCTCGAAGAGAAGACGTTTAGTAGATTGTGGAAACCAAAATTGATATTTCACGTGTATTTGCTTAAAATTTAGTTCTGGGTCGCGCGGATTTGGCGCGAAATGGATTTCATGTCGCGCGGAAATGGCGCGGATTTGATTTTAGTCAGCGCGGATTTGGCGCGGAAAATATTTCAGGATCTCCGTAACAACCCGGCAGATGTTAAATCTTATCTATTCACGTTTTTTTCATCGAAATTGATTTAAATGATGCTTAAAGTAGCCTTACACCTTGGGAATCTTGTCTATTGATTTTGTTGTTTGTTTGCCTAAAATAATGTATTTGTTTGAATAATATTTTGGAGCTCTTTGAAAGAATCAATATAAATACGGGACAAATTGAGGATTTTTTAGATTACGACGGGACAGCACAATTAGGTCTAAAAAACGGGACTGTCCCGTTAAATACGGTACGTATGGTAATCATTCACCAACATAACCTTCTAACTTATTATAGAAAAATACTAAATCACAATTTTACTATTCAAAGGGACGCGGACAAAAGCACAAAGGAACAAAAATTTACGCATTTTTTTAAATATAAAAAAAACAGATGAGGAATTTTGAAATTTTATATTATTTCATTTTATATTATAAATTTATTGAATCCCGCCCTTTTAAAAATGCATGGAGGACCAAATCCCGTGACACGTTTTCCGCACTTTAAATTAGCCTTAAAGCCGGTCTGGGCATTGGAGAGATAAGCAGAAACAGCAGAAGCAGAAGCAGCTGATTTACAGCTCGGTTTGAAACTGCCATAAACTCGATTTTGTTCAGCTAATTTACAAATTATTTTTTATGTCGTCGTTCTTTTACAGTAAATAATTTTGAAAAATTCAGAATTATGCAGAAAGGTTTTGAATGATTCTTAATGTTTCGAAAAGAATCACATGATTTAAAAATATGTGGTAAAGCAGATTTGGAAAAAAAGAATATTTGGCCTACTTGGCAAGAATGAACTTAATATGGAAATTGGAATGTCTGTCCCTGCGCTAAGCAAAAAAAAGTTATTGAAGTGAAACTGTACACGCAAAATAAAACGTTCCCGAATTCGTGAACCAGCAAAAATACACCGTGATTTAATTCATGGATTCGGGAACACCAGTCACGTTTTCCAGAACGTTCCAGAAAACGTGATTTTGTTCCCGAATCCGTGGCTGTTGTTCACGAAAAAATACACCGTGAACTTGCTAGTTCACGAATTCATGAACGCTTTTTTTGCGTGTATGTTGTCATTAACTGTTAAAAAGCCTAAGAAAAGTCGATCCATGCTAAATACATACAAAACAGCATAGATAGGCTTCTGTATTTGGTTTGAGATTCCTGATCAAAATATTTAATTTATTTGAATACTAGCTTTATGTACCCGGCCTTGCTCGGAATTGCCAGTTTGGTTTGCAGTTTTCTTTTAAAATCGAAAAATGACAAAACCAATTGGTCAACAGGTCATACTTTATCATTTGATTAAAAGAAAGCTTTTGGAAACATTGACAGATTCTGAAGAAGGGATCGTGGGTTTGAAAAGCCTTATTCCGGGCAAACGTCTTTTTATAAGGAAAGAAAAACATCCATCGATGCCATATTCCGGGCAAACGCTTAATGATATTACCGGGAAAATGTTATTCTTGAGGATTAGCTATTTTTAAAGAATTCGGACTTTTTATATACACTCCCTCTCATTCAGCTAATAAATATACAATCCCTCTCATTCAGCTAAGACACTTCTACCCAGTCTGATATAGTCTTCCTTAGACAGATAATATAAGTTCCAAATTTGGTGGACATCGATAAATGGGTTTAGAAGTCGTGCTGAATTGATCGATAACTAAACAATACCCTCTACCACCCCTGTAGCGAGTAGGGTTAGAACTAGATTAATGAGTAAACTATTCATAGAGTGCATAATTGAGTTATGGTAATTCGATGATTCATTCTAGAGCGAGTAAACCAGAGACCGATTCGAAGTCTAAGAAAAGGACGAGAAGTTCGAAAAATGTTCATCGGGTCACACAAATTTTGAAATTGAAAATCGAAAGGGAGAGAGAGAATGCTAGTGCTACAGCTATTGTTTAGCGGTAGAAAGAAAAAGAGACGGTTAGAGAAGGGGGAATGCGATTCTCCAAGCCGTAAAGAAAGGTCGAAGTCGTCATTCTGTTCACTAAATTCCAAACGAACGCACGCGTTTTCGACATCGTTGGAAAAAAAATGGTAGGGAAGCGGCCGAAGCACGACATTGGCGCAGCCGATGCTCCCCCTCGGTAAGTAAAATTCAAGGAAGGCTTATTCCTTTGTAACTATAACTGTTACAGAAGGAACAACAGTGTTACTGTACATTGAAAGCTATATGACATGAGAAATATGACGAAAGGAATGAAAAAAAATATATGGAAAAATTAAGATGGCAAACAACGTGATAACTTTAGCGAAGTAATGGCAAAAAAAAGGAGGCATGGCAAAAAAAATAAAGGATTAAGCGGCAAAAAAATAGAGATGGACAAAAAAAAGGCAAGTGAAAAGAATCCCTTTCAAAAAAAGGAAAAGAGTGGAAAACGAGTTGAAAGATAATTGTGAAAAAAAGCATTCGAAACAAAAGCAAGCAAAAAAAAAAAATGGTGGTTGGAATCAGCAAAAAAAAAAAGAAGATTGAAAATAAGAAGCAAAAAAAATGTTGGAATTGGCAAAACAAGGGTGTAAAAAGCAAAAAAAAAAAAAAAATTAATTAAAAAAAAAAAAAGATTGGCAAAAAAAAAAGTGGAATGAAAAGTCAAAATATTGATTAGATTTGAAATCTAACTCCTATATCAAATGGTCTCTTTTACTTAAACAGAAAATCAAAGAAGTCTGCGAAATTGGATACTGTCATAAAAGAGCTTTCAGAATCGAAAGCCCTTAACGTCCAGCTGATGGAAGATTTGGAAAAGGCCAGAGAAACGATTGCAGCTTTACAAACTAGCCTGACGGCTCCACGAAGTGTTTCGAGCGACGTAAATAGCGAAGAGTTTATAGCAGACATGAGGCCGTCGAGCACACATCGCGCTGGTCGACAGGGAGAAAACACAAACGCGGAGATAACACGCTTTATGTCATCAGTGAACCAGATTTCGGTTTCATCAATTTCGGTTCCAGAGTGCAAACCTTCGTCAGGGCTTGACGAAATTGGAAGACACGACTTTGAATCGTGGAGAGATCTACTGACGGACTCTTTCAAGCTAGCGGGGGTGGCTGATGAGGCAACGCAGTATATCATCTTTAAAGTAAAAGCCGGACAAAAACTATTGGATATCTTCAAGAACACACGAAACGTTGAGAATGCCCCCGATGAAGTCAATTTTCCGTTTTCAAATGCAATGTATCGCTTGAAAACTTATTTTTCTTCCGCTTCGGATGTGATGCTTCAGAGACGGAAGCTAGCGCTCATCACTCAGAAGCAGGATGAGTCGGACGTTTCTTTCCTTATGCGTATAGGAGCAGTCGCTCGCATGTGCGAATTCGGAGACGACAAAGAGTTCGAGGAGATAGTAAGAGCGGTGGCCGAGCACGCTTCAAATCGTGATGTGCGCACTATGGCTTTGAAACTGTTGAGCCGAAAAGGCACATTTACGGATCTAGTCGACAAAGTTCGAGAATTGGAAACGATCCGTTTGAACGAAGAATTTTTCCATCTGAAGCACGGTAAAACCGAGCCGGCTACAATAGCGCGGGTAGCAGCAGCACCAGCGACTCAGTTCACCGGTCGCGGTGGACTTCAGCGACGGAACGAGACATTTGGTAGGGGAAGGTACCATGGTCAACAGTCGGGGTATCGAGGAGCTCTTGTTAATCGCGGTAGAAATGCTTCCGCATGGCGTGGAGAAACTGAAACTCCGGAAAGATGCTTCCGTTGTCACAGCCTATTCCACAAGTCGTTCAACTGCAGCGCGATCAATATGTACTGTTTGAAATGCGGTGGAAAAGGGCACCTACAGAGAGCTTGTCGTTCGATGGTTCGTGAGGACGACAAGAATCGTCAAGCAGAAAGATCATCCGAGGTTAGACAGTCGGAGGTAGCGGCAATCGTCAAGACGGGAGAGGACACCCCTGAGAAAAGCAGTGAACATAGCGTAAGTGATGTTGCCTAAATATTATAGCATCGTTTATATCTAAACAGGAAAAGGGAAATTTCTAATTCTAAATTTTCTAAGATGAATATGAATTTTGTTTAATAAAGCATAAAAAAAAAATATCCCTTTTCATTGAAGACGTTGCACGCTTATTAGTAAAATACGAAAACCACAGTATTCAAAAATAGTTCATGTCTCCACAGGCTGCGGAGTTCTTTAAAAACGTATCGTATGATATCGCCCTGGTATCGACAGGTAGAGATAGCGGAATCGTCGTTGCTACAGTTGCCGGTATGCCATGTAAGTTTCTAATAGACTCCGGCGCGCAAGTCAATACCCTTTCTGAAGATTACTTCAAGCAGTTATGCGGAATAGGAAGCTACAGAGATGGTTTGCATAATATACAGCAGGGATCAGATAGAACTCTTAGGGCTTATGCGGCATCAGGCGAAATAGCTGTGTTGGGGACTTTTGAGGCGTTCTTGTTCATTACAGACGATCGTCCAGTGTTTTTGGAAAAATTTTACATCGTCAGGGAGGCCCAATCTTTACTCGGCCGAACTACCGCTACTCGATACAGTGTACTCTTGTTGGGTCTACAGGTCCCGATAAGGCCACAGGGTTTATTTGATCATCACGGGCGTCAAGAGAATCAAATAGCAACGGTAAATCTAGGCGATGTGTTCCCTAAATTTAACATTCCTCCGGTTGAAATCAAGTATGACACAACAAAGCCGCCCTGCCGTAACATTTTTTTCAACATACCATTGGCAGTTAAACCTCTGGTTGAACAAAGACTACAACAGCTAGTTTCGTCGAATATCATAGAACGCGTTGAGGATAACATGGACGTGTCATTCTGCTCATCAATGTTAGTTATTCCAAAGGTAAAAGAGGACTTCCGACTAGTGATTGATCTGCGCGGCCCAAATCAACACATTTTGCGTACATCGTTTGCCATACCCATCCTTGGAAAAAATCTGGCGGAATTGAATGGAGCAAGGCGCATTTCCACCATTGATTTGAGTAACGCCTATTTTCATATTGAACTTCATGAGAACAGTCGGCACTTAACCAACTTTCTTACGGAGTTTGGTATGTTCCGCTGTGTCCGGTTGCCATTCGGCTTATGCAACGCCCCAGATATCTTTCAAGAAGTATTGCAACGAAAGATACTGGGCGGTTGCGAAGGGGTGAGGAATTATCAAGACGATATACTAGTTTACGGAGCCACGAAGGAGATACATGATCAAAACCTGGCGGTGGTACTCGATCGCTTACGGGAGCATAACGTTCGAATCAATCACTCGAAATGTAATTTCAGCAGCCAAGAAGTTGAATTCCTGGGATTCGTTTTGACGCCAGACGGTTGGCAGATTGAAGAAGAGAAGCTGAATGCTATAAAGAATTTCCGGAGACCACAAAATTGCTCGGAGGTTAAGAGTTTTCTCGGGTTGATTACCTACGTTGATCGGTTCATGCTGCATAGAGCGACAGCAACCCAATGCCTCCGAACTTTGTCTAGTTCAGACAAGTTTTATTGGACCGAGGCAGAAGAAGCGGAGTTTGTGAACCTGCAACAAACCATGCTGGAAAGAATCAAAACCTTGGGATACTTCAGTAATACGGATCGTACGGAGTTGTTTGTGGACGCGTCAGCAGTTGGTTTAGGAGCTATGCTTGCTCAATTCTCCATGGCAGGCATACCGAGGATAATAGCATGTGCTTCAAAAGCCCTTACGTCCACGGAACAGAAATATCCACAGACCCATAGAGAGGCCTTAGCGGTTGTGTGGGGTATAGAACGTTTTTCGTTTTACCTGACGGGAAGGACCTTTATCGTGAGAACAGATGCTGCAGCTAATGAGTTCATTTTCAACGACAATCATCGGATCGGTAAAAGAGCAGTTTCGAGGGCGGAAGCTTGGGCGCTTAGGTTACAGCCGTTTGATTTTACCGTTGAACGAGTTTCTAGTAAGGATAATGTTGCGGATGCGTTATCTCGGTTAATCTGTTGTTCTCAGACAGCCAAGCCCTTTGAAGAAGAAAACGATCATCATTTGTTATATGCGCTAGATGGAGGCATGGACATTACCTTGGCGGAAATAGAGGTTCAGTCAGAAATTGATGAAGACATTCAACAGCTTTGTACTGCGGTGCAACTCGATGTTTGGCCACGCAACCTACGACCATTCGAGCCACAAAAGAAAGAACTTCATAATCTAGGATCCCTGGTGTTCAAAGCAGATAAAATCGTACTACCCTCATCACTTCGGCCAAAGGCACTGAATGCAGCGCATGGCGGCCACGTAGGAGAAGTGGCTATGAAAAGAGTTATGCGAGAATTCTTTTGGTGGCCAGGAATGGCCAAGGATGCTGAACGTTTCGTTAAGTCTTGTGAGACATGTACGATGCTTGGAAGGAAAAATCCTCCAGTCCCACTGTCATCGAGGGAGCTTCCAGACGGACCCTGGGAAATCCTGCAAATAGATTTCCTCTCGGTGCCAGGATTTGGGTCCGGAGAATTTCTCGTCGTAGTGGACACCTATTCTCGGCATCTGTCGGTTACCGAAATGCATCGTTTGAATGCGGATAGCACCAATGCTGCGTTATGCGACATCTTCAAGCTTTGGGGGTGTCCAAGGATCCTTCAAAGCGATAACGGCCCTCCCTTCCAAAGTGCACAGTTTTGCAACTTTTGGGAGGACAAAGGTGTTAGGGTGCGGAAATCAGTGCCCTTCTGTCCTCAATCCAATGGCGCCGTGGAGCGTCAGAACCAGGGTATAATAAAAGCCCTGGCGGCCTCCAAGATTGACAACGAAAATTGGCGTTTTGCACTTGATCGGTACGTCCACCATCACAACACATTAGTACTACACTCCAGGCTTAAAGTGACCCCGTTTGAGCTATTGGTGGGTTGGAAGTACAGGGGAACGTTTCCCAGTCTGTGGAATGAGAAAAAGAAAAGCTTAGACAGAACTAACACCGAGAAGAGGATAGTGAGAATAAACTTATTAGTAAGCAATATGCAGATGCGGTGAGAGGAGCAAAATTATCTGACATGCGTGTGGGGATGTTGTCTTGATGACCCAGCAAAGAAATCAAAATCCGACCCCACATTTTCCTCTGAACGATACACGGTTGTCGCGATACAAGGTTGTAAAGTCGTTGTTATGAGTGCTAACGGAGTTCAATACGCTCGAAACGTGAACGATCTTAAAAAGCACCAATGACGGATGAAGCAGAAAATATAACTCCAACTCAACACAGCATAAGTGATCATCAGAACCAGATGGAAGCAGACTCGTCTTTTGATATGATTTATCTAGGGATCCTACATTCAGAGATATGCGAAAGCGGCCATCTTGAGCCAATCGAGCATTGAGAACTGTCAAAATCTGAGCCAAATGGACATCGTTATTGTTGCAGATCGAAAGGTATTGCGATTATGGTGAAATAGATTTATGAAAAGTTTTATCGAATAAACAATTTGTTTTGCTTTCGTAAGTAAAAGTAATCTAGTTGATGCCTTATATCGTGTTCATTCGTATTGCTCTTTAATTTTAGCGAAAATGCACTGATAGAGGATAGACAAAATAATCAAAAAGTGTCTTCGAATGTAAAGTCATGTGTAAGCCTAAACATTTTTCACTGCGGCAAGTGCTGGCAGGGTTTGTTTATGAAAGTAACAGCGTTGCTAAATCGTCTGGAAAAGTATTCGCACATCTCTTAATATAGGATCCCTAGATTTATCCACCAAGAATAACCGGAGCAGCACTACACCCGAATAGTCATGAGCCAAATACACGAAACCTTCGCTCAAGAGCCATTCTAAAAAAACCAATCCGATACGATGAGAAATTTGTTTATCAGGTGCGTCAGGATTAGTAGCAAAAGGCCGAACATAAGGCCTTTTTATATGGAGTCTAGTATCTAGTACATATCTAAGAGTTAATAAACTTACAGGTTGTAAACAGAACAAAATATCGATTAATTTAATAACTTTCACTCCGGAAAAAAAAACCTTTTGGGTTACTGTCGAGAAAAGGGAATGGGAGATAGAAAACAAAAACCAAAACAAACCGAAGTGACGTTTGCATTGATCCCCCTGTGAAAAATAAATGCGTTTGTACACGGAAATAAATGTGTTAAAAAAAAACATGTAAAATGTGAAATTATACTATGTTCAGACGCTCTGATTAAGATCTTGCATCATTGTTTACTATTCGGATGAATTTTTGTATGATTTTAATAGCATGTAAGTTTATATACGGACAATCCAAAAAATATATACAACGGATTCATTTAGCAGAAGTAGTTTTGATCAATCTAACTAAGTGTTTCTATAATATTGTTGGCGTAGCACCAACTTAGAATTTGGAAGTCTAGACTTCCGAACCGAACTTTCTTCCGATAGTTTTTATCTTTCAAACTAACTGATGCCTTGTTTAACGCATCTTTAGGCGAATCCAGCGCACTACTTCCGAATTTGTGAAATTTGTCTGTATCTGCAGATGGAGAAAAATCCAACAAAAGCGTTCTAACTTTGATCCAGATAGACGATATTTTTCTATCGAAACGCGGAATTAATTTTGAAAAACATCTATTGCGAGAGTAGAGAACGGGAATAATGTAGCGAGTAGGGTTAGAACTAGATTAATGAGTAAACTATTCATAGAGTGCATAATTGAGTTATGGTAATTCGATGATTCATTCTAGAGTGAGTAAACCAGAGACCGATTCGAAGTCTAAGAAAAGAACGAGAAGTTCGAAAAATGTTCATCGGGTCACACAAATTTTGAAATTGAAAATCGAAAGGGAGAGAGGGAATGCTAGTGCTACAGCTATTGTTTAGCGGTAGAAAGAGAAAGAGACGGTTAGAGAAGGGGAATGCTATTCTCCAAGCCGTAAAGAAAGGTCGAAGTCGTCATTCTGTTCACTAAATTCCAAACGAACGCACGTTTTCGACATCGTTGGAAAAAAAATGGTAGGGAAGCGGCCGAAGCACGACACCCCTCTTTCAAATGACTTACTCATATCCACTAAAATCTCTTCCTTAAGACAGACAATATTTGATACAAATTTGGTTCAAATCAGTCATGAGGCTCAAGATTTACATTGAGTTGATCGATTGCTAAATAATACCCCTCCCCCATACTCTCTCTCTTTTGTAAAGAGCATTGCTAACCACCTATCGTCGTCTCCTTATGATAATGAATTTGTGTTCCGAATTTGTTTGAAATCAGCCAAGGGGTTCAGAAGTTACACTGAGTTGATCGATAACTAAGCAATACCTCTCCCCCACACCCTCCATCTTTTTCAAAGAACATGCTTAACCCCCTATCGTCCCCTCTGTAAGATAAAGAATTTGTGTTCCAAATTTAGTTGAAATCGGCAAGGGGTTCAGAATTTACACTGAGTTGATCGATAACTAAGCAATACCCCTCCCCCCATACTCTCCCCCTTTTCCAAAGAGCATACTCAACCCCTCTATCGTCGTCTCCTTAAGATAAAGAATGTGTGTTCCAAATATGGCTAAGATCGGTAAATGGGTTCAGAATTTACACTGAGTTGATCAATAACTAAACAATACACCTCCCCCCATACCCTCCCCTTTTTCAAAAAGCATGCTTAACCCCATATCGTTCCCTCCTTAAGATAAAGAATTTGTGGTCCAAATTTGGTTGAAATCAGCCAAGGGGCTCAGAAGTTGCACTGAGTTGATCGATAACTTTGCAATACCCCTCCCTCTTTTCCAAAGAGCAGGTTCAACCCCCATATCGTTCTGTAAGATAAAGAATTTGTGTTTCATATTTCATTGAAATCGGTCAAGGGGTTCAGAATTTACACTGAGTTGATCGATAACTAAGTAATACACCTCCCCCCACACCCTCCCCCTTTTCCAAAGGACATGCCTAACCCCTCTATCGTCGTCTCCTTAAGATAAAGAATATGTGTTCCAAATTTGGTTAAAATCGGTAAATGGGTTCAGAAGTTATGCTGGAACATACATACAAACATACAAACATTGAGTTTTATATATATATATATATATATATATATATATATATATATATATATATATAGATATAGATATATATATATATATAGATATAGATATAGATAGATATAGATATAGATAGATATAGATATAGATAGATATAGATATAGATAGATAGATAGATAGATTATTTTAGGGCAGTTTGGAAAAATCAATGAAAAAACGGGACAAACCGAGGATTTTCTAGATTACGACGGGACAGCACAATAAGGTCTAAAAAACGGGACTGTCCCGTTAAATACGGTACGTATGGTCAGCCTAGCAGGGATTGACACGAGTGGTACGATTTTCACGGAGTCCGCCCAGTTATTTGGTTTCGCCGACGACATTGATATCATGGCACGTAACTTTGAGAGGATGGAGGAAGCCTACATCAGACTGAAAAGAGAAGCTAAACGGATTGGACTAGTCCTCAACACGTCGAAGATGAAGGAAGGAAGGAATATAGAAAGAGGCTCAACAGAGGACAATGTAAGCCACCCACACTGAGTTTGTATCGGTGGTGACGAAATCGAGATGGTTGAAGAACTCGTGTACTTAGGCTCATTGGTGACCTTCGATAACGATACCAGCAGAGAAATACGGCTGGAAATCGTACGTACTTTGGACTCTGCAAGACACTCCGATCGAAGAGAGTTCGCCGCCGTACCAAACTGGCTATCTACAAAACGCTTATTAGATCGGTCGTTCTCTACGGACACGAGACCTGGACGATGCTCGTGAAGGACCAACGCGCACTAGGAGTTTTCGAAAGGAAAGTGCTGCGTACCATCTATGGTGGGGTGCAGATGACGGACGGTACGTGGAGGAGGCGAATGAACCACGAGTTGCATCAGCTGTTGGGAGAACCATCCATCGTTCACACCGCGAAAATCGGAAGACTGCGGTGGGCCGGGCACGTAGCCAGAATGTCGGACAGTAATCCGGTGAAAATGGTTCTCGACAACGATCCGACGGGAACAAAAAGGCGAGGTGCACAGCGGGCAAGGTGGATCGATCAGGTGGAGGACGACTTGCGGACCCTCCGCAGACTGCGTGGTTGGCGAAGTGCAGCCATGAACCGAGCTGAATGGAGAAGTCTTTTATGTGCAGCACAGGCCACTCCGGCCTTAGTCTGATGATAAATAAAAATAAACACCTGTGCTCACACTCATCGCATGAAAATCCAACTAAAACAAAATCGCCTCCTCAAAATGATGATGAACTTGGATTACTTACACCCCACTGATGAACTGCATGAAGAAGCTGAAATCGAACTTATCGACGACTGATTCTTTTTGTTTGCAAATTGAATATCTTTTGGATGCTTGATTTGTCCAATCGTCATATGTGCTTTAATGTTTTAATGCCCACATTGTAGGTATATTATTGAGAACTTCACACTATATGCCCCCAACAACAGGCTGGGAGGATTTGTATAGAGTGTGAATCAATCACACTCTGCTGTGCCGAAGACTTGCTTGGCTAATTTAGTTTAAAACAGCGAAGGCAAAAAACACACGCATGAAATGGAAGCATGTCGTTGTCGCTGTTTAAAAAGAAGTTAGATATCGGCATCGAAATCAAAGATTAACAGAGAGCGAAGAGGCAAATCAATTGGTCTGGTCCACGTGGAAGATGTCAATCCTGTTTGTTCCGCGCATCGCCTAATACCGTGGTTTTCATAAAAATCAGAACCTGGCTATCACGGACATCACATTATTTGGTGAAATGTTCAAACATAATATATCACCTTATATCGTTAAGGTAAAGTTGTACCTTATACCTCAATGTAATGTTCATAAACTGGAAAACGAAAGCGAAAAGGAAGTCATCATTTAAAACTTCTCAAAACTCAATCGTGGAGCAAAGAACTTGTGCATTTATTTACATTAACCATAGAATAAAAATACTCTAAAAACAAGCAAATTCAAGAACTATTTCTAGCTAAAAAAATTCCCTAGCGCCAATTGCCGCCATAAATTGCCAATCGTTGCCGGACCAAAGCGTAGTCCATGCCGTGTCGCTTGCGCAGATGTTTGACCAGCCGTTTCTTCTCTTCGAACACCTTATTCGGGCAAAACGGACACTTCCAATCTTTGGACGAGACGGGCGTTTTAGCCCGTTCCAGTTCCTGTCTTTTCTTCGGTTTCTTAACCGGCACTGATAGTGTCAACGGATCTAGTGCAATTTTCGCTTCAACAGACGTCGAAGCGGTTGTTTCTTTCCGTTTGTCAGTGGCTTGCACAGCGGCCTGCTTGGCTTTCTGCTGAGGTTGCTCTTTAGCTTTTGGGACCTTCGACGTAGAAGCTTCCTGTACCTTTGTCTTGGGCGAATCTACTCTTGGAGATTTCGACGGAGGCGGTGCATGCGGTTTTGGTTCCGGTTTGTTGTCCGATTTTCGCTTCGCTGCCCTGACTCGTTGCGTGTCTTCTTCAGGCTTTGCAATCGCTACATCCGATCGTCTAGTCACTCGCGGGGGCTCTTTTCTGGGCGGGTCATTTTCTTTAGGTTTGCTCTTCGGCACCGTTTCCTTAGTAGTTTCGGGTTTCTTCGTAACTTTTGGTGTATCAGCGGTGGGTTTTTCATCGATCACGTTTGATCTCCGAGTAACGCGAGGACTCGGTTTTTCCGTTATTTCTTTCGATTCTGCTAGTTTTTTAGATTTTTCCTGGGGTTCTGTTGCTTTTTGAGTTTTTTCCTTGGATTCTTGGGAAGGCACAACGGGCGCAACATCCGGGTCCGGTTTAATGGTTACGACTTTCGGCATGGGGAATCCCACGGTGTTTTTGAACTTGAGCGGAACCTTACGGACGCGTGACGATCGCGGCGAAAGTGATTCTGCAGGAATCGTGCGTGTTGGTGCAGTTTCAGTCACATTATTGTCTTTTTCTTTTGGTTTTGAGACTGGTTTCGATGGTTTGGGCTTTTGGGCAGATGAAGGAGTAGCAAGCCTGGATAGAACAACCGCCAAACGATTGAGTTTAGGGGGACCAACTTTAACGTTGGAGCTATCTTTTAGCTTCGTTTGTACAACTGGCTCCGCGGGTTTAGACACTGGAATAGGGGGAGCAGTTGAAAGCTGATCGCTTAACTTCGCGGTTGGCTTCGGGGAACTGATTGGAACAATCCTAGGAGCAAACGGAGTATCTGAGATACTGTTTTCCTTTTGTTTTTCTTGTGAATCCGTGAGGTTCTTGGATTTCGGAGTTGAAGTGGGAGTGGAAGGCTTCACTCCAAGTTTTTCTTGAACAGGTTGTTGAGTTTCTATCAGCTCCAAATCTGGTGAAGGTGTTGAACTTATTTTTGCAGTGTCAGGTTGCTTAAAGGCTGACGGTGAAGGTGATGTAGATTGCAATTTCTTTGCCCTATGAATCAGATTGTACAGCGATCCTGGGATAGATTTTTGGAACATACGTCCTGCGGTTTGCTTGGGAATGGTTCTTACAAGATTGCTACGCATACTGTGCTCAGCGAAACGACCACTCGTTACCCCTCTCGTCAAGGTGTTGACAGGTTTAAGAGACGATTTCTGGCTGGCAAGGGCTTTGGCTGTAGCAGATGGGAGTAGCTTTACAGCTTGCAGTACGCTTGGAGCATTCTGCTTTTTCCTCTCGATGCTACGTAATAGCTGGTGAAGGGGTTTGGCTCTGATGATGTTTCTTGCCGGAGAAAATCCGACATTAGTATTAACAATTTCAGGTGGCAGTAACTCAGCACTAGGTTCCTCTTCTTTCACTGTTGCATCGTGTAGTTGATCTGTTGCTTTGACACCACCCTGGCCTTCATTGGGTGCTTTAGGTTCTGCGTATTCACCCTCAGATATTTCCTGCTGAACGCGGATCAGTGTGACGGGAACGACACGACCATCCAGTTGAACTCCTGTCGGTGTAGAAGCGCCTTCCGAATCCGACGAAAGCTTCTGTTCGCCTTCGGCACTTGCGAGTGGATCATCAACGGTGGCATTGTCGGTGACGGGTCGTCGGTAAGGAACGGGATACAGAGTGTCTTGTACTCTGTTGGCGCGCAACGGTTGATTTCGTTCGATGGTTTGCTGTCTCCGCTGATATCGTTCAACGTTTTCAACACGTTGAACCTCTAGAAGCGGATCGTCTCGTTGCGGAGTGGCGGGAGATCTTTGAGTTGAACTGGGCGGGGTGGACGTTACTGGTCGAAGTGGTGTCACCTTGAGAGTTGGTCTGTTTGAAACGATGCCTGTAGTTATCTTCCGGATGACACTATTCCGCCTTGGAACCGCCGGTAGGTTTCGGCGGTTAGGGTTGGTTGGTTGCGGCGCTACCAGTACCCCTCGAAGGGATTGGTTATTCAGTTGAACCAGTTTACGGAATTTCACGTAATCCTGCACCTTTGTGTAGCATGCCGTGCATATCGATGAAGGAAAATCGCTCTCAACGGAAATCTGTGGAAAGATGAGGATATTTTTGTAAGTTATTTATATTGATTATAGGACCTAACCTAAATTAGCCTAGTCATGCGCAGGAAGCATACGGAACTCATTCCGATTGGTAAAACCGTTCTTAAGCCTTCATCCAAACCGATTTATGTGAGCCTAACCTAAGTTATATTTTGTGCTTGAATTAAAATGACAATAAACCGGTGTTGTAAATTGCTAAAAGAAAACGACCGCGTGGAGGACGTCTTTAACCGAAAATATTGGGAAGACTTAAAATTCCGTATGTTGGTATAATAACAGAATAACAGAGAGTTAAAATTCCATAAACTTTATCTGGCAAAGTTAAAAAATTATTTTAGTAATTATTGCTGCTATATATCGTAGAGGACTTCCTCCTGCAAAACCCTTGAAAGTTTAACAAGAAATTCCTCCGGAAGTTCCTCCAGAAATTCCTCCGAAAGTTCCTCCACGAATTCCTCCGGAAGTTTCTCCACGAATTCCTCCGGAAGTTTCTCCACAAATTTCTCCGGAAGTTTCTCCACAAATTTCTCCGGAAGTTTCTCCAGGAATTTCTTTGGAAGTTCCTCCAGGAATTCTTCCGGACGTTCCTCCAGAAATTCCTCTGCAAGTTCCTCCAGAAACTCCTCAGGAAGTTTCTCCAGGAATTCTTCCGGACGTTCCTCCAGAAATTCCTCTGCAATTCCTCCGAAAGTTCCTCCAGGAATTCCTCCGGAAGTTCCTCCAGGAATTCCTCCGGAAGTTCCTCCAGGAATTCCTCCGGAAGTTCCTCCAGGAATTCCTCCGGAAGTTCCTCCAGGAATTCCTCCGGAAGTTAATCCAGGAATTCCTCCGGAAGTTCCTCCAGGAATTCCTCCGGAAGTTCCTCCAGGAATTCCTCCGGAAGTTCCTCCAGGAATTCCTCCGGAAGTTCCTCCAGGAATTCCTCCGGAAGTTCCTCCAGGAATTCCTCCGGAAGTTCCTCCAGGAATGAAGTTCCTCCGGAGGTTCCTCTGGAAGTTCCTCCAGGAATTCCTCCAGGTATTCTTCCGGAAGTTCCTCCAGTATTTCCTCCGGAAGTTCCTCCAGGAATTCCTCCGGAAGTTCTTCCAGGAATTCCTCCGAAAGTTCCTCTACGAATTGCTCCGGAAGTTTCTCTACGAATTGCTCCGGAAGTTTCTCCAGGAATTCCTTCGGAAGTTCCTCCGGAAGTTTCTCCAGGAATTCCTTTGGAAGTTCCTCCTCCGGACGTTCCTTCAGAAATTCCTCTGCAAGTTCTTCAAGAAGTTCCTCCAGGAATTCTTCAGGAAGTTCCTTCAGAAATTCCTCAGGAAGTTCCTCCAGGAGTTCCTCAGGAAGTTCCTCCAGGAGTTCCTCAGGAAGTTCCTCCAGGAATTCCTCAGGAAGTTCTTCCAGGAACTCCTCAGGAAGTTCTTCCAGGAACTCCTCAGGAAGTTCCTCCAGGAACTCCTCAGGAAGTTCCTCCAGGAACTCCTCAGCAAGTTCCTCCAGGAGCTCCTCAGGAAGTTCCTCCAGGAACTCCTCAGGAAGTTCCTCCAGGAACTCCTCAGGAAGTTCCTCCAGGAACTCCTCAGCAAGTTCCTCCAGGAACTCCTCAGGAAGTTCCTCCAGGAACTCCTCAGCAAGTTCCTCCAGGAATTCTTCTGGACGTTCCTCCAGAAATCCCTCCAGGAATTCCTCAGGAAGTTCCTCCAGGAATTCCTCAGGAAGTTCCTCCAGGAGTTCCTCAAGAAGTTCCTCCAGGAGTTCCTCAGGAAGTTCCTCCAGGAATTCCTCAGGAAGTTCCTCCAGGAACTCCTCAGGAAGTTCCTCCAGGAACTCCTCAGGAAGTTCCTCCAGGAACTCCTCAGGAAGTTCCTCCAGGAACTCCTCAGGAAGTTCCTCCAGGAACTCCTCAGGAAGTTCCTCCAGGAACTCCTCAGGAAGTTCCTCCAGGAACTCCTCAGGAAGTTCCTTCAGGAACTCCTCAGGAAGTTCCTCCAGGAACTCCTCAGGAAGTTCCTCCAGGAACTCCTCAGGAAGTTCCTCCAGGAACTACTCAGGAAGTTCCTCCAGGAACTACTCAGGAAGTTCCTCCAGGAACTACTCAGGAAGTTCCTCCAGGAACTATTCAGGAAGTTCCTCCAGGAACTACTCAGGAAGTTCCTTCAGGAACTCCTCAGGAAGTTCCTCCAGAAGCTCCTCAGGAAGTTCCACCAGGAACTCCTCTGGAAGTTCCACCAGGAACTCCTCCGGAAGTTCCTCCAGGAACTCCTCCGGAAGTTCCTCCAGGAACTCCTCCGGAAGTTCCTTCAGGAATTCCTCCGGAAGTTCCTTCAGGAATTCCTCCGGAAGTTCCTTCAGGAATTCCTCCGGAAGTTCCTTCAGGAATTCCTCCGGAAGTTCCTTCAGGAATTCCTCCGGAAGTTCCTCCAGGAATTCCTCCGGAAGTTCCTCCAGGAACTCCTCCGGAAGTTCCTCCAGGAATTCCTCCGGAAGCTCCTCCAGGAATTCCTCCGGAAGTTTCTACAAAAATTCCTCCGGAAGTTCCTCCAGGAATTCCTTCGGAAGTTCCTCCAGGAATTCCTTCGGAAGTTCCTCCAGGAATTCCTTCGGAAGTTCCTCCAGGAATTCCTCCGGAAGTTCCTCCAGGAATTCCTCCGGAAGTTCCTCCAGAAATTTCTTCGGAAGTTCCTCCAGGAATTCCCCCGGAAGTTCCTCCGGAAGTTCCTCCGGAAGTTCCTCCAGGAATTCTTTCGGAAGTTCTTCCAGGAATTCCTCCGGACGTTTCTTCACGTATTCTTCCAAAAGTTTCTCCAGTTGGCCAGCAAATCCAATAGGAGTTACTCCAGAAATTCACATGAGAATTACCGAAATGACAGAGCAAAAAAACGTATTTGTACTTTCTATAACCCAATTTAATGGCACATGACCAATGCTGCCTATCTCAATGCCGTCGTAGATAGCATTTCGAAGGATGATGTAAAAATCAGTATGGGCGACTTTAATGCGAAGATCGGATCCGAAAACTCGAACTATGAGCGCATCATCGGAGAATCAGCTTAAACGAGGCTCTGTTCGCAGAATGCTGTGGTAACAACGGCATGGTGATGTGAGGATCTTCCTTCTCCCATCGACCGGTTCATTTTCCGAAGATTAAATCGACCTCATTTGCGTGGTTCGAATCCTGGTTCTTCTCCGTGCTGATTTGAATCATCCCAACGATAACGCAAACTGCTTCCGACAAAATAATTCTGTACGCACTCGAATGGCCATTAGGAAAAGTACGCTGTTATACTTCCTTCAGTTACGTTTCATCTTGGGCGCAGTTCCCTAGACTGGAGGACTGTAATTTAGTATCCAGGATATTGCCGCCAGAAAACACCTACTACTGCATTTCGAGTCAACGACATTTGGCAGGGTCCTAGCAAGCGCACTGATCATTTTAACCGAAAATTCGACATGGATGTAGATATCTCAGAGTACGCTCTGACGGTATATTGTGTCCTCCGACGGTTATCTGCATCTGCTGAATCATTTTGCAGTTGCTGACCAACATCACTTCCGTTTTGTGATGAGCCAGTTGCAGATTGACTCCATTCATCCAGGTTTCAGCCGTGTCGGTCGTCTTTGCCACTGGCATTTTCACCTCTTCCAGCGACTAATCAGTTATTGTTAGGACGACAACGTCCGAGAGCTCGAAGAACTCCACGCCTTGAAGCAACTTCAGCGTCAGCACAGCAACCCGTTATACATCACGTACTACAACGTTGGGCTAAGTATGGAGCCTTGTGGCACGCCCGACGCAATCCTGATTGACTTCTGCCCTGAATTTGTTTCTGGTTATGAAACGGTTATGGACGTAGCTCTTGAGGGTCCTACACAAGTAGTCGCGGACCCGCATTCTGCATAGCACTGCAGCGATGGCCTCACAGCAAGCACTGTTAAACGCGTTTTTGACGTCAATCGTTACAACCGCGCAGAATCTATTGCCGCACCTCTTCTTCTTGGACACCCTCTCTGCGACTTTCACTATTGTCCTGAATGCATCAACCGTCGATCTGCCTATTCGAAAACCGAATTTCTGTTTTGATAAACCGATATCGCTTTCCGTGAACTGCATCAGCCTATTAAGGATAATCCTTTTCAGTGTATCCAGCCGGCATACGATGCTGGATTCCGAGGCGGTTCCCTTGACATCAGTGTCTGGATCTTCTACGTATTCTGAAAGTAACCATCTACTAAACACTTCTGCAACATCATCCTGAACAAATCTGAAAACGCCAGTATCGTGGTTTTTAGAACCACATTCTTCATCTTCAAACCTTTCGTCACAGCTCGGCATTAGAAACTTGCATACTTGCAATGGTTACTTGGTTTTCATCTTCGTACAGAGTAGGCGGCCTCGTTGTAGAACCATGCTGCGGGAAAATTGAATTGCCAGTCGATTGAATGCCGCGAATATTGAACTAAAGACACACAAATTTGCATGATTTTGCGTAGTTTACCCCCTTATAGTGGTAAAATCCAAATAAATGTACGATTTAGGCAGGTACGGCGCTAGTTATTTCTGGATGATGAATATGAAGGGTAATTGTTCTAAGTGTCTATTTGTCCCATAATAAACTGGCTTTCAAGATAAATTTGGCCTTCCGACCAACTTAATAGGAAGTATTGTATAGATATACGAAAAATATCACCCTTATTTTTGTTCACGGACGATAAATTCTTTCGAGTGAATTTGTTCGAAGCATTCGAAGCAGAATGTGCACAAACTTTCGTACAAAAGAGCATTTGAACGTAAACAAGAATAAAGGTGAAACATTACTTCTTGAAGCACCCACTTTTTTCTGCTGTCTTCCAGACGCATTTTGTGATTTTCTAAACCACAAACCATTTTCCGGCAGTCTTCCATACGCGCCTTGTGGTTTTTCAAACCACAAATCTTTCTTCGGTGATCTTGTAAACACGATTTGTAGTTTTCTAAACTTGAAGGATTTACCGGTTTTACCCCATATTTAAGAGGAAAGAAATATTTCTTGAATATAAACTTTATCCTATGTTTTAATGTGTTCAAGGGAAATGTTTGGTTTTTCTTCTTGTAACTTAGATTCGAATGAAATTTATATTTTCATTAAGATTGCTGCCTCTGTTAAATATGAGTACCAGTTTTGGCAGGAAAACAAAAGAATTCACCACACCCCAGGAAACAGAAAGAGAAATCACCGTTTCGTTTCGATCTCACTCGTTAATCTTTCATGGTGGATTAGTGTGAGTGCACTAAATGCCACTCATCTGCATACCTACACTGAACTGTCACAACTTCAACACACTCAATTTAAAAACAAATCCCAAAACTTACCATCACTTCGGTGCATCCATAAATTTTGTCAATCAGATCGGGCTCGATGAGCGTTTGGTCCCCTGTGAAGATCGGTTCCAAATCTTGCTTTTGGAAGCAGAGTCTGCAATACTGCAAACTCGGTGCGATCGTCCGTCCTCCAATGCAGGTTGGCGTTGAATCGGTTTGAACGCCCCGGGAGTGTCTGACCCGGATTGGAGAACCACTTGGCGCCCGTGCCATCTGTTGTGGGTTAAGGTGGGTGGGTCTCATAGGTAGCGGGGGTGGCATACTGCGGTGCGCCATGGCATTATGGCGCAGTTGATCCACTTCCGTCATACCCTCTGGCAGTGTCATTGGCCAACGGTCCGTCAGAGGTGGCAAAGCGGACATATTCAATGGGGGCATATTGAGATGCGGGACCACTCCTTTCTTCACAAGCAACTGTCGTTTGTACCCCGGAGGAGCAGAAATGAACTCCTGAAAGTCTTTAAAATCATCTGGAATCTACAGCAAAAAATAGAAAAACAATCAATCATCCTTATAAAATAGATGAGTCATTCTCAGGTTTGAATATTTTTTAATAATCTTGTTCTGAACACCGTAAAAAGAAAATCACAAAAATATTTCAAAACAACATTATTTCATCGTAAAACTGATTAACCGTGTATCGATCGCCATCTTGAATCGCGATACAAAAAAAAAACAACACATAGGGTAAACTTGCCGTGAAGTGTCGCGAGCAACAGTAACTGCGCTTTTTATCACGCATAGCTTGCATCAATGTCAACCACACGAAGCGCCGTTCGGGATAGTTATGAGTGGGGACGCACACAAACAGCAACTCTGGGTTGCGCAAACTGTCCGAGTTACAATTGCGGACATCGCAAATCTTCGGTCGGATACGGACACCGATTGGTGGCGGAGGTGGCACAGGAACCGTTGGCAGCGATGGTTCAGGTAGCGACGCAACCGTTGATTGCTCATCTGATCCCACTGTGGCCGCCATCGGCAGTGGTTCCATTTTGGTTTCATCAACACTCATTAGAGCAATCAATATTTTTTCCACTCCGATTGACACTACGTTTGACACATCCGAACGAGGGAAATGTACCACCAAGACTGAGGCGAGGTAGCCACTGTGACTGACAGCTTGGTCACGAGTGGGGAATAAACGGCAGCAAATGTGGTGAATTTCTCGACGAATGATTTGGTTATGAAAACGGCCGCTACGAGAAAAATAGATGGCGCAAGTGTGGTTATCGGTAACTGACAGATTGACAGAACAGTAATTTGTAAATGCATTGGAGCAATGAGTGCCGACTGTGCTATATTTACCTTCAATGATGGTAATGTAAAAGAAATTTTATGAAACATGAAAGAGATAGAAAACCCAAAGGCAAACTTTTATTCTGGAGTACTTTGCTGTTTGGGCGTGATTTCTAGATGATTTGTTTCATAATGTCCTTGCAAGAATTTTTCTCATAAATTATATTAAATAGAGAAACATTTGCTTTATTGGTTGAAAATATGAACTGGTTTTCTCATTTGCTGTAGCAAATACTTGTTTTGATAGTAATTTTTTTTTCATTTGGGATGTTAAGCTTGATGTTAAGCAAACGAAGTTCCTAAGCTTAAATAAATCTACGGATAGAATACATTTTTCTGATTTACATTATATTTTCAATTAATTTGTTAAATTTTATTTACAATAAAAAATGAAACCCTAAATCATTTTTATCATAGAATGTCACTATTTAACATTTATAGAAATAAATTGCCCCATGTAGAATAATTCAAAAAGGAAATAAGAAATAGTTCTACGGTTTAAAACAATTTGAAAAAGTTCGAATCGGTTTTTAAGCAGAACAGGGGTCGTACACATATTACGAAAGCACTTATGGGGGGAGTGAGGGTCTGTCGGTTTTTTACGCACCACATAATTAAAAAATCATTTGTATGGGAAAAAACTAACATAGGGGAAGGGGGGGTCGAAAAACCCAGCAAAATTGCTTACGTTATAAGCGTAAAAACATCGATACTCGTAAACGACCTAAAAGTATGTCAAAAACTCATACATAAACCGCAAGCTCCCATGATAAATAACTTCGTCAGTAGTTGCAGAAGAGATAAGCGCGAACGTGAAAAATTCTATATCAGCGCAAAACGTAAACAAACTCATACATAAATCCCAAATGGCTCAATCACGAAATTGACAGATTGGGACATTTGTATGTGTGCCTGAGTGCTGCGCTGCGGAAAGAGTCGCTTTTATGTTCTCAAGCGAGTAAAAGAATGTTTTTGAATCAATCCTATATGCAACATTATTTTGCATTTACTCAACTATCAAACATTTCACGTTCTTTGAATTTCTCTTTTCATTCTGCATGAGGGAACACAAAAAGAGGTTATTAAAACATAATGTTATAGAGAAAGATTCCCAACAAACAATTTAAGCTGAACAAGCTAGTTTTCTAACAGAAGAGGCTTATTTGCCACGAAAAACCTTCCAATGTTTGTTGGTTGTCGCTTCAGCTCCCTTTGTTCTGCTATGTTTGAAACTTTTTGGGTAGACAACTGTCAAACTGAATAGATTTTTCATTGTCTCTATATCACCCAGCGAAAGATGTTCCGAACAGCGACAATCTTTCTCCAAAGGTAGTTTATAACCTCTTTTGGGAGCACAAATGTGCTAGATTTTACATGATTTTACTATGGTTTGCTTACATTCCCGCTTCAATCAGCTGTTGGATCTCGTGACATTTCGCAACAAATGCTTCTTAGAGCTGTATCATTTCCCTAATTAAACGCAAATTAAACTCAAAAGTGACAGTTCAATAATTCGGCACCAACATTTAAGGGTCTGTCTCATTTGGATAATTAAACTGAAATTAAACTTAAAAGTGACATTTCAATAATTATCGAATAACCCTGCTCACAGAGCAAGATTACTTTTGACAGATATCGAATCATTTTGCATCGATGTCTTATTGGAATTGCTGGGTAGCACCAGCCATTCTTATGACCGGGTTATTTGCTAATTTTCGAACTGTCACTTTTAATTTTAATTCTCCAAATGAGACAGACCCTAAAATGGGCGAAACTGTTTTTTGTAAACAAAAGCTGCCCCGCCGCTGATGAGCCATGGTGAGCTAATCTATGCCCAGCGCAATCTAGCGACATTTATTGAAAGAAGAGGATTCGCTGTTTCCATCAGTGGTGTTGCATTTCGTAGATGAGAATCACTTGTTTACAAAAGTAGAATCGCCCTATTGGAAAAGAGGTTATAAACTACAGTCGTGATTTGCTGGTTGGGATTTTTAATCATTTTAATACTGATTGTGCTGATTGTGCTATCGCCCAACTAAAAAGCAACCATTGGGGTCTCGCTGACATTTCTCACCAACACGAACGCACGGTTCGTGGTTGCAAATAAGGGACCGTTCACAAATTACATACCGTTATAGTGGGAGGGAGGGGGTCAAGCCGAGCGTTACGGTTCATATAAATAAATTAAATATTCCATACAAAGTGTTACGAGGGGAGGAAGGGGGTCTCAAATTGCTAAAATTTGCGTTACGTAATTGATGAACGGCCCCGATTCCCATTTCATTTTTCCGTTTGAGCCCTCTCTCGTGGTTGAATAGCGGGCTTGGTAGTCATATGGCTACTGCTTCTGCCTCATACGCAGGAGGTCGTGGGTTCAATCCCAGGTCCGTTCCATTCTCTTACTTTGTATCTTTCTCTTTATTTCTCATGTTCTAGCAATCGCTAGAACTGGAAATGGACTTTCATACCGTTTCCATTACTATTCCTATACCTTCAACTTGAGTATTCTATCAGTAATCTGATAGAATTGGAAATGAACTATAGAGCTCGTTTCCTACATCCAATTAGAAATTCCATCAGTTACCTTCTCCTATCTATCACATTGGCAGCTCGTTAACCAAGACGGACCTCTGCATCTCCAACCTAACCCAGAAATTCCAACAAATTCCGCATGAACTCGTGGCAAATGCAGAGTTATATTCGGCTTGCAGTGGGCGAGTGATTGCATCATGATTTCCTCCCCCTTCCCTATATTGACTTGCATTCTGACGTGGCAGGCGCCAGTATGACCTAACAAATGAGATCACCAGTACTTGTACATTGAAGATGTGTGCTAGTCCCAAGCAAACATCTGTTGGTTCCCTGTGCAAGAACAGCTGATCTGGTCATAATGGAGTAGCAACTACGAGCAGTCAATCAAGCTCAAGCTCAAGCTCAAGCTTGAGCCCTCTCTCGTGGTTGAAAACAAACTGAGTAAAAGTGTGAGTGAAATGTGCTTGTACGTACACGCTCGCAGAAAGCCTAATACAATACGTCAAAATCGAGCCGGTGTCAAGCTCGGTGTCAACATCATCAATAGACATAGACCGCTGTCATCATTGAAATGCAGTATGAAAAACAATTATAGCCCAGGACATCATAAAAACAAATTATATACTTCATATGCGTGCTAGAAAGAGAAAGATAATTAGACATTAGCAAACTTGCATTAGTGTTTGCACTGTCCAAACAAATTTACACACACAAACACTCCATCTCAGTGTTTCTGTGACCCGATGAGGGCGCTTCGAATGTGTTGACTGAAAAAGAGAGGGAGTTGTGTGTCTTGTTATTAGCCACGCTTTCTTGCTCCTGCGGGGTCGTAAGCAAAAACCATCTTTGCAGAGTTGCTTTCCGGCGTTCTTGCAACATGTCCTGCTCATCGTACCCTTCTAGTTTAGGTAAATATCTTCTTGAGGTTCGCCGTAGAGTTGGGCGAGCTCATCCTTCGCCGCCACACACCGTCTTCTTGCACACCGCCAAAGATGATCCTAAGCACCCGTCTCTCAAGTACTCCGAGTGCTTGCAAGTCCTCCCCAAGTATGGTTCAAGTTTCATGTCCGTAGAGTACCTCGTAGAGTACCACCGGTCTTATGAGCGTTCTGTACACGACACATTTAGTGCGGGTGTGATTCTTTTTTGGTGGCAGACATTAAACAGATGATGCGCCTTCGTATTTCACGACTAACATTATTATCAACCATTAGCAAGGATCCAAGGTACACTAGCCGTTGGATAACTGCAACATGTTTACGTTGCAGTTATCGAATGCCGTTCGATAACTACAATGCATTCTAGACGTCAAACAGTTGTCAGTCGACGTCAGATGAAACAAAAGTGCATCAAATTGTGCAGTGCAGTATTGTCATCGACTTTGTCAACGTTTTGAAGTTTAGCGGTCCGATAACTGCAAAACTGTTGCAACTGTCGAATTGCAGTTAAAAAGCATTGCAGTTATTGAACGTCTACTGTAGACGAATTCATCGAACACCTATTTATGAAGAGAAAACCCCCGTTTATCGTAACACTGCTTCCCGGGCGGGCCCTGTCGCCCTCGGTTCCGCCCTCTGGCATGTCCTTTGGCTTCAAGGCATTCACCACCAATCCATTTTTTTTGCTTCTCGTTTCAGGCGAGTGTACAGTTATTCCACCTTTGCAAATGTTCTTTGCAAATATCATCCGCGAAACAAATAAATTGACTGGATCTGTCGAAAATCGTACCCCGACTGTTACACCCGGCTCGCCACATGACACCTCCTAGCCGAATGTTGAACAACAGGTACCAAAGTCCATCCACTTCTTAATCCCTGGCGCGATTAGAACGAACGGTAGTGTTCTTGGTAGTGTTCGTCCGAAATCTTTACACAGTTTTGCACACCATCCACCGTTGCTTTGATCATTCTGGTAAGCTTCCCAGGAAAGCTGTTCTCGTAGCTCTACGCGGGTGCGTTGGGTGCTGGTATTTACGGCATTTTTGGTGAATTTGCCGCACAATAAAGATCTGGTCCGTTGTTGTGCTGCCGTTAACAAAGCCGGCTTGATAACTTTCCACGAACTCATTCACTATTGGTGATAGACAACAGCTCAAGTAACCCAAAGTTCCTTTAAGAATACGTTTTTCGCTTAATCAGATTCACTGAGCTGATTAAGCGAAAAACGCACTCTTTAAGGAACTTTTGGTTACTTGGGAGAAGATGATCTGGGATATCACTTTGTAGGCGGCATTAAGGATGGTGATATGTGATCGCTCGAAAGTTCTCACATTCCAGCTTGTCGCCTTTCTTGTAGTTGGGGCATATGATCCCTTCCTTCCACTCCTTCGGTAGCTGTACTGTATCCCAGATTCTGACTATCAGCCTGTGCAGACAATTGGCCAGCTTTACCAGGCTCATCTTGATCAACTCAGCTCCGATACCGCCCTTAACTTCCCCCATGTTGTAGGCTGGTTGGCTTCCATCGCCCGCTGAATTGACGTAGTCATCTCCTCCGTTGCCTTGACTCTCACTGCATCTACTCTCCTGCTTCCACCTTTCGATCACCACAAGTTCGTCCGGCAAGATGCTCCCATCCTAATCCCTACATATTTTGGTTCACGGCACGAAGCTTTTGCGGGATGCGTTGAGTTTCTGATAGAACACACGCGTTTATTCTCCTGTCTCTGTCTCCGCCTATAGCGTTCCACGTTCTGCCGGGTCCATTGCTGCAACACGATCGCCCGCGCTGCGTCCTCCTCCTCCAGAATCTGTTAGCACTCTTCATCGAACCAATCGTTCTACCTAATTTGTACCACTTACCCGAAGTAGCTGTCCGCTGCGTCGTTAATGGTTGTCTAAACTGTATATTCCAGCAGTCCTGCGCGTATGCAGTGTCGACATCAGGTTGCTCCAGTCGCTCTAGGTCGTACCGCGGTGGTCGTCGGCACCGAACATTGTTGATGACGGATAGTTTTGGTTTCAGTTTCACCATCACCAGATAATGGTCAGAGTCAATGTTAGCGCCACAATATGTCCTGACGCCGATAGTATCGGAGAAGTGCCGTCCATCAATCAGAACGTGGTCGATTTGTGATTCTTTCTGCTGTGGTGATCTCCAGGTGTACGGAAGTCTGAGTTGGAAGTAGCTGCTGCGAATAACCATATTCTTGGAGGCGGCGAAATAAATTAATCGTATGCCGCTTTCGTTCGTCAGCCGATGAGCGCTAAACTTCCCAATAGTCGGTCTAAACTCCTCCTTTTGGCCAACCTGAGCGTTTAAATCTCCTATGATTATTTTGACGTCGTGGCTTGTGCAGCTCACGTTCCAGCTACGCGTAGTTTGCGTTCTTATTATCACCAGTGCTTCCGGAGTGTGGCCTATGTACGTTTTTTATACTTGAGCAAGGGTAAACGGAAATCTGCAAACAGTCACCTGAGGAGGTGAACTCAGGTAGAGTGGGGATGGGCTCACCCAACCCACTAAAACCAAAACCAGTCCGTATCTCCAGGCCCACAATTAAGCAATACATCAGAGGAGGACTATTGAGAATGCTCACAACTTCGACTTCAAGGGTGGTAACCTCACCACCCGTCGATCGCAAGCTATGATAGTAACCTATCGGTCTGTATCATAAACTCGCGAACACCCCGACAACAAACACCGCGCGGTAACCGCAATGACCTCTATATCTACATACGAAGGTCACCACAGACCACCCGCGACGTTTTTGTTGTCGGGGTGAGCATGGTGCTCACTGCATCACAGTAGACTCTACTACAGCTGCTGGTTTTGTTTAAGACGCCACCAGCGCTGTAGTTTCGACATAATCTGTTGAGACGCTGTGTTCATCGCATTCCATATAACCTCTTCCCGACACATCCTCTAAACGAGGTTGTCCGGGGTTGTATCAATGCCGCTGACAAGCAGCATGGCATTGCGTTTAACATCGAATGGCGGGCATGCAAACATTACATGCTCTGCCGATTCTACCTTACCTACACATCCCGAGCACTCCGCAAAATCAGCGAACCCGAACATATGCAGGAACTTTTTAAAGCAGCCTTGTTCAGATAACACCTGTTATAGGTGGAAGTTGACCTGACCATGCTTCCTGCTAATCCAATTCGACACTTCCAAAATCAGTCTGTGGGTCCAACGACCTTTGACTGCAGTGTCCCATGCTCATTGCCATTTGAGCAACGAAGCTGCTCTCTTGACACGTTGCACTTGCACCGAGACCCTGTCGTTGAAGCACTCCACATCTTTCTCTTCATTGCTCCAGAAGTATGTCTATCGGCATCATCCCAGCAATGACGCACACCGCCTCATAAAATATTGCGCGGTATGCGCTTGCAACCCGCAGACACATCAGCTGGTGTATCCTGATTAATTTCTTAACATTGCACCCGGTCTCTAGTGCTTTGCACCATGCTGGTACACCGTATCGGATAATAGACAATGCTACACCCGCTACTGGGGTGAAGCCTTGATGAATGCAACGTACGTACAGAACCGATTGCCATCACGGTCTGTAGATACCACTCCGTTTGAAAAGTGATTTGATGAGAAACCTTCGTTGCAGCATTTAAGAGTATTTGGAAACTCGCACAAAATCACAAAAGCTGGTATTTATCGGATACTGTCGCGATCGCAAGGCATATATATATATATAGGTTTGTGGATCCGACGACGGATAAACTAACAATAACTCGTGACGTTGGATTTATCGAATTATCGAATAGTTCCTATAAGCACCCGAGAACAGAAAGCAAACTCAACAATAGCTTAGTTGAGGTCAATGTCGAGAACGAGAACGCAAGGGGAGCCAGTGATTGTTGATGCTTTAATTCAGGAAGAGCCACACAACAGCAGCGACGACGAGTATTACGATGGAGAGTCTGCTGAAGAGTAACCGGAAGTAGCAGAGAGCTACAAGCGACGTACAAGAAGTGTACTTCCGAAAAGGCTGAATGACTACGTAGTGGATGTAGCGTTGGCCGTTGATGAACCGAAGAATTACGAAGATGCAATTGGTGGTCCTGGGCTGCGAAATGGTGAGTTGACACCCGGGAAGGGGCGCCTAACATAGCTCTGGTCCTCACAAGTTCCAATACTCACGCTTCCATGGGTCTTCCGATGACAATTGACCGCCAGCTAAGGGTTGCGTACTTAGCTGGTAGAGCAGCCTGGGCACTGTTGTCCTTCTGACATCAGCTAGAGTGAGAGGGTGCGTACTGTGGGGTCTGCCTAGGATGTGGTGGGGTTCGACAGTGGGCTCTGTTGAATTTCTATAAAAAGCTGCATGTGTCCCCAAGCAGGCCCTATCAAAGCGACCGTGTGCCGCTCAAAGCGCACTAGCCTAGTCCTGGTGTAGGGTGGGACTTTAAACAAATTTGACCCGACTGATCGAGCGTCTGTTCACCAAGGAGGTGCGGCCCCAACAGCGTCTGTTCTGGCATCCAGCGGCTGAGTATGGAATGCTTTTCCCCGGAAGCTATACCTAAGATGGCAGCCCCATTCCGGTGGATAGGGAACCTTGGGCCAACAACCTACTGTTCCCGAAACATCAATTTGTTCGAGAATCCGATAATGAAAGAATACGGACTGATTTTACGGCGACGACTCTTAGCGCGAAACAACGGACACGAATAGGAACATGGAACGTTTTAACCCTAGCCCAGCAGGGTAAATTGGCACAACTTGCCAATGAGGCACGCCGCATGAAGCTTGAGATCCTGGGACTGAGTGAAGTCCGTTGGCCAAACTTTGGAGAACACAGAACGCCGTCGGGACAAGTTCTGCTATACTCTGGTTTACGAGGTGAACACGCTTCCCGGCATCGCGGAGTTGGCTTCCTACTAAGCGCTCAGGCACACTCTGCGCTTATGAAGTGGGAACCTATAAGTGAAAGGATAATCGTTGCCAGATTTAGAACACGGGTCCGAAACCTTACTATAATCCAATGTTATGCGCCAACCGATGCTGCCGATCTGCAAGACAAAGAGAACTTCTACAGTCAACTCAATGCCGTCGTAGATAGAATTCCGAAGGGTGATATCAAGATCTGTTTGGGCTACTTCAATGCGAAGATCGGATCCGACAACTCGAACCATGAGCGCATTATGGGACGCCATGGTCTCGGAGAAATGAGCGAAAACGGAGAGCTGTTCGCAGAATTTTGTGGTAATAACGACATGGTGATCGGGGGATCGCTCTTCCCTCATCGACCGGTTCACAAGGTCACGTGGGTCACGTGGGTGATGGCTTTACAGAAAATCAAATCGACCACATCTGCATCATCCGAAAATGGAAACGGAGCCTTCTTGATGTACGGAATAAACCGATAGTGCCGACATCGCGTCTGATCATCACCTCCTCATCGGCGAAATACGCCTGCGCAATGCGCGGATTCGTCGGCAGGAGGAAAGAGTTGGACGACCCAGCAAACCAGCAATCGTATATGAATGTACAAAAAAAGTCATATATGTTCGCAGACCAAATCGCAATCATATATGAATCAAACAAATGTCATGGAAAATTGTTCAAAGGTCACATATAATGCAAACTTACGATCAAATTATAATCTACATCATTAGTTGTATGAAAGGTAATTTAAAGTCAAAACAGAATTATATATCACGGATACTTCAACAATTGTATATAATTACAACTGAAGTTATAATGCAATTGAGACTTGATTGTAAAGTACTTCGTAATAATGAATTCATGTATTTTTGAAACCATCAACTCTGCTATTTAAAGTGTTGATTTTTAGCACGATTTTCAATACAATACTTACTTTTATTTGTCGTTGTATCAATGAGCGTATTGATTGTTTATTTTTGAGCATTTACTGAATAAGCAGGAAAAAACAGAGTTGCCAGAGTTCCACTGGTTATCACTAAGTAGAAGCATGATAATCAACAAAAAAAAACTGCCGTGCGATAAAATAGTCTATATAGGATTTCGTTATTGCTAACTAGAATTAACAGCCCATAGTGGACTCCCAACTCGATACGGAGAAAGGTTTAAAGACCCGATTTAACACATCCTAATTTGATCTGACTCCGATTTTGTCCACCCTCATTTTTATTATCTTACATCCCACACCCCTCCACCCATTCCTATTTTTACATTCCCTATGGCGAGATTTGTAAACTTTGAAATAAACCTGTAAACATCTAATGGTTTTCACGACATCATTGTTATCATCTGTTGCTTATTATGAATCATTCCAATATATTAGCCAAAACCATTGACTGTCTAAATGGTAAACAAAAACAAGTACCATTCAAACAATTGCAGATTCAATCTATAAATTGCTTTAAATATATTTGTGAAATGCGAACAAAATTTCAAATCCAAAAAAAATCTATCTGTCCCTCCCTATTTTATCACTCCAAAATTCACCACGATAAACTTCGAGTACTTCTGTGAGTTATATACATACTCGTACAGAACGTAAGGAATTTTCTCACATAATAACAGAAAAATGAAATTCAGTTACAATGTTCACTATCAGTTCTTATACCCTAAAGTTTTTTATGGGTTTTAATCCATAAAATCATAGAGTATACACAGAAAGTTTCAAAAATAAAATATCTATGGTGTAGTGTTTTTGAAAAGGATATTTTTTAGAGAAATTCTCATAGATTGGCAGCATTGAAGTCTACAACTGAGAGATCGTTTAAGCGGTAACATAAAGTTATATATGTGTTCAATCAAATCGCATATGTTCCTTGATGTAACCATCAAAATAAAGTTGAATAAAATGCAATGCGTTGTCTGTTACAGATTATATTCGTAGATCCTATATTACCATCAAGTAAAAGTTATGGATTTACAGCTGCGTGAACGTGGAGAAATGGATAGCGTGTAGACTATAAATTAGAAGGTCCGAGCATCGATACTAGTAGCTGGAGGTCAAGTTTAGAATATTGATATATGCATTATACTTACTAAAACCCACAACATTTTCCATGATGATAGATTTCAGTTCTGATCCAAGAAATATTTTTGATTGCATACAAAATAACATGAATTTCTTTTTTGATAATATGACTGATATATTAGGAAAGCTATTTTCATTAGAGAATATATTCTAGATTTCAAAGTTGTAACAGTCTTGTTATGCAACTGTATGACTGCACATATGCGATCTCTAAGGAAAAACATTATGATTGTATATAGATTCAATTGAAATCAGAATACGTCGTATATCTTGTTTTACCATAATACTAATTTGTACGTATATGGCCTCCACTTTTGTTCACATAGAAGGAATCTATGCATTTTATACAATCAATTTATATCGTGTAAGAGTGCACTTAACAGAACTAAAAGTTGATTATGTGAACCAATTTGTTGGCTGGGGACGATTCAACACACGCCGACTGGAAAATGTCACGGTGAAACGGTCTATCGTTGAAAAACTGGAGACGCGTTCTGCAGATATTCCGGAAGGTGGCAGCGTGGAAGACCAATGGACCGCCATAAAGAATGTCTTCATCGCCACCAGCGAGAATAATCTGGACGAACTGCGCACCCAGAGAAAACAATGGATCACCGATGAGACCTGGAGGAAGATAGAGGAGCGAAGAGAAGTCAAAGCCGCGATAGAGCGATCGAAAACCAGAGGAGCCAAAATCTTAGCCCGTCAACGATACGCGGCTCTTGAGAAGGAAGTAAAACGCTCATGTCGACGGGACAAGCGAGCGTGGGCAGACTCTGGCCGACGAAGGAGAGAGAGCCGCCGCAACCGGAGACATTCGCCTCCTCTACGATATCTCACGAAGCTTAAGCGGGGCGACAATGAATGCAACGATGCCTGTGAAAGACGCGAATGATCAGTTATTGACCGACCCAACTGACCAGCTGAAACGCTGGTTCGAGCACTTCGAACAACTATTTCAAGTGCCAGCCAGGCCATCACCACCTCGGCATGATCTGCCTAGGATCCGACGTATAACACGCGTCAATACCGAAGCTCTATCACTGCTAGAGATTCAAACAGCCATCCAAAGCATGAAATCGAATAAAGCCCCAGGGGTCGACCGCATATCAGCCGAGATGCTCAAAGCTGACCCCATGACATCCGCTCAACTACTGCATCGTTTATTTCGTAATATCTGGGACACCGCAACTTTCCTGGTCGACTGGATGCAAGGTATCTTAGTGAAGGTGCCCAAAAAGGGTGACCTGACTGTATGCGATAACTGGCGAGGCATTATGTTGCAGTGTACCGTTCTCAAAGTTCTGTGCAAAATTATCCTAGCCCGGATTCAGGAGAAGATCGATGCGACTCTCCGGCGGCAGCAAGCCGGATTCCGTACCGGAAGATCCTGTGTGGACCATATTGTCACGCTCCGCATAATTCTGGAGCAGGTCAACGAGTTCCAAGAGTCCCTTTACTTGGTATTCATTGACTACGAAAAAGCTTTCGACCGTCTCAATCACGAGAATATGTGGGGCGCCCTGAGACGCAAGGGGGTTCCTGAGAAAATCATCGGCCTCATCGAAGCACAGTACGAGGCCTTTTCGTGTAGAGTGCTGCACGATGGGGTCCTGTCTGACCCTATCCGGGTCGTAGCTGGTGTGAGGCAAGGATGTATTCTATCACCGTTACTGTTCCTCATCGTAATCGATGAGATTCTGGTAGATGCGATTGACCGTGAACCAAACCGCGGGCTGTTATGGCAGCCTATAACCATGGAGCACCTAAACGACTTCGAATTGGCTAATGACGTTGCACTCCTCGCGCAACGGCGCTCTGATATGCAGAGTAAGCTCAACGACCTTGCCGAGCGCTCCTCTTTGGCAGGTTTAGTCATCAACGTCAACAAAATCAAATCGTTGGATGTAAACACGGTGACCCCTTCCAGTTTCACAGTAGCCGGGCAACCAGTGGAGAATGTTGAAAGCTTCCAATATCTTGGTAGCCAAATGGCGTCAGACGGCGGTACCAAGATCGACATAGGCGCACGGATAAAGAAAGCAAGGGCTGCCTTTGCGAGTTTCAGAAATATCTGGAAAAACAGGCAGATAAGTGAACGCACCAAAATACGAATTTTCAACTCTAACGTGAAATCTGTGCTGTTATACGCTAGCGAAACATGGTGTGTATCAGTGGAGAACACTCAACGGCTGCAGGTGTTCATTAACAGATGCCTGCGGTATATAATTCGGGCCTGGTGGCCTCACAACTGGATCTCAAACAACGAGCTCCATCGTCGTTGTCACCAGAGGGCGATAGCAACAGAAATTCTTGATCGGAAGTGGGGCTGGGCCGGCCACGTAGGGCGGAAACGAAATCTGTAAACAAGCATTAGACTGGAACCCAGCGGGACATCGCAGCAGAGGCAGACCCAGAGGCTCATGGCGGCGAAGCCTCAACAAAGAAATAAAAGAAGTCGACCGAAATCTAACCTGGCAACAGGTTAAAGCGATAGCCGGGCAACGCTCAGGATGGAGATCTTTCAAGTCGGCCCTTTGCACCACCAGAGGTGTACAGGATCCATAAGTAATTGGTGGTCCTGGAAATGAGAAGTGGATAGTGGCTATGAAGGAGGAATACAGTTCGTTGGTTGAGAACGGAGCGTGGTCGCTGGTAAAACTACCAAATGATCGAACACCTATCGGCTGTAAATGGGTGTATCGCAAGAAGGAAGATAAGACTGGGAACGTATCGCGATTTAGAGCCAGGCTCGTTGCTCAGGGGTTCCGACAGCGGCAAGGAATTGATCACGATACCGTATTTGCGCCCGTAGCCACTCACAATACTATTCGGATTCTTCTCACGATAGCGGGATATAAACATATGATGGTGCATGAATGATGATGTACTTAATGATCTACGTCGATGACATGATTGTAGTGAGTCCTGAAGAAAAAGAAATTGCGAAGGTGGTAGCTGCACTACAGCGGTCGCTGAAGATCACGGCACTATAGGCGAAGTGCGATTCTTTCTGGGAATTCGCATTATAATATAAGAACGGTTTCTACAGCATAGATCAAGAAAGCTTCCTGAAGAAGATAGCTACAACCCATGGTTTGTCGGATGCCAAGAGATCCAGAGTGCCACTTGACACTGAATACTATAAAAATCGTATTGAAAGCAAGCCATTACCGGATAACAACCAGTACAGGAGCCTGGTAGGGGCCCTCTGCTATACCTAGCTGTTAATACGCGCCCAGACATTGCAGCAAGCGTGTCTATCCTCAGTAGGCAAGTCAGCAAGCCAACGGATTGTGATGGGACAGAACTCAAGAGAACGGTCAGGTATCTTATGAAAACCTGCGATTACCGTCTGACGTTGATCAGCAGAAGAAGCGAGCATTTGGTTTTGAGCGGATATTGCGATGCCGACTGGAGCGGCGACCCTGCAGATAGGAAGTCTAACTCGGGATATTTGTTCCGGCTCGGTGATGCCACAATTTGTTGGACAAGCCGAAAGCAGTCCAGCGTTTCTTTATCGAGCATGGAGGCAGAATATTTTGCTCTGTCAGAGGCGTGTAAGGAAATTATCTGGTTGCGGCGTTTACTCGAAGAAATGGGATTGAAACTTCTTGACACCACAAAACTATTCGAGGACAACCGTAGCTGCATTGAGTTCATCGGGACCGAGCGCCAATCACGGCGATCAAAACACATCGATACACGTGTGTGTTTCACAAGGGATCTACTGGAGAAAGGAGTGATCCAGCTACTTTACTGCCCCTCAGAGGAAATGACGGCAGATATTCTCACCAAGCCGATTGGTGCCATCATACAATTGAAATTTGAAGGAGCGATTTGGTATCCGTAGTAGAGGAAGATTAGCGTAATATTGAGGAGGACTACCAAACATTATACTGGCCCGTTTGGAGTCATCCAGTGGCACTTGGTCTCAACATTCGTTTTCTTTTTAAATTCTACAACATTTCATCACGCTTGCCCCCCGTATTAGTCATATGTAGTCAACGAATGCTTGACTATTACTATACTAAGTATAGTAAAAGACCGGAAGTAATCATGGAGCCAGCCACCACCAATAAACGCGATGGATAAAATAAATGCAAAAAAAGTAGCCCTTATGCAACGAACAATTCCTATATCCTATGTGGTGGTATGACTGGTGTCATGCCATTAGGCAGGCCGAAGGTCATTAGGCCAAATGAGCAAAAAGAAGCTAAGAGTGAAAAATGAGAAGCTTTTCCTTTAGCTTACTATTTCTTTCTTCTCTCTTCTTGCTTCTTTCTTCTTTTTTCTTCCTTCTTCATTTTTCTTCTTTGCGCTCCCTTCTTTTTTCCTTCTTTGTTACTTATTTCTTCTCCGTTCTTCCTTCTTTCTTCTTTTCTCTTTCTTCTCCCCTCTTCCGTCTTTCTTCTTCATTTTTCTTTCTTCCATAATTCTTCCTTCTCCCTTCTGCCTCTTCCTTCTTTATTTTCCCTTCCTTCTTCTTTCTACTATCTTTTTCTTTCTTCTTTCTTTTTTCTCTTTTCTTTCTTTATTCTTGCCTCTCAATTCTTCTTTCTTTTATCCTTTTTTTGTTCGTTTTTCTTCTTTCTCCTCTCTTCTTCCTTCTCCCTCATTCCTTCTTTTTTTAAACTTCTTCCCTTTTTTCCTTCTTTCTTCTTTCCTCTTTCGTCTTCCTTATTTCTTTTCGTTCTCCCTTCTTTCTTCTTCCTAGTTCTTTCTTCTTTCTCCTTCCTTCTCCCTTCCTCCTTGTTTCTTCTTCCTACTTCTTTTCTCCATCTTCCTTCTTTCTTCTTCCGTTCTACTTCTTCCTCTTCTCGCACTGCTCACTCCCCACTTCTCATTCAGCCTAATGGCCATTCGACCTAATGACCCAGCATCGGTATGGCTATCCAGCTTTCCACGCTCGGTAATGGCGGCTAGTCGATGTGTAAAAATCAATCAGTCACTGTACTTTTTGACACGCGAGCTCGCATACCGCAATTTTTTTTTTCGAAGAGTGATTTACGTTTATCTTTTTTAGAGAAAAGAGAGTTGAGTTAAATATGTTTTTTATCACGTGGAAAAAGGTATACCGAATACCAATAGAGGTACATAACAGTTCGCTTCGCTAACTGAGCGCTTTTTAACTGACTGTTTTTTGACTGGGCGTTCGTTAACTGGGCCAAAGCCCAGTTAAAAAGCAGTTGTCCGTCAACAAACAACCACAAACACTCGGTGACGAAGGGATTCTGAATGGTATCAAGTAGAACTTCATGTAAAACACGATCACAACAATGCATCGCGATTTCACACGTCAGCCCATTTAAAAACGGCGCTCTTTAACTGGGCTGGTGTTTTAGCCCAGTCAGCGAACGGTTGTTGTAATATAGGTAATTAATAAATCATAAGAGAAGAATGTCGCTGCGGTTCTCTTTGTTCTCGTTCCCAGACATGTTGGGTACACAACTATCAAAACGTATACTAATTTTTCGTCTGGTCCTCTGGGACATTTAGCACCTTATCCTCGCCAGCAAACTATGTTTCATTGTTTCACCAGTGACGACATCGACAATCTTCCTCTATTAATATCCCCGAAAATTGTTTGATATCGTCTCATCGAAACGAAAAGTACGATCCCTGCTCATAGTTATTTAAAAAATGAGATTTCGAAGTAAAGTAAACGAATAAACGGAAAATTGCGTTAATATGCTTATTATGCGACAATAATTAAAGAACCCACGACAATCTGGTTTAGTCACAAGAGAATGGCAAAACCCCTCTTCGCACTGTCACATGATGATCACATTTTTATGTACTTACTGATCTAGAAATACATTTTTCGTGGTTATCAATTCAAATCAGAGTTTTCAGTTCAATCTGAAAATGCTGATGGAAGTATCCAGTTAACATTTAAGAAATAAATCTGGTAAATAGTCGAGTTATTCTATCTCTCTCTTTGGCTCTAGCTTAACTCTCCCACCAATAATGTCTGATTGTAGGGTTTGTGGATCATATTTAACATCCTTCTCTTTGTGTTCGTTGGAATTCAGGAATATATGCTCTATTTCTACCAACTTGCGTTTGTACTTTCTCTTTCCGGTTTGCTTCTTCGTCGTATTACTCGCCATGAACAACCGATTGTTAGTTCTCGTCTGTAGCCGAAACTGATAGGCTTGTTCGACTTGTTGCAAGCAATCGCAACAGATACAAGAATCCTCTTCCTGATTGGCGTTGAGCAATAGCCCCACGGTAACATAAATCTTCTCCATGAGGCTTGCGTATACGGGTTGCCGGCTTTCGCTACAGAACATTCGTATTAGGTTGAAATCCGGCGTCTCTTGGAGACACATGCGGCACTGTGGTTTACCCCACGGTGGTAAGGCAGAATCCTGCTCCTCTAGCGGTTCCGTTTCTACGTCATCCGTTTGGGTGGTGACCAGACGATGGTCAAGGGTAGTGGCCGCGTTATTGTGTTTGCAACATTTGCACTCACAAGGCGCAGGTTTTTCGATTTCGTAACCATGGTAGCTGAAGGTACCGGTTCTGAGGTTTCGCCATGGCAGGATTCCTGGGCGGAGTCGAGTTCTCCCAATGTAGTAGCAGAAGTCAAGTTTTAGCTGAAACGTTATATAAATTATGGATTATACTACTTCCGGTATATTTGATGCTTTCTCGTGGAATAAACTTGTAGCGAAATGCTCCAACTCCAACTTACTTAAAAAGCGAACTTGTAAGAGTATCGAAGGCCGGGACACAGCAACACACGTGTTCTTCGGCATTGGCATTACACCCCCACTGGGACATTTCCACCTTGCAGCTTAGTGTTCATTAGGCTCTTCCACAGTTATTAACTGCGAGGTTTCTTAGTCAAGTGACCATTTTTGCATTTGTATATTTCCTAAAATGGATTGGGAATCGAACCCAGCCACCCTCAGCATGGTCTTGCTTTATAATCGCGCATCTTACCGCACGGCTGAGGAGGGCAACACACATGTTGTACCAACCAAATCAACGTGGTATAATCGTCATAATTTTAAATCAAATGTCTGTCTGTCCATGTGTGCATGTGCGTACTAACAAAGAAGATCCGAAAATTATTGGCCAACTTTATAGTACATATTTAATATTTCATAACAGATTTCTTCCGCAATGCAATAAGTTGCATTTGATAGGGTGCAAGTGCCAAGCTTTTTTTGAATTAGTCAAAATTTTCAGTTGTCCCACATTTAACGAAATTTGAATAAACCTCTAAAAAAACAGATGGCAATAAATTTGACGCTGAGTAAATGAGTGTGGGCAATAGTCTCCTGTGTTTAAAAGTTATTATTTCTCAATAACTTTCTAACGTAATGATCTATCGTTATCAAATTAAATAGTGAACTAGGCTTTGTCCCCTGTCGAATGTAACAACCGAGGATTACTGTAGTGTGCTGTTTTACCACGTTTTACTATGCTTTCGAGTGCACACACACACATACACACGGACAGACAGACATTTGCACAGTTTATCGAGCTGAGTCGATTGATATCATTGATATATAACACTATGGGTCTCCGAGCCTTCTAGAAAAAGTTCGTTTTTGCAGTGAAATGGTAGCCTTTCGGCACAACTTTTTTGTACGAGAAAAGCAAAAACAATAAAATTCATATTTGTACTCACATCAAAATGGTTATCGCAAACATAAAAGCGCTTCGATGCCGGAACTGGATCGTTTGGTTTAATGACCCCAATGCGGACAAGCCATTCTTGGCGAGCTTCCGGTTCGACGGGAACGGTTAGAAATTTTCCTTTGTATGTGTCCCGGCTGGCTCCACAGGCCGAGCAGTGAGTCGAAGCACTTGAACTGGCCAGCGGATCGATCAAAGGATTCATCTGAAATCTTAGATCTGAACAATCTTTTTATTGAAGAAGAAAAAAAAGCGTTTAAATTGCGCGAATTTTCACTGAAATTTATATTCTTGTTTACAAAAATAATATTTATGTTTTGAAGGTAGAGTGACATATTCTACCTACACTGACAGTTGTAGTTTTCAAGCTTTAAACATGGCTGACCTAAAGAGACTGATCGGCAAAGATGCGTGATGTCCTCTTTTTTTTCTACGTGGCAAAATGAATAAAAAAGTGCTGCCCAATGAGCAGCTCGAAGTTATTCCCGTCCTGCTCGTTCTTTTTTGTCAACAAATGGGCACGAGAGGGATGCGAATAACTTCGAGATGCTCATTGGACAGAAATTTAAAATCCATTAATATTTAATTAATTTGATAATTCAATTTAGAAATTTATTGCATTAATACGATCAATTTATTTTGGAGAAGTACAGATCATAAAATTTATTATTCGATGTTTTTTAAATATTTCAGTTTATTTTACATGTGAATGACATACGTCAGATATGTCAACGAACTGTCATCTCTAGCTGTCACTGTCATTATGTCAAAATTGAAAATACTGTCAGCGTCACTAACAACTGTCAGCCATTGGTGAAAAGGAAACATCACACGTAAAAGTGAAAAATTTAAGTGTCCACAATCGTTTCGTTTTCAAAAAATGCCGCCCAAAAAGATGCAATGTGAAGTCCGCGGTTGCGAAAAACGTTCGAAAGGGATCGATGCCAACTCGTTAACCCTTCATCGATTTCCGTTGGAAGTCACCGAGTGAGTATTGGACTTTGTTCGTTTCGCACTATGAAATCAATATCAAACAAATCTAATGCATCACCTTATGTCCAGGGCCGAGCAGTGGAGCCGCTTTTCGGGAAGTGCCCATGCGCTGGACCAGTTCCAACAGTTCGGTTCCGTGGGCGTTCGCAAGTTGTGGATGTGTTCGCAACACTTCGAGCCGCACTGCTACAAGGCCATGGGTTCGAAGGCCAATCTTCGGTACGGGGTAGTACCGACACTGAATGGGCCATCGGATGAACCGGAGGAGGACGACACGACGGCGCCAAACGAAACCGTTGGTGGTGACTGCGACGCAGAGGGCGGCAAGAAAAAGACGGCGACCGTTAGCGAAGAGGGCAGGGATTCGTCGGATGCAGGAACCGAACCTCAACAAAGTGCCGCGAAAAGGAAGAAAACGGTAGGTTTTGGGCCTTTATGATGCATGCTTCACAGGTTTAGGACTCGAGACAAATACCTAATCGGCAAAATGCCTATTTTGAAAATTCAGTTAAGCTTTGATCAGATTACCCCAGGTTGTGGGTGTGGTAATGAAAAACTAATTTGAACTAATTTATTTCTATTTATGTTTCTCACAGTTTTAAAAGATTTTCGCAAGAAAAAACAAAAAAAAATGTGGCCATGGCCATGATTAATTAAAATGTAGGTATTATTTAAGAATTCTGTTCCTGTTGTTCCTATTTGCTGAGTTCAGGTTTCCGTAACAACGAACAAAGTTCACATTTTTATACTTCGTATCGTGAAAAGTAGCCAATATAGGTGTTAGACTATTTATAGACACTAAAATAAAAAATCTTGCTTTTGACACATTCCAGCGTAACGCGACACCATGAGGAGCCGACTTTCAGCGAGAAATTCGGTCTACATTCGAAAATTAGCCTCGGGGGCATATGATTAAACAGGTGTAAAATTATCCCCACTAAATCTCCTTTCTGATAGAATATTCATTTTGAGATTTTTCGCTTTGAATATGATAAATATAACGCGCTGCATTTCGTAACGCGACACCATCGCTGAATTGCACTTTTTCGCATTTTAAAATGCAAGTGCGTTTTTAGCTCTGGTATACGGTTTGGAGTCTCGATTTATTCTAAGCATTTCTCGTATACATCAACAGAAATGAGGCTGTGAATTAAAATCGCGGGAAAGAACGGAAATTCTAATGAAAATAACTCAATTGATACGAACACCGCCGCGTTACGCTGATCGAAAAAACAGTGTTTTGCAAATGGTGTCGCGTTACGCAAACGTGTCGTTGATAGAATACGTAATTTCAGCCGATTTCGACGCTACATCTTGTATTCGACACAGAATATTATCACATTTATCTATTGTTGAATGTAGTTCGAGTTGGTGGTCACGATATGGAGTTTCGGCTATTAAAGTTTGAGGCACTAACCGGCACAAATTTAGAGCTGAACCAATTACAATCCTTATCACATATCTAGTTTTAGGAACGAAATAAATGGTAATGGGTTTTCCTATTTTTATATTAATCACACCCAAGTATGATCCGGATCAGTTTTTAAGTACGTGGTCAGACGATCGATTCCCTTGAAGTGAGTTTTTTTACGCTGAAAAGTTATATGTTGCCTTTTTTCTACGTTAACCATTTTGAAATGTGATGATGGTTCAAGAAGCTCAGGAATAATGACGAGGAATATTTCTGTCGTTTTTTACTCTACGTTTCTACTGGAACGTGGTCTGTTTTCAACTTTTTATTTAATTCCGAAAAGATTGGTTTACGTCTCATGTCTCAACCTATGTTTATCACAAGAACGTATGCGTCGTGCCCTGAGTGCACTACTTTCAACTTCATTTTAAATCTTTACGCTCTCATCAACACTACTCAGAAAAAAATACCCAATTTTGATAAATTTTCAATTTATCATTCAGCAACTCTCTGTAAACCTTTTTCGATAGGCCCCTAGGCCGATTTGATAGGCCGTTGTTTCGATGAAGTTTTCTGCCTGATGCTATTCATAATATTTTCGTCTGCCGGCAACCAAAACACTTACATTATTTCACCGATATTGACTGTGAAAATTTCTGTTGAAGTTTTTTTTTTTGGCTAAAATTCAGTTTTATTTTGTCATTATATGTACAGTTATTTACAATTGTAATTCAGCGTTTTCAAATCAATTTAAATCTAATTGGAACATTAAAGCGTCTACATCGATTCTATCGTTACACTCGTTAACAAAGCCGATGTACTTCACAAACAAGCGGAGAGTTTCCACTCGCGCAGCTCTTCCAATTCCTGGCAAAATATGTCTCGTGAGGTCCTCGAACGACAGTCGCCTTCAACCATTCGTGTAGCCGGCTAGCCTCTGCTGTAGGACCGTCCAGGCCGGGCCGACACGAGTGCAGCTACAGAACTTGTGCTAGAGCGTGCTGCGATGAGGAAAGCTCTTTCATCCCAATATTTTGCCACGCGCGTGGCCAAGTCAAGTCAAGCGCTGGACTGTTTTGTTCCACATTTGGCAGTTTGCTTTGCTGGACGAAGTGCCGGTGGATCAGATCGGCGGAAGGGTTTTGTTGGATATGGTGGGGAATTTGGGATAAATTTGATAGGATCGATTTTAGGTCAGGATTGTATATAGAAATTGCGGGGCGGGGAATTGCGTGGAATAGAAGGGATTTATAATAACGAATGGAGTCGATCTCTTTCAAGTGTCTGTTGGTGGCCAGACTACGGCTTTTGCATGCCAAAACATGCAAATATAAACCGCCGTGCTCCTTCTTGCGTATCGACTGCATAATGGGAACGCGCGCAGGTATTCCTCTCCACAGGAACGTCCCTATCGTTGCTGTTATTTTCGCTGTGTGGACACCAAGCGGAGGCAGTACAGACAAAAGCTACCACAGTCTCGATGTGCCAAACGTGTTCAGCATAATCACCCTCTGGTGAAGAGTTAATGTGCGCAAGGACTGCAGCCACATTTGCTGTGAAAACTTGCCCGCCAGCGCATCCCAGTTGAGTATAGTCATCAGCCTAATCGAGTTGGCGAAGGTAACACCCAGAATCTTGACTACGTTGGCTGTTTGTAGCCACTGGGTACAAATTTCGTTACCTTCGAAAACGCCAACGTCCACTGCAACCGTCTTCCGCAAATTCAATTTTGCGCCGGCGGCAAGCCCAATGTGATGAAATATTTCATTCATCGCTTCTATTTGCCATGATGACGTCACAACCACGCTGATATCGTCGGCGTAGGCAACGAGTAGATCATCCCCACACACTTGCTCAAGCCTACACACCAGTGGATGAAGATAGAGCACGAACAGATGCATGGACAACGGGTCGCCTTGCCGCACCGACCGTGTGATCTCAAACGATCGAGAGAGGTGCCCATTGATAAGCAGCCGGGATGTGGACCGACTGGCTATGTTCGAGAGAAGAGAGATGAGTTCCTCGTTGAACCCGAGCGACCGCATGGTTTCGAAAAGGAACGAGTGCCGCACCCGATCGAAGGCGTTCTCCAAATCGAAGCTGATGAGCTTACCAGCGCGACGGTGATGACGGAGACTGGCGATCCGATCTTTCAAAGCGAGAGTGGCCTGGAAGATGTTTCGCTCTGCGTTTGAGCATTTCTGTCCGTTGCTTAGGACGCGGTGGGCCTGCATAATTCGTTCCATCCTGTTTTTCAGGATGCGGGAGAGCAATTTATAATCGCTGTTGAGCAGCGATATCGGGCTGTGTTGTCGCCTCCCTTCTTCTTCACCAACACGATGACGCCCTCCACGAAGGCATGGGGGAGATTTCCGTTGAGTGCTTCATTCATAAGCATGTTCAACTCACGGTGGATGACATCGAACATCCGGAGATAAAATTCTCGTGGAATTCCGTCGGCTCCAGGGGATCGTTTGGGTACGCTGCCCTGATAGCAGACAGAATTTCTGCTGTTTGTATCTCCTCCATGCACGCTTCGTTCAGTGGGTCGTTCGGTGGGATAACACGTTCGCAAACGAAATCGTCCCCGTTGTTGGCATTGCCGTCATTTTCTGCTGTTTCTTCTGAGTAGAGGCTCGAGAAAAAATCAAACAGATTTGTCTCGATCGCTTGAGGCTCGACGATGATTTCGTCTTCTCCCGTCTGTAACTGCGTGATCGTGGTTTTTTCCGTCTTATATCCCCCAATTGGAAGATTGACATTGGCTCCCCTGCCACGTACGTCTCGTTGATGCGGATGAACATGTGGGAGAAACTACGCTGCAGTGCCAACATTTCTCCTTGCCGGCGGTTCGGTCTTTCGATCGCAGCGCGTTTGCTGGCTTTCTGAATATATCAACCAAGACCACTTCAGCGGTCTGTGGTTGTGTGCGCAACGACGACGATGTGCTGCGCGCGATTTGTGTTTGCAACGGGTTGGGAGACACCGTTCGTGCAATGGGCGCAGTCGGCTGGCTTGCAGTTGGGTTTATTGAGCCAGACGGTTCGGTCTTACTCGACGGCTGTGGCATCTCGGGGAAAGCCTCCAGCGATGCTGGTGGTGGAGCAACTGAACGCTGACCGACCGGTTGGGCGCTCGAGGGTTTTGCACCACTCGACTTCTTCGGTGGTTGTCGTGGCTCAGTTTGCTTCGCCACGTTCGCATAGCTCTTCTGGACTAGCAGCTTTTTGTTCTGGACACACGATATGCCAGTATGCGCTTGCTTTTTGCAGTATTTACAAGAGACGATCTGTCCCTTGTAAACAATGTAGGCCTGCTGTCCATCGATCGTTACCCACGAATCGATGTTTCGATGGACTAGCATTCGGGCCGACCAAATGCCGAGCGGTATCCCACCGAACTCGAACCCTTCTCCCCATGTTAGCTCTCGCAGCGAAAACACTTCACCGAACGCACTCAAGAATTCCACGATTTTTTCTTCGGGGACGTTTTCTGGCGGGTCGTGTGCTTTAACCTCTACACATCCATCTTCCATGGTAATGCGAAGCTTTTTTTTTTTTTTTTTTACAAGGGAGAATGCATTTACACACTAACCCAGTACACGTGCATTGTAGTTGCCAAACTACCACACGGAAGTGTACTGGAGTGTCGGACTCGACCATACCGGTAATACCGACTAAACTCCCTTGGGCTCCACCATCGTTTCCCCAGGAACTACCTCGCAGTACTACTTCTGGGGGGACGGCAGTACTAAGCGTACTCGCTCATTATCGCTCACACAGGCACTCGTCCCACGCGAGACTGACTTGGGTGCTCGCTCTATCGCACCCTCAAACACACCCTACATACTCTGTTGCACCTCTGTCATGCCGTGCTGGTCTAACTTGTGTGCCCACCCTTCTCATGCCATGTGGGTCTAACTTGTATGCCCACCCAAACCCTTGATTCATGCTCATACGCTCCATGCTTGCACACACATTAACGCTCCTATGGGTCTGACTTGTGTGCCCACCCTTCTCATGCCGTGCGGGACTAACTTTTGTGCCCACCCTTCTCATGCCGTGCGGGACTAATTCTATGCCCACCTTTATCGTACCATGTGAGACTGCTCACCTCTTTCATTCAGTTCGCGCTGACACATACTACTCGAGTCATTCGACCTAACACTCCCCTGGCATCCCTTGTGGGACTCTTCGCTTAGGTTCCCACTGCTGGCATACCATGTGAGTCTGACCCACCTCATTCATGCCATATGAGACTAGCTCAACACGACTCAACTCATTCCTTTCGTACCATGTGAGACTGACTTGGATGCTCCCCACACTCCTCTGCCACGCCACGGGGTATCAGTAGTCGTAGGAACCAACATTCCTGCGCTACTCCCAGCGCGGCGTGTGCAGTCCATACATACACCTATTCATTCACCCTTCTGCCATGCTTCGAGGTGACGATCTCGGTTGCCACCCGCTGCGCCATTACCTCTGCATGGGCAGACCATTCACACACTTCTTCGCGTTCGGCACTTTCGCTCTAACTTACCAATCATAAGTTAGTCATGCTTGTCGATTGTTGCTCGGCGCGCCAGATTCTCTGCAAGCTGCAGGCAATCTGAGTGGTTGCAGTCGAGACTGCGTTCCACTTCTCCACCGCTTGACACATCCTTTGGATAAGATTATCCGGAGTTGTGTCCCGGCCGCAAACGTCTAGCATTGCTCTTCTTTCGACGTCGAAACGAGGACATACAAACAGTATGTGCTCTGCAGTTTCGTCAACACCTGGGCAGTCAGGGCACACGGGGACCTCCGCGTGTCCAAACCTGTGGTGGTACTGTCGGAAACAGCCATGGCCTGACAGGAATTGTGTCAGATGGAAGTGAACCTCCCCATGGGGTCTCCCCACCCAGCTTGATATGTTAGGAATCAGCCGGTGGGTCCACCTACCTTTCGAGGAGTTATCCCACTCGCGCTGCCATCTGGCAACCGAAGTCACCCTGGTACGCTCGCGGGCTCCTCTGGTGCCACGTAGGTCAAAACACTCCTCGTCCTCCCGGATGACCAGCCCGACTGGCATCATACTCGCTATCACGCAGGATGCGTCGCGCGATACCGTGCGGTAGGCCGATATCACCCTGAGACACATCAAGCGGTAGGTGCTCTCCAGTTTCTGCAGGTAACTGGTTACCCCAGTGCTTTTGCCCAGGACGGGCCGCCGTACCTAAGAATAGATGCGGCAACGCCTGCCAGTAGCCTACGTCTACTGGCGCACACCTTGAGCTGTTGGACATCATCCTCGATAATGCCGCCACAGCAGTCGAAGCCTTCTTGCACGCATATTCGACATGGCTACCGAAGGTAAGCTTGTCGTCTATGATGACCCCAAGAATCTTCAGACTCCGCTTTGAAGTGATCGCGACGTCTCCCACGTGTACAACTGCATGTTGTGCCGACTTACGGTTGCTGACGATAACCACCTCCGTCTTATGTTGAGCGAGCTCAAGGCCTCTCGCACTCATCCAGTCCGCCACAGTGCTGATCGCGTGTTCTGCGGTTAGCTCTACTTCGGGGATTGACTCCCCGTAGACCTCTAGGGTTACATCGTCAGCAAAGCCGACGATCTTCACACCAGGAGGGAACTTTAGCTTCAGAACCCCGTCATACATCAGGTTCCATAGTACCGGACCCAGGATTGACCCTTGCGGGACTCCTGCGGTAATAGGAACACTTTTCTGACCGGCATCGGTCTCGTATAGCAGCACACGGTTCTGGAAGTAGCATTCCAAGATCCGGTACAGTCCCACCGGCAGGCTAAGCCGGTGTAACGAGAGCGCGATGGCATCCCAGCTTGCGCTGTTGAATGCGTTCTTCACGTCCAGTGTCACCAACGCACAGTATCGAATTCCTTTTCCGTTGGATCGCTACCTCTGCAGTCTTGAGGACTGAATTGATAGCGTCCACCGTGGACTTACCCTTCCGAAAACCAAACTGGTTACTCGACAGGCCATCCGTACCCTCTGCATACGGGGTGAGCCTGTTGAGGATGATCCTCTCGAGCAGTTTACCCGTCGTGTCGATCAGGCAAATTGGTCTGTACGCCGATGGGTCACCCGGAGGCTTCCCGGCCTTCGGCAGCAGTACCAACTTCTGCCTTTTCCATCTCTCAGGGAAACAACACTCATCCAGGCATCTCTGCATAGCTAGCCTGAACATGTTCGGGTTCGCTATGATCGCTGCCTTAAGTGCACTGTTTGGAACTCCATCGGGGCCTGGAGCTTTGTTCATCGCAAGGGTGTTAGCCACTGCGAGTAACTCTTCGTTCGTCACCGGAGCCACCATTTCGGCCACACTCCCAGCGCCTTGCAGCGCAGGAGGAGGCCAGGGACTTGTGGCTCGGGACGGGAAGAGTACTTCGATAATCCTCGCCAACCGGTCCGGTGACCGTTCGGGGGGTGAAGAGCCCCTTTGGTCTTGGCCATCACGATCCTATAGGCGTCACCCCACGGATTCGCATTGGCACCCTCGCACAGGTTGTCGAAGCACGCTCTCTTGCTGCTCTTGATGGCCTTGTTAAGGGCCAGTCTCGCAGCTTGAAACACTTCCCGGCGGACCGCACTTACCTCCTCGTTGCGGGCTCGTCGCGTCCTACGTCTAGCCTTGAGGCAGGCTGATCGTAGGGCTGCAGTTTCGGCACTCCACCAGTATACCGGGCGTCTGCCATTTCTTGGCAGGGCTTTCCTCGGCATAGTAGCGTCGCACGCGCGTGATAAGACAGCTATCAGCGCATCCCCGCTTAGACTGTCGGTGTTGGCCTCCAGTCCCAGGGCCGCGGTGAAAACTTCGCTGTCGAAGTGAGTGGTCTTCCACCCACGGACCTGACAGGGATCACCCGCCCTCGGACGCTGCACACCATAATTGATCTTGAAGCGAATTGCTAGGTGATCACTATGGGTGTAGCCCTCGTCTACCCTCCAGTCCAGGTCCGAGACCAGACTAGGGCTGACAAACGTTACATCTATCCATGACTCGACCCCATTCCTACGGAATGTGCTACTGGCTCCGTCATTGACAAGCACTGCGTCGAGTTTTGCAAGTGCCTCGAGTAACGCTTGTCCCCTCTGATTGGTGCAGCGGCTGCCCCATTCCACTGCCCAAGCATTAAAGTCTCCCGCTATAACGAACGGGCTCCGACCTACTAGGTCGGCCGATAGCCTGTCGATCATCTGGTTGAACTGTTCCATTGGCCACCTTGGTGGGGCGTAGCAGCTACAATAGAACACCCCGTTGATCTTGGCTATCGCGACACCCTCCGCGGAGGAGTGTACAACCTCTTGAACGGGGTACCTGCCCGTTGTGCAAATTGTCGCCGACCTAGACCCGTCCGCCACCCAGTTGCCGTTGCCGGCAGGGACGTTGTACGGGTCGGACAGGAGGGCGACATCGATCCTCGACTCCGAGACCGCCTGCCACAGCAGCTGCTGGGCAGGTGCACAGTGATTCAGATTCAGCTGTGTTACTTGCACGGCTTTTTCCGATTGGCTTCTCCGAAGGGACACGCAGGCCCGCCCATAGCATGGTTCCGGGCCTGCTTCTTACTGGCGCAGATAAGGCACCTAGGTGCCTTGTCGCATTCCTGTGCTTTGTGTCCCTCCTCGCCGCAGCGACGACACATCTTGCTTCGGTCTGGGCCCTTGCAGTCATAAGACTTGTGCCCGGACTCAAGGCACCGGTAGCACCTGTCCACTGAAGGTGGCTGGAGCACGCTTACTGGGCATACTGACCAGCCGATCTTCAGCTTCTTTTCTCGATGACCTTTTGGCGTCAGCCACCGGTAGTCTGAGATAGGCTACCTGCGTACCAAAGAATCCCCTCTTAGACGTACAGAGGACCGCTCAACCTCTGTGCCGCACTGCTCTTTGACGGCAGAGACGACGTCTTCCGCGGTCGTGACCTCATCCAGCTGCTTACACTGGAGGGTCACTTCCGCACCCAACGACCTAACCTGAGCGCCGTCACCCAAGACCTCCTGGGCAAGCTTTTTGTAAGCCACCCCGCTGGATTGCGCGCCACGCTTCAGTACCAAGATCATTTCACCGTTCTTGGTACGTCTAACGCTGCGCACGTCCTGGCCCAGGGCCGATAGGCTATCGGCCGCTCGCAGCGATTTAAGGACATCGGCGTATTTGTCCTTGTCGGTTTTCACCAACAAGGCCTCGCCTCTGTCTCTCACTTTCTTCATTGGTCGAGGGTGTTCGACTTCCGCCCCCTACTGACCAGTTGCCAAGGATTCGCATCCCCTTCGGCGGGTACCGATGGCTGGCTGGGGCCAGCTTGTGGCTCAGCAACTTGTGCCTGTTTAGTGCCTTTCGCCTTCTTGGGCATACGCCCTTCAGGCTCCGGTGCACCATCCAGGCGACGCTTCGCCTTAATGGTAGCGCGTTTGGGTCGCTTCTTACTTGGCGTTTTCTTGCCCTCACTGGCCGTAAGGGCGGTCGCCTCATTCGCCGCAGTAACACCGCTAGGGGAGGAGAGGGCCTTGGTCTGCGTACCTTTGGCTATCCTCTCTGCTTCCGCTACACGCCTGATGTAAGCGACCTGTTCTTGTCTTGCGACACGAACAGCTCGCCGGAGCACCAACAGGCTCTGCTTAAGCTCCTTGTTGGTGTTCTGCCTGCCGCTTACGAACTCGATGATCTCATCGAGTTGCTCGGCCACCACCCGTATCCCGGGTAGTGGCTCGTCAGGCGTGCAGGCAGGGCTACTCCCCACCACCGCTGGAGACTCTTCGGTGCTGCCAATAGCAGCAGCCGTCACTCCACTTGCCCCCTCTTTAATAGGGGACCTCGCTAGGCCCCTTTTGGCAAAGGGGTCCGTCACCTCCAACTCCAAAGATAGGTTTCGTTCAGTACTCATTTCTTATGGGTCCCCCTTGCGGCTGCCGCCGAATCCTACTGGAGTAGTCGCCTTTAGTGATCCCATGGTTATCTATGCCTGCCTTGCGGCAAGCAGGGAGGCCATGCGAGGGTTGACACTTGCGTGTTCAGAGCCAGATCAGCGCAAGTCAGGAAAGGGCATCTGAGCCTACTCCCACCCAGTAGGCAAAACTGGATGGCAGGATTGGGCAGCGTGCTACAAGGCCCGCCACGGTTTTATGGGACGGAAGACAGCCTAGCCATTAGCCCACTCGCCGTTTCGAGTCAGTGTCACCTGACCCTACTAAGAGAGTAGAATGTCAGACTGCCAGCCCTCACTTCACAATATAACAATATCCAAATACGAAACCAGTACACGCAACCAGTATGCCATAATCAGGGTCTTACTGATATCAACCCTGATGTGCCAGTGGCACTCTCTGGGCTTGTGCTTTTGAAGCGGCACACAGTCGCTTTGATAGAGTCTGCTTACGGGCACTTGTGGTTTTTGGGAGGGATTTTAGCAGAGCCCACTGCTAAATCCCACCACGCCCTAGGCAGTTCTCCTGACTCACAGACAGCTGGGGAGGGGTCGTCAAGCCCTTGGACATGGTCCCTGCTGCCCCACATTAGAGGCCTTCTAGAATAAAATCATAGTGGACCATATATCAAAAAGCGAGATTCAAATGAAATTGTGGCCTGACCCCTTTGATAAGTATCGATAGGAACCGATTTTAAAGAAATGGCCATATCTCACTTGATTCTGATCCGATTCAAAATCTCTATATATGGTTCTGTTCAGCAAGAGCCCTACTTCATTTGTGGTTACTAATATGATTCAATTTTAAACCACATCTAATCCTAATATCCACCTTAAATCTACGGTTTTGAACCTACCTCCAAAAAACCCGGAATATCTCCGGAATCCGGTGGCCGTAGTCGGTTCCATGGATATAACGTGAAACTGCATTAGTTTTCTAGTTCAGGCATGTCTGAATTGTCAAAATCGGATGATAACTGACATAGTTACAACATCAAATTTTACTCAAAATTTGCCTATCCTAATTATTTTTCCATCCCCTGTATGATTAAACAGGTGTAAAATTATCCCCACTAAATCTCCTTTCTGATAGAATATTCATTTTGAGATTTTTCGCCTTGAATATGATAAATATAACGCGCTGCATTTCGTAACGCGACACCATCGCTGAATTGCACTTTCTCGCATTTTAAAATGCAAGTGCGTTTTTAGCTCTGGTATACGGTTTGGAGTCTCGATTTATTCTAAGCATTTATCGTATACATCAACAGAAATGAGGCTGTGAATTAAAATCGCGGGAAAGAACGATATGGAGTTTCGGCTATTCAAGTTTGAGGCACTAACCGGCACAAATTTAGAGCTGAACCAATTCCAATCCTTATCACATATCTAGTTTTAAGAACGAAATAAATGGTAATGGGTTTTCCTATTTTTATATTAATCACACCCATGTATGATCCGGATCAGTTTTTAAGTACGTGGTCAGACGATCGAGTGAGTTTTTTTACACTTAAAATTTCTATGTTGCCTTTTTTCTACGTTAACCATTTTGAAAGGTGATGATGGCTCGAGAAGCTCAGCAATAATGACGAGGAATATTTCTGTCGTGTTTTACTCTACGTTTCTACTTGGACATGGCCTGTTTTCAACTTTTTATTTAATTCCGTAAAGATTGGTTTACGTCTCATGTCTCAACCTATGTTTATCACAAGAATGTATGCGTCGTGCCCTGAGTGCACTATTTTTAACTTAATTTTAAATCTTTACGCTCTCATCAACACTACTCAGAAAAAATGCCCAATTTTGATAAATTTTCAGTTTATTATTCAGCAACTCTCTGTAAACCTTTTTCGATAGGCCCCTAGGCCGATTTGATAGGCCGTTGTTTTGATGAAGTTTTCTGCCTGATGCTATTCATAATATTTTCGTCTGCCGGCAACCAAAACACTTACATTATTTCACCGATATTGACTGTGAAAATTTCCGTTAAAGTTTTTTTGCTAAAATTCAGTTTTATTTTGTCATTATATGTACAGTTATTTACAATTGTAGTTCAGCGTTTTCAAAGCAATTTAAATCTAATTGGAACATTAAAGCGTCTACATCAATTCTATCGTATCACTCGTTAACAAAGCCGATGTACTTCACAAACAAGCGGAGAGTTTCCACTCGCGCAGCTCTTCCAATTCCTGGCAAACATGTCTCGTGAGGTCCTCGAACGACAGTCGCCTCAACTATTCGTGTAGCCAGCTAGCCTCTGCTGTAGGACCGTCCAGGCCTGGCCGACTCGAGTGCAGCTACAGAGCTTGTGCTGGAGCGTTTCAGGTGCCTTTATGTCACAGTGTTGACAGTTCTCGTCCGCCACCCGTTGCATCACGTGCAGAAGCTTCCGATGTTCGATTTTCCCATTCACCAGCGATAAAGTTGAGATCGCTGCGATGAGGAAAGCTCTTTCTTCCCAATATTTTGCCACGCGCGTGGCCAAGTCAAGTCAAGCGCTGGACTGTTTTGTTCCACATTTGGCAGTTCGCTTTGCTGGACGAAGTGCCGGTGGATCAGATCGGCGGAAGGGTTTTGTTGGATATGGTGGGGAATTTGGGATAAATTTGATAGGATCGATTTTAGGTCAGGATTGTATATAGAAATTGCGGGGCGGGGAATTGCGTGGAATAGAAGGGATTTATAATAAGGAATGGGGTCGATCTCTTTCAAGTGTCTGTTGGTGGCCAGACTACGGCTTTTGCATGCCAAAACATGCAAATATAAACCGCCGTGCTCCTTCTTGCGTATCAACTGCATAATGGGAACGCGCCAGGTATTCCTCTTCACAGGAACGTCCCTATCGTTGCTGTTATTTTCGCTGTGTGGACACCAAGCGGAGGCAGTACAGACAAAAGGTACCACAGTCTCGATGTGCCAAACGTGTTCAGCATAATCACCCTCTGGTGAAGAGTTAGTGTGCGCAAGGACTGCAGCCACATTTGCTGTGAAAACTTGCCCGCCAGCGCATCCCAGTTGAGTGTAGTCATCAGCCTAATCGAGTTGGCGAAGGTAACACCCAGAATCTTGACTACGTTGGCTGTTTGTAGCCACTGGGTACAAATTTCGTTACCTTCGAAAACGCCAACGTTCACTGCAACCGTCTTCCGCAAATTCAATTTTGCGCCGGCGGCAAGCCCAAAGCGAGGAAATATTTCATTCATCGCTTCTATTTGCCACGATGACGTCACATCCACGCTGATATCGTCGGCGTAGGCAACAAGTAGATCATCCCCACACACTTGCTCAAGCCTACACACCAGTGGATGAAGATAGAGCACGAACAGATGTATGGACAACGGGTCGCCTTGCCGCACCGACCGTGTGATCTCAAACGATCGAGAGAGGTGCCCATTGATAAGCAGTCGGGATGTGGACCGACTGGCTATGTTAGAGAAGAGAGATGAGTTCCTCGTTGAACCCGAGCGACCGCATGGTTTCGAAAAGGAACGAGTGCCGCACCCGATCGAAGGCGTTCTCAAAATCGAAGCTGATGAGCTTACCAGCGCACATAGGAGTACGTAGTGTAAAAGCGTGGCCAAAACTATGTCAATCATTTGTCCTCTTTAAATGCTTACAATAAGCAGTAAAGCATATTCTTTTTTATTTTTGTGCTCTTTGTATTGATGTAGCAGTGATATATGACCACTGGCGGGATCAGTTATTGTTATTTGATAGAGCACCACTTGGCACAAGTACGCTGCCTTTGAGAACTACAGCGTGCTTGCGACGAGTGGTGCCTACCTCTGACTCCCCCAACGAGTATGATTTTTATGATAATCTTCATTCATCATTTATTACTCACTAAATTTCCCGAAAAGATGTACTTTGTTTGTTCACTTCGAGTATATAAATTTGTCATCGGCTAATGTTACAGTCCCTGGATAATGCATCGATATTACACTGGAGCAGATCAAATAAATTCGAAGTGGGGACGTTTTCTGGCAGGTCGTGTGCTTTAACCTCTACACATCCATCTTCCATGGTAATGCGAAGCTTGTATTTTTCCCCGCGTGCTCCACTTCATGCTTCTCGTCATGTTCTTGCACTATTAGTTGTGCGAGCGCCAGGTTGTCAACCTTGACGAACGCACATTGTTCACCTCTGTGGCACTGTTGTCTCAACACTTCTTCTTTCTTCAGGTCGAGTACCGTGCGGCAAAAGTCGTGAACCTTTTCGAATGACGGCTTCACCGGGAAACTCGAATAGTCAATACGAAAAGTATTTTCTCGCCTCATCGCGGATCACTAAAACATGGCACAGACGGAATCGAACTTTAACCACTGTAATCGATCACTTGACTTTCCAAGAGCGCAATCGGAAACACGTCTGCACGTCTCAGAAGCTGAGCGGTAACTGAAGTTCTTAAGCTGAAATATCGACTAAATTGACGTATGTTTACGGCAGCTTCTTTGAGCGCTGTAATAAACAAACATTTTTTCAGCTGGGATATCAGCAAAAAATTACGGACCGAGACTCGGCTGTGACGATCTCGGTCAAAGAATAAAAAATGCCGAGCTAGTGAGTGCGAACGAAAAGAAAATTAACTAATCAAATAAAATAGAGAAAAAACTTAATTCACCGAGTGATGATATTACTTTTCTCGCATTTAGTCAAGACACCAACCTTATATGTCGCTTATATGGCTCGGTTCGATGTACCATTTTCTTTATAACTTTTAAACGCAACGGTCGATCGTTATCAAATTCAATAGTGATCAACTAGGCTTTGCCCTCTGTGGAATAAAACTTGGCATACACAACACCAAACATTTGTAATTTCCCACCACTTCGTAAAATTTTTTGTATGGTAACCCATTTTTTGTATTATGGACAGTTACCAAATGACACACCCCGTTACACCCCCCATTTTGTTACGCTATTCATGTACAAGCCCTTATTTACTTAAAAGAAACTTTTTTCTGAATTTCTAAGCCATTATGATACTGTATCAATAAACCGAAAGCTTTTTATCCCTTATTTCAGAAGCACATTCAATTCGCGTAACGCGACACCATATTTTTGTACCTAGTGTTACTTCATGAAAAATGCTCCGATTTTGGATCTTAATACACGAAAAGAAGGCTCTTGACGAGTACTAAGAGAATCCGTAGTAATTCTTTTCCAATGGATGTATAGTATCAATTATACCACTATTTTCGTAACGCGACACCATTTCAATGTCACTGTTTTTAAAATACAAATATTTCATGAAAACTAAAATCTTCGAAGCAATAAAATGTGCCCACGAAAAGGTAATTAAAAACTGTATTTAATTACGTATTCACCAATACATTTGCACCCAAATAGGTACGATGGAGCACATTTGTAAAAATTTGATTAGGGAGTCTTTTTTTCGTACTAAAAGTCTGCTACTTTAATTGGGTTTTAAACAATGTTCCCATTATTAAATGGAAAAACCAGATTAATCCACCTAGCAGTGATGATGCCTTTTTCGTGCATTATAAAATATATTGAAAGAATCACATTAGAAAGGTCAAAAAAGCTCTTTAGGAGAATAGATCACATTTTTTTAATAATTTTGCATGTTTTTGCATTAGTTAAAATGTATTGCCACCATTTTCGGAAAAAAAAAATGTTTTCGGTTTTGAATTTTTTTTCCATGGTGGTACCCTTGGGAAAAACAATGATTTTCAATAATTCCGAAATGCAATGTCCGATCGAGCCAATTTTCAATGGCAAACAATGGAACCACGTTCCCTGTCGAATGCAGCTTGTTGCGAGTAAATCGGATAATGCTAAGTTCCAAAAGTGTGTCTACAAAATCTGTACACATACACACATACACACATACAGACATCACCTCACAGATATTGGATCCCAATTTTCAGTTTGAAATTTGGATCCCTTGTCTTTTATCAAAGGAGGCGTATCACTAACAGTCACAGCCGGTGATGGAGCTTATTATTATTATTACTTCGCGGGCGCAAAACATGTTCTTCATGAACGCTTGCAACCAAGATAATCTTGATATGATCAGGTAGGTGAAATGACGGCTTCGGCAGGTTTTCTTCTATTATTGTCAGGGGGTTTTCTATAACTTATTATGCTCAAATTTGCATATCAAAGAATATTGTTGCCAAATTTAATAAAATTTGGTCAACAAAACCCCCCTGATAATAATAGAACAAAACCTTCGAAGCCGTACTTGGGACGTCGACATTGTAAATTTTCTTTTTTGAATTTAATTTATAAAAATTCAATTTGAATTTTGAAATCGTCACTTCTTAGCTTACGGGCACGATTCAGCTGTTGTTCAAGTTTTACCGATTAAAACTAACTGATTAGATTAGTGTTCAAATTATGTTCTTACCAATTCACTGCCGCAAGAACAAAAAACAGTTCAGTATTCTCTCAATTGGAAACTAATTAATAGATTTTTTATAGAGGGATGAACGCAAATTTACAAACAGACACCTGAAATTGTCACTCAGGGAGTGGGGTTGACAGAAGGCCGACCCTGGCAGAGTATCTTAATTCTCTTGTATACATGGATGAGACAGTGTGCCATGAGCTACAAAAGCTCACGTAGCACCGATTCAGTGCGACGAGAGAAGCTAGCGCGCATAAAATAACTGAGTGAGCGTGTCTCAATGTACGTCTCATGAGACTCATCTCATGCGCTAGGAATGCATAGCTGGCATAGCTGCATAGCGTTACTTAGGCGACGATTTTATTGAATGAAAATTTCCCGCCCAACCTGTTTTACGCACCTTCGCTGTTGTTTGGAAAGGTTTGCCATGGCATATAGCGCATGAGCTGATCGCATTGAGATATCTCAATGCGACTCACCAATGTTAATGTGAGGTACACAAACTTCGTGAGACTCGCGTGCGTTAAATTTTATGTGCGCGTAGCAGTCGTTGCTCAATCTCATCATTTTTTGTACGCGTGCATGATGTCTGCACCCTGGCACTCCTCCAAGCTCTGACACACCATGTGGGACTTACTTGGGTTCTCACTTCTGACATACCACGTGAGGCTGAATTGGATGCTCACTCTCCTCTGCCATGCCTCGAGGAATCTATTACGACTTCAAGGAGCTTCAAACTTTGCTTTGATGCGATCGCGACTTTATCCACATGTATCACTGTCTGTAGAACCGACTTGCGGTTGTTGAACCACCTCCGTCTTATGTTGAGCGAGCTCCAGGCCTCTAGCGCTCATCAAATCCACCACCGTGCTGATCGCGTGTGCTGCAGTCAATTTTACCTCGAGAATTGATCCCCCGTAGACCTCCAAGGTTACGTCATCGGCGAAGCCGACGATCTTAACACCAGAAGGGAACTTTAGCTTCAGATCAGTTCTTGTCTTACGACTCGAACAGCCTGGCGGAGCTTCCGAAGGCTTTGCTTCAATTCCTTACTAAAGTTCTGCCTTGCCTTCGCGAACTCGCGATATCGTCGAGTTGGCCCGACGAGCGTGCTGATAGGACTATACCCCATCACTGCTGGAGAGACTCGGGTGCTGCTAGCTGCAGCCTCCGCCACTCCGCTCTCCGCCTCCCTGAGAAGAGACCTCGACAAACCCCCCTTGGCAAAGGGGTTTACCACCTCAATGCTTTACGCATCGTCAAAAAATGTTTTTTGCTTCACTCATTGTGGTTGGGTCCCCCTTGAGGCTGCCGTCGAATCCTACTGGAGTAGTCGCCTTTAATGATCCCATGGTTATCTTTGCATGCCTTGCGGCAGCATTGGACAGCGTGCTACAAGGCCCGCCACGGTTTTAGGGGACGGAAGACAGCCCAGCCATTACCCCACTCGCCGTTTTGAGTCAGTGTCACCCGGCTCTACTAAAAGAGTGGAATGTCTGCCAGCCCTCGCTTTCACAATATTACGATATCCAAGACAAGGTCCGTTAACACGCGGCCAGAATGCCATAATCAGGATCTCGCTGACATTGAGCCTAATGTGCCAATTGGCACTCCCTGGGCTCCTGTGCGCTCTGAGCGGCACACGGTCGCTTTGATAGGGCCTACTTCTGAACACATGCAGCTTTTTTGTAGAGGTTTAACAGAGCCTACTGCAAAGCTCCACCACGTCCTAGACAGGCCCCTTAACTCGCAAAGGCCGTGGGGAGGAATCGTAAAGCCCTTGGAAATAGTCCTTGCTGCCCGTATCCTCAACACACGGATCCGCCCACTAATGGACCATCCTTTCCTTTTTCACCGCTGCTGTTTAATAGATGTTGTACTTAAATGCAATTTTGGTCGTGGGATTAAATCTGCAGTTCACAGGCAGACGCTGTTTGAGTCGCACCTCGCACCTTCGCCGCTCGAGACGTACCTTTAAACTCTAGCTGATGTCCGAAGGATAACAGTGCCCAGGCGGCACTAGCAGCTAAGTACGCAACCCAAGCAACGCAACCCAAGCGTGACATAGGAGCTTATGGGGGATCAGAGCTGCATTGAACGCTGCTTGTCTGATGTCAATTTATATTCGAATGCTCTTTCGAACATAAATTGATGCGCCAGCAAAATCAAATGGGAAAATCATTCTGAACGAATTGGATTCGTTAGAAAGTTACGTTCGCCTCTAAATAAACATATGGGACAACTGGCCTTGAACTTCGACCAGCTCGTGTTTTCTCCGTTAAACAATGAAATCGGGCTTTTTAGGAGCTGCTGTTGAAAAATGGCTTGCGGTGGTTTGGCTTGATCGGACTCGATGCGGATGTTCATGCGTATAGTCCCTCGAGTCTTACATACTTCACTTCTTGCTCTTCGAGTTGCTCTTTTCAGCGTATTCCAATGCTTCGGCCTTTATCTTTACCTGAGATATTGTCGGCGTAGCACCAAATTAGAATTCGGAAGGAGTACTTCCGAACCGAACTTTCTTCAGAAGTTTTATCTGTCAAACTAATTGATGCGTTGTTTGGCGCACCTGGCGAATCTACAGCACTACTTCCGAAGTTGGGTAAGTTGCATGTATCTGGAGAAAAATCCAACTTCGGCATAAAAAGCGCACTAACTTTGATCCGGATGGACAATCGATCAACTCCGGCGTCCTTCATGCTTGTAAATTATAGGGAGGGTGTCCCTTAAGAACAATAAAAATTGCTTTAATTTAACAAATTCTCAAAACAAATTTGATTCAGAATCAATTCACATAGCCATGGAACACAATTTCAACAGATTTTCAACTGCAACCCTTTAACGTTTATCTTTCCAGTATCTCGACGATCCATTTTTCGACTTCCTCAAAGACAATGACGGCGACTCGAGTGGCAGTGAGCAACCGCTGGTGCAGCAAATACCAAGCAAACCTCCCGCAGATAAACCGTCGTCGACCGTGCCTTCCAAGCCTAAAATCCGGCGAACTCACGCGCCTTTTTGCGTTTGCAACATCTGCCGCACTAACCGCGCCGCCAAAGCCATGGGCCAGGGTTTCTCGCCGAACAAAGCCATCCAAACCATAGACAGCGGCCCGCAACCGGATGCATCGCCGGTCCCGGTGGGCACTAGCCAGGATTCGTGTCGACTGTGCTTCAGCAACGAACAGCTGGAACCGCTTTGCTCCGGAATGATCGTGGTGCGGGACGAGATGCTGGACAAAATCTACGTTTGCACCGGAATATTGATCATACCTCGCCCGAAAGTGTCGATGTTCATCTGTACGCCATGTGCACAGCTCATCAACAGTTTTCATGCCTATCGACAGCAGGTTTGCAGCAATAATCGCGCCCTTTTGAAGACGATTGAATTGAAAGCCTCTGCGACGACGAAGGCTGCCCCCAAGATCCAAAAAGTTTCACCGCTTCCGCCTTCCACAACCCCACTAGTCAAGCCAGTATTAAAACCCGTTGTGATCAAGCGAAAACCTCCGGTGGGACTTGCACCGGTGATTGACGTATTCAGCAGTCCTTCGCCAGCACAATTTCGTAAGATTGCTCCCAAGATACCCATGGTGGTGCAACCGGAAATACAGGTTAATACGCCTATCAAGGATGAAGCGGATGACCCCCTGGAAGGATGTGGCAGAATGACTCCGATTCCGTCGGTTGTGATGTCGCCCGTAGCAAGAAAATCGAACATACTGATAAACTTTCAACCAAAGCCCATAGCCACTACGAGTAAACCTCTGGCGGTGCCTACACAGCTGTACATGGAGGCGGAAGAGGGCCAGGAAGGATTGCCGGAGGGAGAGCGTTGGAAATGCTGGCACTGCGAAAATTCTTTCCCGTTCCAGTTCGAGTGTGCGAAGCATCTGCTGCAGGTGCACGAGGAGAATGTGGGCTCGATCAAGCGGCGCTTGAACTTGGACGAGCTGAATGCCAACATGCTGCAAATGATGAGTATGAATCAGAAGAAGTAGGGCGGCAATGAAGGAATTATAAGATTATTGATAAGGTTAAACTATGATTCAAAGCACTGATTTAAAATTTTGAAATTTAATAATTATCACAAATAAAGAAGTTCAGGACATATTTTCTTTCATTTCTTTTGGCTTTCTGCTGATCTGTGTAAAACTGTACTCGAGAAAATATCGACACTTAGTGCAGCTAGAGACTGAATAAAAATGTGTTTTGTTCAATATGAAACTTTTTCAACTTTTGTGTGCATAGATAGAATATTTATCCATTATGTAGGTACCTACCTGTATTCCTGGTTGGTTACGCGTCGTTACACACATACAGAGCTTGTTCCTTTTAGGTATCCTATATTAAATAGGATTTCTAGTTCCTTTCACAATAACTTTTGACATGTTAATCTTGCCATTTTTTTTTCTGAAATCATAATTCGATACTGTTCCACAGCTAAGGGATTGGCTTTTCTCTTCAATAATGTTTGGCAAGCTTCGACTATCTTCCGAATGCTTTATTTCCTCACAAAAAGTGCCTAGTGTTCTAAATCGCAGTTCAGCGCGGATCCAATTGTGGCAGATTGGCCAACTGATGCTTGGCCAAGCTGTCCAAATTCAGATTCTCGGCATTATGGCTCGGTGCGTGCCGTCGGTAGTCCTGTAACCGGGAGAAAACGCGCGGGCAAAATTCACACTTGATAGAGGAGTCCTCTGTGACGATACCGGTCCGGGTGGCGATCAGTAGCTGTTCCGGGCGAAGTTGATGCTTCGCCTGGTGTCGCTTCCACTGGATGTGCTGCGAGAAACTTTCCTGACATAAATCACACACATATGGCCGCTCACCAGTGTGAGTTCGGATGTGATACCGTAAATGATGGCTGTACTTGAATGACTTGGGACAGTGAGGACACTTTCGGTCTCGCACTTCTTCGTGGACGGCTTTCATGTGCCTGGCGAGCGATCGCTTTTCTCGGAACTGAGCGAAACACTCTAAACATTGGTAGGGCCTTTCCTCGGCATGATCTCCCAGATGAATTATCCAAGTCTCCCGATCAGGGAACACCTGACTGCACACCATGCAACGGTGTTCTTTGTTAGCGTTTGCCGCTATCGATGCCTCCATCTTGGGGAACACCATTTGATCCATGGTGCCCGAAAATGATCCCATCAGTTCTCCAATTCCGTTAAGACTAGCTGTAATGGCGTCTGCTATAATACTATTCCCTGTTAGACAATCCGCCTGGGGATACTCCTGTTGCGGCATTCCTTCCATTACTATTGGTCTGTCTGTTCCGTCGTCCTCCCTCATCTCCACCTTAACATGTATCTGCGGTTCCAGAACATTTCGTTTCGCTTGGATCACTTCGTCACAGTGTTTACTTCGGTTCTGGAACTGTTGAATTTCCTCGAGAAATGCCACACAAGACTGACAGATTCCGGAAGGGTAATCATCGCGTATGGAGATCTGCACTCCAGCACAGGACTGGATCTTTTCAGTTAATTCGCGGATGTAGCTGCCATCCGCCGGGAATAGAGGAACGATGTTTTCCTCAGAAAAACATAACCGACAGAATGATTCCGGATTTTCGTTGGGACTGGAATGGAATGGAATTATGTTTAGATGGATAAGGTAAACAAAACTTCGTACTCACACGTCATCAAGTAGTTCTCCTGTTGGGGACGATTTCTGTGGTGATAAAGTTGCATCCATGCTCAGCTTGATGTTAAACTTTCTTCAAATTAAATAAAGCGCAAGTACAGGTAAAAATAACAATAAATTAAAGTAGTTATTTGTATACTCAGACGCTGATCAGATTTTATTTCCAAACACTCCACTCCCTCACTTTTCAAACCCCTGATGACCCTGATGACAGTGGATGTCAGCAAGGAATGGTGAGTTTCTTCCCTCTAAGAAATCTGAGTCCGACAGGAGCTTGACATCAAAGGCCCGATCAGTGAGACAGAGCCTGATCTGAGAGTGAGCAGAGCAAGAGGATCCGCCTTACATCTCGCGATTCTGCACCGTTTGCGTCGAGCCCGTCTGACTTCGAACATGCGAAATGGGTTTGACGTTTCAGTCTGACGTGGGTGCGATGTCTTGCTATGGAACCTCAAGCCATGTCGAGCTCCTGATTTGGGGTTCTTCTTGTTTTTATTTTTCTCTCATCAATTGAGCTTGCTGACATCTAATCATCTTTCTCTTTTAGCACATAGATCGGATAGGATTTGTTTTCACCTGGAATCGCGATGGAAACAAATCCTGTCCTACATCGTAAAAATAACCTTATATGTTATGGCAAAAAACCATTCGAAAATACTTATACTCTCCATTATGCCACCTAATGAATGATACCATATCAAAAAGCTAATAACATTCATAAGTTAATGAAAAGTATAAGTTTCCGAATGTATGTGACTAATGCGATGTATAAGTTTTTTCTTATACATGTCATTAAGCGCCTGCTTTGGCAAAAAGTATTAGAAATATTAATAATAAACAACATTAGTTTTTTTACGTGTACCTAGATGCATGAAAGAGAAAGATGATTAGACGTCCGCAAGCTGTGTTTTTGTTTATACAATGTTTTTGACTCTGTTTTATTTATATTTTTATTCATTAGATATTTTATAAACATGTTTTTCTTTACGAAACGTATTTTCGTTCGTATACGCAATGTGTTTAATATAAATGTAAAGGCCCAATTTATAAGGCTCTTCCGGGATCTGAACCAAGGAAAAGGAAACTTGAACCATGCCAAAATAATCTAACGGGAACGGTTCTTCCGTCGGGAGAAGGCTGAAAATATGTGACAAGCTTTTCGGTGACGCACTGGAGATCCGGACCAAGAAGATGATAGAGCCTTTCTTCTAACTGATCCAGCGTAGAATTGTTTCACGAATGCTGAAAAAAAATATAAATTCAAGATGATAAGTCATAGATTGGGAAATATAAATTTAATGTAGAACATACAATGAAAAATCAACATTCTTAAGGAAAAGTTTTACTTTGATTAAGTACTCTGTAATACTTCTTATTGTGTAAGTATATCTCGAATATTTCTTAAGAAGAATCTGAGCATTTTATTGTTGAGTTGATGTATTACTGCTTAGAATCTCTGATAATCCCAGGATTATTTTTGCAAATATAATCATTTCATATGGGAATCGGGGGATTCCTTTTGGAAATCTTTGAATTGCTTTTGGGATTTCAAAGGTTGCTCCTGAGATACTGAAACTTTTCTGAAGATGTTGGAGTTTCTTTTACAATTCTTGGGGATACTGCTGAGGATGTGTGGATCTCCTCTGCTACTCTGATATTTAAAAATTTTGGGATTATTTTTGGAAACCTTTAGCATGCTCATTCGGAATTTTCAGAACCTTCGTATTTCTTCTGGACATCCTAGAATTCATTATGGGAATCTTGAGATTCCTTCTAAGAATCGTGAGATTCTTTCTCCTTCTGAGAATCTTGGAAATCCTTCTGTATATCTTGGAATCATGGTGTTCCTTCTGCGGGGATTTTTCCGAAAAAAAATCTAAGATAATATCCGGAGGAACACTCCCAATGATTTCCGTAAGAATTCCTGACAAAATTCCTGGATTTTTTTAAAGAATTCCCGTAGGATATTTCAAAACTATTCCAAAAGTATATTCTGAAGCTCCCAGAAGAATTTCCGATGGTATTTCTACAGCAGATCCTTCCAAAAATATCTAACTATATATCCTACACTATTCTATTCTTAAATCCTATTCAGGGATTAACTACAGGAATTCCTTCGGGAATTGCTTCAAACATTTTCCCGGAAGTTTCATTAAAAATTCCTTCCTTCAGAAACTTCTCAGAGAATCCCTCCGGGAATTCCGTCATGAATTCTTCCGGAATTCATTTATTTATTTAGCTTACATCTAAACAGATAACACTGGCCGCAACTCTCTATCCTCGCGAGCGCGCCACGATCACCAAGTTGTTCTGTACCTGGTCGCTCCACGCCGTCTTGTACCTGCCGGATCGTAAGCGAACACCATCTTTGCAGGGTTGCTCTCCGGCATTTTGCAAGAATGCCATGCCCATTGTACCCTTCCGGCTTTAGCTACCTTCTGGTTGTTGGGTTCGCCATAGAGCTGAGCGAGCTCGTGGTTCATCCTTCGCCGCCACACACCGTCAAAGATGGTCCTGAGCACCCGTCTCTGGAATACTCCGAGTGCTTCCAAGCATGGGCCAAGTTGCATGTTCGTAGAGGACTACCAGTCTTATGAGCTTTTTGTACATGACACATTTTGTGCGTTGAGAATCTTTTTTGACTTTCCTCCGGTGACTTTAATACGAACTTTTACAGAATTTACTTTGGGAATTACTTCGTAAATTCCTACAAGAATTACTTCGAGAATTCCTCCGGAGTTGTTTCGTAAATTTCTTGGGAACTCTTTCGGGAAATCCTCCAAGAATTGCTTCAGGATTCCCTCTGAGAACTCATTCAGGAATTCCTTCGAGAAATCCTCCAAGAATTGCTTCAGGAATTTTGCAGAAAATTTTTTTCGAGACTTCCTCCGAAATTTCTAGGGAAATTACTTTTGAAATTGTTCAGGGAATTCCTATGGTAATTTCTCCGGGAACCCCATCAGAATTCTTCTGGGAATACTTTCTGGAAATCCCACAAAAAATCTTCGGGAAATTCTTCAAAAGTTCCTTTGAGAACTCCTCCAGGAATAACTTCGGGAATCTACCATTCTACAGGGAGTTACTTCAGGAACTCCTTCCAAAATTCTTTCTGGAAATCCTTAGTTAATTCCTCCGGAATCTCCTCCAGGAATTCCTCCAAAAGTTCCTCCAAGAACGCCTCCTGTAGTTCCTCCAGAAATTCCTCCGGAAGTTCCTCCAGGAATTCCTCCGGAAGCTCCTCCAGGAATACCTCCGGAAGCTCCTCCAGGAATTCCTCCTGAAGCTCCTCCAGTAATTCCTCCGGAAGCTCCTCCAGGAATTCCTCCGAAAGCTCCTCCAGAAATTCCTCCGGAAGCTCCTCCAGGAATTTCTCCGGAAGTTTCTTCAGGAATTCCTCCGGAAGTTTATCTTGGAATTCCTCAAGAATTTCCTCCGAAAGTTTCTCCAGAAATTCCTCCGAAAGTTTTTCCAGGAATTCCTCCAGAAGTTTCTCCAGCAATTCCTCTGAAAGTTCCACCGGGAATTTCTCCGGAAGTTCCTCCAGGAATTTCTCCGGAAGTTTCTTCAGGAATTCATCCGCAAGTTCCTCCAGGATTTTCTCCAAACGTTCCTCCAAGAACGCCTCCGGAAGTTTTTCCAGGAATTCCTCCGGAAGCTCCTCCTTCGGAAGTTTCTTCAGGAATTCATCTGGAAGTTTCACTTGGAATTCCTCAAGAAGTTCGTCCAGTAATTCCTCAAGAAATTCTTCCGTTCGTTTCTCTCGGAATTCTAAAGGAAGTTCCTACAGGAATTCCTGCTGAAGTTCATCCAGGAATTCCTCCGAAAAATTCTCCAGGAATTCCTCCGAAAGTTTTTCCAGGAATTCCTCCAGAAGTTTCTCCAGCAATTCCTCTGAAAGTTCCAGCGGAATTTTCTCCGGAAGTTTCTCCAGAAAGTCCTCCGGAAGTTCCTCCAAGAATTCCTCCAAACGTTCCTACAAGAACGCCTCCGGAAGCTCCTCCAGGAATTTCTCCGGAAGTTTCTTCAGGAATTCCTCCGGAAGTTTATCCTGGAATTCCTCAAGAATTTCCTCTGGAAGGTCGTCCAGGAATTCCTCAAGAAATTCCGCCGGAAGCTCCTCCAGGAATTCCTCCGGAAGCTTCTCCAGGAATTCCTCCGGAAGCTCCTCCAGGAATTACTCCGGAAGTTTCACTTGGAATTCCTCAAGAATTTCCTCCGAAAGTTTCTCCAGGAATTCCTCCGAAAGTTTTTCCACGAATTCCTCCGAAAGTTTTTCCAGGAATTCCTCCAGAAGCTTCTCCAGCAATTCCTCTGAAAGTTCCAGCGGAATTTTCTCCGGAAGTTCCTCCAAGAATTCCTCCAAACGTTCCTCCAAGAACGCCTCCAGAAGTTGCTCCAGGAATTCCTCCGGAAGCTCCTCCAGGAATTCCTCCGGAAGTTTCTCCTGGAATTCCCAAGAATTTCCTCTTGAAGTTCGTCCAGGAATTCCTCCAGAATTTCTTTCAAAAGTTCTTCTCGGAATTCCAAAAGAAGTTCCTACAGGAATTCCTCCGGAAGTTTATCCAGGAATTCCTCCGGAAGTTCATCCAGGAATTCCTCCGAAAATTTTTCCAGGAATTCCTCCTGATGTTTCTCCAGCAATTTCTCTGGAAGTTCCACGGAAATTTCTCCGAAGTTCCTCCAGAAAATCCTCCGGAAGTTCCTCTACACGTAAAAAAATAACCTTATATGTTATGGCAAAAAACCATTCGAAAATACTTATACTCTTCATTATTTTAAGTTTTTATTATTAAGTTTTTCCTTATACATATCATTAAGCGCCTGCTTTGGCAAAAAAGTATTAGAAATCTTAATAATATATAACATTAAATTTTTTTACGTGTAGGAATTCCTCCAAACGTTCCTCCAAGAACGCCTCCAGAAGTTCCTCCAGGAATTCCTCCGAAAGTTCCTCCAGGAATTCCACCGCAAGCTTCTCCAGGAATTCCTCCAAACGATCCTCAAATAACGCCTGCAGAAGTTCCTCCAGGAATTCATCCGGATGTTCCTCCAGGAATTCCTCCGAAAATTCCTCCAGGAATTCCTCCGGAAGTTCCTCCAGGAATTCCTTGGGAAGTTCCTCCAGGAATTCCTCCGGAAGTTCCTCCAGGAATTCCCCCGGAAGTATCTCCAGAAATTTCTCCGGAAGTTCCTCCAGGAATTCCTCCGGAACATCATCCAGGAATTCCTCCGGAAGTTCCTCCAGGAATTCCTCCGAAAGTTCCTCCAGGAATTCCACCGCAAACTTCTCCAGAAATTCCTCCAAACGATCCTCAAATAACGCCTGCAGAAGTTCCTCCAGGAATTCATCCGGATGTTCCTCCAGAAATTCCTCCGGAAGTTCCTCCAGGAATTCCTCCGAAAATTCCTCCAGGAATTCCTCGGGAAGTTCCTCCAGGAATTCCCCCGGAAGTTTCTCCAGAAATTTCTCCGGAAGTTCCTCCAGGAATTCCTCCGGAACATCATCCAGGAATTCCTCCGGAAGTTCCTCCAGGAATTTCTCCGGAAGTTTCTTCAGGAATTCCTCCGCAAGTTCCTCCAGGAATTTCTCCAAACGTTCCTCCAAGAACGCCTTCGGAAGTTTTTCCAGGAATTCCTCCGGAAGCTCCTCCTTCGGAAGTTTCTTCAGGAATTCCTCCGGAAGTTTCACTTGGAATTCCTCAAGAATTTCCTCCGGAAGTTCGTCCAGGAATTCCTCAAGAAATTCTTCCGTTCGTTCCTCTCGGAATTCTAAAGGAAGTTCCTACAGGAATTCCTGCTGAAGTTCATCCAGGAATTCCTCCGAAAGTTTCTCCAGGAATTCCTCCGAAAGTTTTTACAGGAATTCCTCCAGAAGTTTCTCCAGCAATTCCTCTGAAAGTTTCAGCGGAATTTTCTCTGGAAGTTCCTCCAGAAAGTCCTCTGGAAGTTCCTCCTGGAATTCCTCCGGAAGTTCCTCCAAGAATTCTTCCAAACGTTCCTCCAAGAACGCCTCCGGAAGTTCCTCCAGGAATTCCTCCGAAGCTCCTCCAGGAATTCCTCCGGCAGTTTGTTCAGGAATTTCTCTGGAAGTTTCTTCAGGAATTCCTTCGGAAGTTTCACCTGGAATTCCTCAAGAATTTCCTCAGGAAGTTCGTCCAGGAATTCCTCAAGAAATTCTTCCGTTAGTTCCTCTCGGAATTCTAAAGGAAGTTCCTACAGGAATTCCTGCTGTTCATCCAGGAATTCCGCCGAAAGTTTCTCCAGGAATTCCTTCGAAAGTTTTTTCAGGAATTCCTCCAGAAGTTTCTCCAGCAATTCCTCTGAAAGTTCCAGCGGAATTTTCTCCGGAAGTACCTCCAGAAAGTGCTCCGGAAGTTCCTCCAAGAATTCCTCCAAACGTTCCTCCAAGAACGCCTCCGGAAGTTCCTCCAGGAATTCCTCCGGAAGCTCCTCCAGGAATTCTTCCGGAAGGTCCTCCAGGAATTTCTCCGGCAGTTTGTTCAGGAATTCTAAGGAAGTTCCTCCAGGAATTCCTCAAAACGTTCCTCCAGGAACTTCTCCGGCAATTCCTCCAGGAACGCCTCCGTAATTTCCTCCAGCAATTCCTCCGGAAGTTCTTCGAGGAAGTCCTCCGGAAGTTTCTTTATGAATTCCTCCGGAAGATTCTTCAGGAATTTCTCCGGAAGATTCTTCAGGAATTTCTCCGGAAGTTTCTACCGGAATTCCAAAGAAAGTTCCTGCGGAAGTTTCTCCGCAAGTTCCTCCAGGAATTCCTTCAAACGTTCCTCCAGGCACGCCTCCGGAAGTTCCTCCAGGAATTCCTCCAAAGTTCCTCAAGAAATTCCTCCGGAAGTTTCTACAGGAATTCTTCCGGAAGTTCCTCCAGGAATTCTTCCGAAAGTTCCACCAGGAATTCCTCCGGAAGTTCTTCCAGGAAATCCTCCAGGAAATCTTCCGGAAGTTTCTCCAAGAATTCCTTCGGAAATTTCTCCAGAAATTCCTCCGGAAGTTCCTTCAAAAGTTCCTCCGGGAAATTCGGAAATTTCTTCGGGAATTCTTCCGGGAGTTCCTCCGGAGGAATTCTCAGAGGAATTCCAGAAGCAATTCGCAGAGGAATTTTCAGAGGAATTCTAAGAAGAATTCCCAGACAGATTTCTAGAGGGTGTTCGTTAGAGATGTTTTCCGGGAGTTCTTTCGGAAATTCCTTCGATTTTTCTTCCACGGAAAAAGGGGAAGAAGAGTCCCCCTCGATTTTTTTTTTAGCTTTCCTTCCGGAGTTCCTCCTAGAATTCCTACGAGAATTCCTCGGAGATCTTTTTGCGAATACTTCCGGGAAGTCCTCTAAGAACTCCTCTGGGAATTGCTTTAGGAGTTCCACCGGGGATTCCTCTGGGTATTCTACGAAAATTCCTCTGGGAGTTTCCGCAGAAATTCCTCTGGCAATTTTTCCGAGAATTCTTCAAGTTCTTCCTGGAAGTTTCTCCAGGAATTTTCCGGAAGTTCCTTCAGGAATCCTTCGGAAGCTCCTCCGGAAGTTCTTACGGAAAATCTTACAGGAGTTCCTTTGAGTATTCCTGCGAGAGTTCCTATAAAAATTCTTCCAGGAATTCCTTCGACCAATGCTCCGTTAGTTCCTCCGGGAGTTCCATCAGAAATTCCTCCGTGAAGGAAGTTTCTCCAGGAATCCCTCCAGAAGTTCCTCCGAGAGCTCCTCCTGGAGTTTCTCCGGCAGTTCTTCCATGAGTTCTCATGGAACCTCCGTGAATTTTTCCAGGTTTTCTTCCTGATATTCCTTTTGAAGTTTCTCCAAAAATTTCTCTTGTAGTTCTTTTGAAAATTGATTCGTGAGTTCGTCCGAGAATTCGAAATTTTCTGAAAATTCTTGCGGAAAATTCGACGAAAATTTCTCCAGGAATCCTTACGCTTCCCAAAGGAATTTCCGGAAGAATGTCCGAAGGAACTCCTGGAAATATTCTTGAACGAACTACCGAAGGACTTCTCAAAGAAATTTGCGGAAAAGTTCTTTAGGGAATTTTCGGCTGAATTCCAGAAGGTGCTCCCGTAGAATCGACGAGATTCTGGTAGGTGCGATTGACCGTGAACCAAAACGCGGGCTGCTATAGCAGCGTATAACCATGGAGCACCTAAACGACTTCGAATTGGCTGATGACGTTGCACTCCTCGCTCAACGGCGCTCTGATATGCAGAGTGAGCTCAACGACCTTGTCGAGTGGTCCTCTTCGACAGGTTTAGTCATCAACGTCAACAAAACCAAATCGTTGGATGCAGTGGCGTAGCCAGAAAATTGGTCTGGGGGGGGTTTTCTGAACATTTTTTTTTTCGAAAAAAAAATTTCTTCTAAAAATGTTGTCTCTGGGGGCGGGTTTATGCCCAAAACCACCCCCCTGGCTACGCCACTGGTTGGATGTAAACACGGTGACCCCTTCTTCGAGAAACTCCCGGTGTATCTCTTCGCTCTCCATAAATTACATTGGCACTTCATCTTTGAATTCCTGACTTAAGAGAGAGAAATTCACTAAGAAAATCCGTTGATATTGGCTGTGTTTAGTCAAATAAGTAAATTTGGTAAATATCAATCGTATGTCGAATATCGAATATATATATGCTTAATTGCAGAATGGATTTAAAATTAGACTCAACATAAGTTTAAATAAATAACTAATTGATAATAAATAAATTGATAAAATTTAAGCTAAAGCTAAATAAAAGCATATAAAATGGAATAAAAAATAAAAATAAAATAAAAATTTACTTGCCCGGTCTACACCAGCTGTTCCAGCAATGTCCTTGCGGTCAGAATTTTCTTAGAGCGTGACATCCGTGTAGCCTATGTATCAGTTGGAAATAGGCATAGTACCTACATCATTTTTATCTTTGAAGCATCTTTTTTGCCGCTGGTGGAAAACATGCATTCTGCGGACTGCTTCTGCACCGTCACATCGTCCAATTTGAACTTTCATTTCCTTGAACCAGCCAGCAATCAGCTTTGCGAAGAATCAGCTGTAAGATAAAGAGTGTTCTTTAAATTTGTAGAAATTCATGTAAACCAACCAATTTTCTAACTTGAGCACCGTCCATCATTATACTCAATCAAGTTGAAAACCGGAATGGGGGACTAGTGATATTGAATTTTCCCCGGAATCCGTTCGTCAAATCTTACTTCCCTAGCGTTGCGCTAATATAATTAGTCTGGCGCACTTAGCGAAGTTATGTCGGTTTAATGTACGGATTTCGAGAATAATCAAGTCTGACAAGTCTGCTTGTTCCCGATAGCCAACACTATTTAACTGCCGATAAATGCATAATTGTCCTATATTTGCTTGCTACGACATAATGGATTTTAGGCAGTTAATTTTACAATGAAAAATCATTCATTCGGGACACTATTGATTTTGTACTTACAATGATTTAAGTAGGCGGTCCAACATTCATCAGCACTAATCAGCAGCATTATTTACACAAAGTTTCAACTTTAGATGTAAAACTGAATGATGTCCGGACACTATAGCCGCAGCCAAAGTATGAGGTTCAATATGGGTGTGTTGATTTTTTCGACGGGTCGTTGTTTCTCCTGTTTGAAGGTTTGAAGGCAATATTGTTATAAAACGAACCGTTGGAAACTTAGTACAATACATACTTGACCAACTATTACAATACCGGTTCCAACGATGCCACGTAGTTTTTACCGGGATATTCGTCATTTCGCTTCCGCTCGCACTCCGTTGTTGAATCTTTGTCCGGGCCGGTTTTATGAGGGTTAGCCTTTCCGTCCGCGAAGGTGTAGTTTTCCGTCGTTTTTTTTTTAATTTTAATCATATTATAGATCCAGTGCGACAATAATGTTGGGATGATTCCGAAGAGTTGAAAGGAGAAGTGGGTGGGCACTACAGTGGTAGCGCTCTCTGCCCGACGATGAAGAGGCAGATGCTGTCGATGTTGTTCACGGTGCATGCTGCAGAATGGTACAAATAATATTATGGTCTTTCTCCAGATATTACAATGAATCGTTTTGACTTACCTTCAGTAGGAGTAAATAAATTAATAACGCCAAAATGGCAACGAATAAAGGCACTTAAATACTATTTTAACTAACCGAAATAAAAATAAGAAATTACTCCAACACGCAAGCAACAACAGTTTCAACAAAAGTTTGTCGAAGTTGCAGTGTCAAGAGCCAGAGCGAGAAGTAAATTTCGAAATCGCGCATTTTCAAAACTCTGTTGTTTTGTTTCTTTTACTCTTGTAAGCATAATACAAACGTCAAAACACGGCGACCTGATTTTCGATAAAGAAAAAAGTTTCATTTCGCCCAGGCTTGACTCATCGAGGGCGACGCTGAGAGGGTTTATGGGGTGGTGAATTTTGAAATACACGCCAATTTTGTTTCTGTGCTTTACATCGGATTTACCCTGCTTGCTTGATTTTGAAAAAAAGAATTGAAAGTTGAGTACGTTCCAGGGGGAGTAAGCCTGTCATCCACGAACAAATCAAGCCTACCTAAGATGTATTATCCGGGCCTCGCCGCTTGGGAAAGGCAGGTCACCCTGGGCCACCCTGCCTTGGCAAGTGTAACATTTTCGAACTGGAATCTTGTAGGATATTGGTTAACCTACAGTACTGCTGACTAACGAAAAAAATATGGGATTGCTTATTTACATTTGCTTCATTCTAACGAGCCTGGATTAAAAATAAAGAGACGCAATACTCCTACCTTTAACAACCTTGTGCTCGATTGGAACAACTGATTTGACAGCAAATGCGTTGTTCCAATTTTGACACTTCATCTCTTTGTTATGAGTGCAGCCTCTTTACTTCATTCTACATGCAGAGGAGGCGCGATGCACCGCATATTACCCCCCTGGTACGTTCAGATTATGACCTATATCGCCTATATCACTTGATATAGCGAATCTTGACATGAGATGCCATATGCATTATTTCCTGTGAAAACTAGTTGTACAAACACTGATGTCAAGATGCTCTATCAAGTGATATAGCTCATAATCTGAACGTAGTCTAATAGTACGTTCAGATTATGAGCTATATCACTTGATATAGAGCATCTTGACATCAGTGTTTGTACATCTAGTTTTCACTGGAAATAATGCATATGGCATCTCATGTCAAGATTCGCTATATCAAGTGATATAGGTCATAATCTGAACGTAGTCTGAACGTACTATAACGGGGGAGTTTTGGAGTTGGAACCGTTCACGTAAAAAAATTTAATGTTATTTATTATTAAGATTTCTAATACTTTTTTGCCAAAGCAGGCGCTTAATGATAAGTATAAGAAAAAACTCATACATCGCATTAGTCACATACATTCCAAAACTTATACTTTTCATTAACTAATTAATGTTATTAGCTTTTTGATATGGGATCATTCATTAGGTGGCATAATAAAGAGTATAAGTATTTTCGAATGGTTTTTTGCCATAACATATAAGGTTATTTTTTTGCGTGTTCTTTGATTTCCGTTTGGCTTCACTTCACTTAACTACACTGAAAACAGCTTTGCGGTTAAAATTACCATTCTGATGGTTTAAATTAAATGCACAACGCCACTTGATTTGTGCAGACCAGGGTTGTTAATCGTTAATTTATCGTTATCGCCGATAAAGATGATTATGATCAACGTTATCGGTTGCTACGATAACGATGAATCAACTGAATTGTTATCGTAGTTCGATAATTTAACGTAAGTTGACTCGATAATTTTGCGATAATGTGGTTATTAGATTACGCGAATAAAGTTGGTGTAAAATTTTGACTGAAACCGAGAATGGAACAAATTGTTTGCAGCTGGTTGACCATAGTTAATTTTGATTTAAGCGGGGCACTCCAAAATTATTGCTTAATGCATGCTGCTCTACGAAACCATGAGAAGTGAGGTGCTCTGTTGGTGGTTAGCGTTTTTTTAGATGTCATCGACAATATATTCGGATCCAAGTACTAAAAATTTATTTGATGCAGCGATCTGTAGTGCTGCATTCCAGGCAGCACCAGTACCAAGTGAACATTCTCTCAACAGATTGGTGGACTAACCTCGTCACCTATGATTTGGTTAGACTAAGGAGTTTAGTCTAAACTGTGAGTCATAAAATATTCATATAACTGGGTGCTCCGGATCTTCAAAACAGAAGTTTTGTTAATAATGCTAGATTAAACATAAGTATAGGTAGACATTAAAAATGCTCTCAGATTCTCTACTATGGAGAACTACGACTGTCTAAGAACTTTAATGATTGAATCCCAATTTAATTCCAGGATTTAAAGGCGTTCTCGAATATTGTAAGGCGATACAATACTTTTAAAATAGATATTGCAAATCTAGCTTGTGAATATTTGCACTTCAAACTGTAGTACATGTTACAGTTAACTCGATAATTATCGATAAATCAACGAATACTCGATAACGATAACGTTAATTCAACGCTCATTTTATCGTCAACGAAGCATTATCGTAAAAGTGTTATCGTTATCGAAGTTGGCGTTAAATTAACGATGATAATTTATCGATTAACAACCCTGGTGCAGACTACATAGTTCAGTTATTTCAAACGAAAGAAGTTGTAAATTTTACTATGGATGCAGATAATGGGATGACAGCGAAAATACCATGACCATGGTCAGCGGAACTATACTGTATGGTGAAATTGACAATTATCGCGTGTTTATATTGACGATTATTGTGTGGTCAATAGAGAACCAAAACAACCAACTATAAAGTAAAAACCAAAATCCAACCAAATTACGATCTGTTTAAATTTCTTTATTTTTAACAATTACATCTAAATTGCAGTTAATAAATTTGACTGTTGACGAGTTGCGTTCACAATAAGCATTCTGAATATTCCTCAAGCTTAGACCTTCTGTGGTATTCTCAAAACTGCAAATAAATAATAAAAATAGTTATCTCTGGTAAACATAACAGAGGCAATAACCTACCAACTGATTTTTCCGGAGACTTGAGGGTGCGAATCGAAGAATTTTTTTTCTTCAATGATGGTATCGACTGCAATGGAAGAGTATTTTCTGCCTTTATTATTAGCGTAAACAGCGTGATAAGAAACCACTTACCTCAATTCGAGTTACAGAAATCGGATTTTGGATGTGAAAAGCAAAAATATTTTCCTTCTCGAGAGCGCCAGCACCAGCGAAGTGAATGAACTTTTTTTTAGGTCTCTACGACAGCGGCACTATTAATTGTTGTTAAGAATACCATGCATCATCGACAGCATAGTATATTTAACAAATAAGTAGGTAATTTGATCGTTATTTGAGTCGAAATAAATACATTGCAAAATAGTTGCTTTAAAAGCAGCTCCATAGTTACAATTACTACAATATTCATTTCAGTGTAGCTTCACTTAAGCGCCAAGCAAGACGACCTAAATCTCTTGCTTGTGAAGCAGCAAGATAAGATACCCGGCGAGACTCAGGGCGAGTCCTTTAAAATCGTGGAAAAACAGTAGAATGAACCGACCAATCACTCACAACCTTTATGATTTAATCCTCAGTTCACTTCCCATACAATGAATTCTAAAAAACAATCAATCAATCATTCCTTCGCCTAAAACAATCTCCGAGTTAGTTAATAGGAATTTAATTTTCGTTACCAGTCCTATCAATCCTACTTGCATGCAAGTTCCTCTATGGACATGTGCATTCGCACGGCCGTGCTTCTCTCAGTCCCTCAGTCAGTCGGAATATAATAAAATCGACGGCCTGACTGTTTTTTCTAAATTTCTTATTTTCAACATGTATTGGTTACCGAAATAAAATGTATCTAACCTGTCGTGTGGCTCCGGCTCGAGCTCAGGCGCGATGTCCAGCGGTGGATGAGGCGATGGTGTTGGTGAGGCTTAGCTTCGTGGATGGCAGTAGATGGTGCAAACGTTGCGTACGGTGGTGTTGGTGCAGTCTTCGCATATGCGGAATTCCAATGGTGTGCTGATGCTGTCAGTTGGTGACCCAAGCAACCAAAAGTACGGATAAGATGGGATGTTTTGGCTTAATCAGCTCGCATTTTAAGTAACTTTTTGTATGGTGGGAGCGCAGAAGTGAACTTTGAAGTTCCGTTAAGTAGCTTGGAACTCAATATGAACCAAAAGTGAACCAATTGGTTCGGTTAGGAACAAATTTAAGTAAAATCTGAACTTTTGGTTGCTTGGGGAGTCTTCGCTGACCGGTGCTAACCCACGCTATCCGAGCAGTTTCGTTGCCCAAATAGTCAGCTTATATTGCGCTTTTTGCACTTCATAAGAGTTTTGCGAGATTTTTTTCTCACAGTCATCTTTTTCTCACACTCAATACACTCAAAAAAGTTTGATTTTCCGTGTATAATATTTGTGTGTGAGTGCTCAATCTGAAAACAAATAGACGTCAAATCATGGCGGGAATCGATTTAGTGTACACGCTTACATGTGACAAACGAGTAATGGGTTATAATTGGGTAAATTTCAGTAACAAAAATTGATCAACCCGAAATGAGAGTGGGTGTGAGAAAAAGAAGCGGGCAAAACACAATCTACACATAACTCTTCAAATTGGTGAAATCGGCAATACTATCGACAGACATATGATTTCTGTACAGTGATACACGTACCAAGTTGTACGCGTACAACAGCAGGATGACACATATTTTTTTACCATTCGCAGCGTTACTATAGTATTATTTGCGTTACATATATATTTTTCTTACAAAATAATAAAAAATATATTTTCCATTTTTACATGACCTGTAAAAATATTATTAAAATGTAAATAGGGGGAATGACGGCTTTGGCAGGTTTTGTTATATTATTGGCAGGGGTTTTTTATGACTGACAATGCTCAAATTAGGCCTAAACATTCTTTGCATATCAAAGAACATTTTGGCCAAATTTCATAAATTTGGTCGACAAAAAACCCTGACAATAATAGAACAAAACCTGCCAAAGCCGTCTTTCGCCCTACATACTTTATTAAAATCCGGCATTTTGCTGATTATTTTAAACATTTTTATTGTTGTTCAAAGCACACTTGGTGAATTTTTTAATGATGTAAAGAAACACTACTATCTGTAAAATTGCTAAAAAGTAAATTTGTCGTTATCAAAATTATTATATTACAATGTGTACAGCTTTTTTGATTATTGGGATTGACAAAAAACGTAAAATTCCTATTTACGCCCAAACAAAATCCCTATTAAAACTGTTCCCCTATTAAAACTCCAATCGTAGCAACTACCCCGCAATTACATTGCTGAACGCCGCCTACAAGGTACTCTCCCAAATTTTAGGCCGCCGACTAACACCAATTGCAAGGGAGTTCGTGGGGCAGTACCAGGCGGGATTTATGGGTGAACGCTCTACCACAGACCAGGTGTTTGCCGTACGTCAGGTTTTGCAGAAATGCGGCGAATACAGCGTGCAAACACATCATCTATTTAACGACTTCAAAGCCGCATATGATACAATCGATCGGGACCAGCTATGCCAGCTAATGCACGAAAACGGATTTCCGGATAAACTGATACGGTTGATCAAGGCGACGATGGATCGGGTGATGTGCGTAGTTCGAGTTACAGGGGCATTCTCGAGTCCCTTCGAAACGCGCAGAGGGTTACGGTGATGGTCTTTCGTGTCTGCTGTTCAACATCGCTTTGGAGGGCGTAATACCAAGGGCAGGGATTGACACGAGTGGACCGATTTTCACGAAGTCCGTTCAACTATTTGGGATCGCCGACGACACTGATATTATGGCCCGTAACTTTGAGAAGCTGGAGGAAGCCTACATCAGACTGAAAAGGGAAGCTAATCGAATTGGACTAGTCATCATCATCAACACGTCAAAGACTAAGTACATGATAGGAAGGGACTCAAGAGAGGACAATGTAAGCCACCCACCACGAGTTTGTATCGGTTGGTGACGAAATCGAGGTGGTTGAAGAATTCGTGTACTTGGGCTCACTGGAGACCTACGATAACGATACCAGCAGAGACATTCGTAGACGCATCATGGCAAGAAATCGTACGTACTTTAAACTCCGTAAAACGACGCTCCAATCGAATAGAGTTCGCCGCCGTACCAAACTGACTATCTACAAAACGCTTATAAGACCGGTAGTTCTCTACGGACACGAGATCTGGACGATGCTCGTGGAGGACCAACGCGCACTGGGAGTTTTTGAAAGGAAAGTGTTGCGTACCATCTATGGTGGGGTGCAGATGGCGGACGGTACGTGGAGGAGGCGAATAAACCACGAGTTGCATCAGCTGTTGGGAGAACCATCCATCGTTCACACCACGAAAATCGGAAGACTGCGGTGGGCCGGGCACGTAGCCAGAATGTCGGACAGTAATCCGGTGAAAATAGTTCTCGACAACGATCCGACGGGAACAAGAAGGCGAGGTGCACAGCGGGCAAGGTGGATCGATCAGGTGGAGGACGATTTGCGGACCCTCCGCAGACTACGTGGTTGGCGAAGTGCAGCCATGGACCGAGCTGAATGGAGAAGACTTTTATGTGCAGCACAGGCCACTCCGGCCTTAGCCTGATAATAATAAAAAAATGCGGGACATTCTCCGGTCAATTCGGATCAATCAGGCGGAATCAGTGAATCCAGGACTGTATTATTAAAATTAGTAAAAGGATTGATGGAGATATCCGTGCTGTTAAGTATTACTTATTGTAGGCGATGAAATATTCATTTAATTGTTGAGAAATAATTAGTTCAAATATAAATAGAAAATATGTTGACGTTTCATTTTTATAAGAAATATTTACAAGAAACTAAGAAAAAAGATCAGCGTTCCAGACTTGTCTGGAACTCAGAATTCAAAAAAGCTGATAATAGCAAAAGAAAATTATTTAAGGTCATCAAGTATAACCAGGACAAACAGTTACAATATTTTTATAAATATATGCCTACTGAACAAATCATTTAGTAAATTCAGTGATATGATGTGGCATATAAATTTGTAAAATAAGTAGTTTGAACTAAAATGGAATATACAAATATATCGCCGACGAACACGTTCATTGGTCGTTTTCATATTCCAACAAGAAAAAACTCATTTTTCTTATTATGTTTTAACGTCAGTGATGGGTAGTGACCGCAACCAGATGGCGCCATTGTATGCGTTACTAGCATTGCTTGCATTCAAATTTGCTTTGCGCTGTACCTGTAACGTTGTATACAACGGGCGCAGAGCAGGGTACGTATCAGCGTAGAATCATCATTGCTTGGGTAATACCAACGTGATTCTGGGTGACAGATATATGATTTTATGCTGTACAGTGATTTTCGCATCATATATCTGTCACAAGTATTATACTTGTGACAGATATATGATGCGAAAATCACTGTACAGCATAAAATCATATATCTGTCACCCAGAATCACGGTGGTATTACGATAGCACGATGATTTCCGTACCGACCGTTGTATTGTACGAAACAGAACATAATTTGTTATTTGAAATGTCAGCCACGCCGATTGACATATGAAATAAAAACAAACATTTGCAAAGTAATGGAGCAAAATTCGTTTTTTCTGCAATTCCCAGCCTATTGACATCCTATTGTTTAGCCCATCGCCAGATCGTAGCCAGGATGTCCCGGGCTATAATTTTTTTTCATACTGCGTTTCAATGATGACAGCGGTCTATGTCTATTGATGATGATGACCCCGCGCTTGTCACCGGCTCGGCAATTCCGGATTATATTTTTCACAATATTGGCAAAATAACGACTCTGAGAAGTGGGAAATGAAAAGTGAGTAGTACGCAGTACTATTTCAGGATGATGTATGCTTATGCCTTTTTAAGCGTCATTATGTCCTACTCGTCTCCGAAAGGTCAAGGGGGAATAAATACAAAATAAATATAAAAATAAAAAAAAAACAAAAAACTCCTCGGATTTGTTAAAGAATGTTTTGAAGATCCTCTAAATTATTATCCTATTTTCATTTTGTTGCCCCCTCAAAATATTATTTTTTGGCAAAAAAACGCGAAGGGGGGGAAGCAAGGGGTGACCAACTCTAAATTTTCGTTAGTATCCAGAAATACTAACACATACTAGCGAAAAACTTTGTCGTTTATGGTAAGTTGATCGAAGAAGCCTGATTGAAACACAACGCCACCCAGTCAATACAGTTCACCCCGTTTTAGGCAACACATAATTTTCATCTCTTTTAAATTCTTAAAAAATCCCTGTGCAACTGTTTCTATTACTAATATTTTCTGAACAATCTTTGGGGCTTCCGTTTTGGTTTCATGGCATAAAAAATGTAAAATGCGGTTCGAAAGTTTTCTAGAATTTGTAGGAGTTAGAAATCAAATGTTTCCAAAACGGGGGAGCACTGTGTTTCAACAACTTACTGACAAACGCCATAACAACCGAACTAGCAACCGAATCTTTGTTTGAGGAAAATCATGGATACTAGAAACATTACGAAATACTATTGCGGGACAATGAGTAATACTGTCGCAAAGTTTAGAGTTTCTTGCCCCTTGGGGGGAAGTTAAAACTGTTTTTAAATATTTGTATCGGCCTACTTAGTTTAGTTCAATATTTTCGTTAAGCTCATTGGAATTTAAATTAATTAGTTCAATATTTTCATTAAGCGGAATTGTCCGTACAATACTCTAAATATTGTTTTAAAAGTCTAATACTTCATATTAATTATTCGTAATCCCATTTTTTGCTACAATTACGCTCTGAAGATGTATTTTCATTGATTTGCCAGTTTTTGGGTTGTTTCCGGGAAGATCTTCCGTCACTTTTTCAATATAACCTTCTTAGAGGTTTAAGTTCTGTATCGTATGATTTCGATCTTTGTTCAGGGATCCCATGGATTTTAAATGAATTTGAGTTCTGGGGATTGGTGAGAATGCGGGAGCTTTGATTTGACATTGGTCAGCAGCTACTTTTTGAGATGGGAAGAATGTTTTGTATCATTGTTTTGGACAAATTCAAAATTGGATCTATAACCCAATTGAACGGTGCATGCTTTATCCTTCAAAATGTTCAAATGAATGAAGCGATCAATAGAACTACTGATAAACGTTAGTGTGGGGTTCGAGTAAGTTACCATCAGTGTTGATTATAGTGTTAAGGCTCAAATTACCTTTATTCAGTCATTGACGAGAAAAACAGCCACGTGCTCGTACCATCCCCCAGTAATTAAACCACCCACCGAGGAGAAAAAGCAGTCTCCAGCTGGATAAGGGAAGTATTTTTGTTTCAAAACTGCATCATCCAATACCGAAGACATAATTATATCCTGTGGATGCTTCATTTTGTTGTATTTCGCATTAGTTTTCAAAAAAACTGCATTTTGCAACATTTTTTCCTAAGAGGGGACCCGGATAAAAATTTACAGTAACTTGAATGACATAACCCATTAAAATACAATAAATTGTGTGGTAAACAATATAAACTATTGTACGCTTATTGTAAAATGTACACGGTTGTAAAAGATCTTTATTGTACTTACATTAACATATCAATATATTTAAATGTTACCAATACATTCTATTATATTTTTATTGTTCGCTTATGTTTGGTATTGCACATCCAAAAACTAAACAAATTATGAAAGTTTTCGGTTTGGATGATCTGGAAATTCGTCTAATGTAATTGAATTAATATAATTTTGGAATATTTCATGGGTTTATTATATTGTTGAAATAACAATTGAAAACAATAAAATTACAAAGCTTTGCTTATAAAATGAAAAAAAAATGTTATACCGATTCTCAAGTAATATATTTTCATATTGCAAGTCTAGAAATGTTATGCAATAAAAATTGGAATTAAAAAAAAAATAGAGGGAACAAAACTTTTGCTTATCATTTTACTCGGAGAATGGCTGGATTCATTTGAGCGTGTACAGTTTTGTTTATAATTAGTGAAGAGATGAAATTAATAAAACTGTAAGGTGCAGAAAGTGTCTTTTTCATTACAGTTTCTGGTGTTGGGCAACGGTAGATCACTATGGCTTCTGTAGCGTGGTAAGTATCTAAAGTGTTAGAGCGCGTTAGTGCATCATTACTGGGCCTGAGCGCGAGTATTTTGAACACACTCGCCGTGCTGTCATTTTAGATTAGTCAAACTTTTTCGCATTGGTTACTATTTTCGGTTATCATTTTGGAGGCTGCATTCCGTACCGGTAACGTTTGACATTTGGTAGTTCATCAAATAGCAGCGGTGTTATCGCGCTGCCAAATTTGGTTTAGCGCGTTTAGTAGCGACCTGGGAGGGAGCTCTCGATACTACACATCAAATAAACAAATACTGTCGTCAGGCAACAAGAAAATTTTCTACAAGAATAAACAATCAACGTAGGCGCACCTAAAAAGACCAAATTTTGTTTTGTGTGTTATTGTTGTTATATTGCCTTAGAAAATTTTCTTGTCGAGAGTTTTGTTCTCGGCTCGCACTGACATTTCATGACAGCTAGATTTCGGCTCGGCTTGACACATACATTTTTTGAATCTGTTTCTCCCTCCCAGGTAGCGACCGGTAAATTGTCAAGTAATGATACTGGGCTGGCAAACGGCTTATACTCACCACCGGTAATCGTAATCTTATACTAAATACAAAAGTTCAATGTACATAATGGACGCAGTAGTTCATCCCGAACGAAAAATAAATAAAAAAATTATCGTCATAATACCTGATGACATACCTGGTAACATGTAACCACAGAGAAACAGACGTCTCACTCTACACATGTTCCATCGTTCATCTTTTTAACGGTGGATTCAATTTTTTGTAGGTGGTCGATCGGCCACCGATGGCGCTTCCATCGGTTTAAAGGTTAGTATCGTGTTCAAAAGAAATTTCTTTTTCTATCTCAATCACATGTTACATTCCGTTCACTGAATCGGAAAAGTAAAGAATCGAAACAAAATTCTTACAGCAGTATCCACATGAAAAGAACAAGAAACAAAATTGGCATTTGTAAGGTTCCCACGCAAAGGAATGGGAGCTGTCACTTTACTTCCGGAAAAATATTCTGCTCGATTATTCCGAAAGTAAAAGTGACAAATTTCTCCATGCAGATCAGTTGTCAAAATTCCTCTTGGTAATATTGAACAAAATTCCGTAACCTCTCTACTTTTTAAGGCCCAAATTACCGTAATCCAGTCATTGACAAGAAAACCAGCCACGTGCTTATACCACCCCAGAAAAAATCCGCCCACCGAGGAGAAAATGCATTCCCCAGCTGAATCGGGGAAGCATTCTCGTGTTAAAACTACATCAACACATAGTGGTGACTTCAATACATCCGTGGGATGCTTCATTTGGATGAATTTCGTAATATTATTTGAAAAAACTGCATTTTGTAGAAAATATTGCAAAGTTGAAAAAATATTTTTTCCAGGAGGGGAAACCGTCGATTTACTCTCACGCTCTCTTATACTTTGCAGATACTCGAAAATCATCGTTCAGTGTTGCGTGTTGCTTTGTTCTAGAAGTTATGCTTGTTTTCTTAAAGATTTACGTAAACATCAAGCAATAATCTATGAAAATGTTGCTTTTCATGCTATATATTGACATTAACTATAAGATGTGAGCTAGAACTGTAAAAACGCAAGCATTCAGAAGCAACGCAGGTTATTTATTTTTCATAATTCAAGTGTTGATAGTGCTGCTAAAACGGCATCACTTTTCATGTACACAGAGAGAAGACCGATCATATGGTCATGTAAACAATCCATTGAATCTTGACGAACATTTGAGAAGGTAGTCAACTGCATCATAATTTTACATTCATGTAAAATGCATGTAGAAAATTGTGTAATTAGGAGAAGGATGCACATCAAATCAATCTCAGATGCATTTTTGAGGTTGTTTATGCATATCGCCATAATCTATGCGCTGTACAGGTATTGAAAAGACGTTAATATTTTGTGGAAATATATAGAGTTTGATACCTTATGAAATGTTTGCGTACTTTGTTCAAAATCAGATTTGAGCGAATGAGTAGGCTCTCCACAAAAAAAAAGCGAACAGCAAGAAAAGAAGTCGATTTGCTGTATGACATTTGAACCTTAAGTCGATACTGGCCTTTACTTGTGTTTGACGTTTGCTCACTACCGCCACCTGGGTGCCGCTTGTCCACCTACAGTGCATTTAGAATTGGGCGGTACTGTTTTCGTGACGATGGTTTTGATTGCATTTTGATCTAAGTGAGACGTCTGTTTCTCTGTGATGTATCCTAGTTCCTTTACAGAAATGAAGCTTATGATGAAATACTGATGCTTGGCCAATCTCACCAACGGGATATAAAAAGAACTGATGCAGGTATTTTTTTCTTTTCTTCTCGACGAACTTTTTCTAATAAAACTAACATCCTTCTATAATTTACATTTTTCACAGGTTTATAACTACATGTATTGTCTATCCGGAACAAAGTTAGTACGCTTTTATACCGAAGTTGGATTTTGCTCAAGATACAGGCAACTTACCTAACTTCGAAAGTAGTGCGCTGGATTCGCCTGAAGATGCGCTAAACAACACATCAATTAGTTTGACAGATAAAACTTTGGAAGAAAGTTCGGTTCGAAAGTCCCGACAGCAAAGTGATGTAAAATGAGTGAAAATGAAGTTTTAAACTGATTTAAAATAAAATAATTTGTAAAGCAAATAATTGTATTGTACACGCACAAAAAAGTATTGTAAAAACAACAATATTCTGGATCGAATTCAACAATAAATATTGTTAACTCAGGGCTAATAATATTTATCGTTTGAATTAATCCATAATATTGTTGTTTTTACAATCAAAACGTGTCAAGGTTTGAGTCGCAATATTGTAGAATCAACAATATTATTGTTGAAACAATGATCAGCGAATTATTGTTTCAAAAATATTTAAAAATTGATTCAACAATAGAATATTTTTAAAATAATAATATTGGATTTCTCTGATTGTTTTTTTTTGTTTTGAAGTGAAAATAAATAAAACAAATAAATGTACCAGTTGAAACTTTATTGTTACAATAAATTCCATAATTGAATTTTCGTTTTTGCTGTTGAATGTGTTGTTTTTTGCGATATATGGAGATCCTCCTCCTACGCCCTGAAAATAAGGGAATAATTAGTTTTAGAGTGGCTTTTTTGTGAGTGATTTGTTGTTTAACGAAAATTACAAAAAAATTACCTCCAACTTGTTCAAACTTGGAAACTTTCGGATTTCGGAGCTGGAAGCCATCTTCAACGTCTCTTCCCATCTTACCCGTTATTAAGAACACTCTGCAAATAAAAAATATGCTTATTACGATTTTAATTGAATTCAATTTTATCAATTAAACTTACATATTTTGTTGTCAAACTGAATTAATTAGTCGCTTTTTTTCTCCAACTATAATTTTGTCGTTAACGTTTTTATTTTTTTCGTTCTGTTTACTTTCGAATCTAAAAATTATTATTGTTATCTTTTTTGTACACGTAGAAAAACACACGCTGCCTAAAATTTAGGCAAGTTTGAAACAAAAATAAATATTGTTGAAGTTAAATTTATATTGTTGTTCCAATCCGGGATCACTGTAGAAACAATAATCAAATATTGTTGATTCAACAATAAAACGATTATTGAAATCAACAATATTTATCATTAGTTCAACCGTACACAATTTCGCTGCGTGTATTTTTATTGTTATGTTGGAGAATAATGTATTCTAAATCCTGTTGTATTACTATTGTAAAACAATAGAAACAGTAATTGAAAACATTTGAAACACAATGTTTTCTATTATTTTGTCGCTCGAAATCATCCCATTGAAGAACCGTAAAATCAATTGTTTTGCTCAAAATTTTGTATGGAAAATTTTCGATTTTTATTGTAAAGATACATAACAACCCCCTTTTTTATTGTAAAAGTCCCATTTACCATTCATTTTATCGTGGCAAAGCATTATTTCTCATGTGATTTTATTGTCAAAATTCCATTATATTCAATGGTAAAAATTATGTCTTAAATGGTGTTGTAACAATAAAATTTATTATATTTTAATGATATTTTTATCCGGGAAATCGACGATTTACTCTCACGCTACCTTATATATACACTCCAAATAATCTAAACGTTGTTTCCACCTGAATTTTCAGGTACATTTTACGTGCACACGTAGCTGCAAAAGCTTCAGAAAAATTCAGGTGAAACTTACGTGTCCGGTGAATTCTATCCAAAACTCAGGTAGAACTTACCTGATTTTCACGTAGAATGAAAATTCTATCGAAAAATCAGGTAAAAGTTACGTGAATTTCAGGTGGAAAAAATCTACGTACTTTTTCAGGTGGAAATAACGTGCAGATTTTTTTGCGTGTAAGAGAGCGTGAGAGTAAATCGTCGATTTTTCCCTCGTGGGAAATTTTTTTGCAAAAGGCAGTTTTTTTGAAAACTAAAGCGAAATACAACCAAATGAAGCATCCACCGGATATAATTATGTCTTCGCTATTGGATGATGTAGTTTTGAAACAAAAATACTTCCCCCATCCTGCTGGAGACTGCTTTTTCTCCTCGGTGGGTGGTTTTATTACTGGGGGGTGGTACGAGCACGTGGCTGTCTTTCTCGTCAATGACTGGATGACAGTAATTTGAACCTTAATGTGGCGATCGGTAAGCAGCAAGCCATGACCATGCTGCTGTCATGACATTTCGCTCCGGCCATTTGGGGCCCTACAGTTAGGTTTTTGGTGCCGTTTGCTCTGAAACCACTCCAAACCATAATGTAGAGTGATTAACGTCCGCAGAAATAAATGCCCTGTGGAGTAAATATTTGCATGAGCTCACATATTTCTGCTAAAATGTCCGAAGAATTGAATGAATGAACTGCTGACGCGAATTCACAATTTTTTTTAATATGGGGAAATATTGTTTAATACTCAGACAAACTATAGTAACAATTTATGATTTCTACATTTTGATAAAAAAAATATTGTTTTGGAAAGCATCAAATAGATACAACGGTGGAAAGAAAATACGTGTGTCATGTTATCACTGTACACGTACAGCGTGATACGAAAATCATTGTGCGGAAATCATATGTCTGTCGATAGTATTACTCGAGGCCACCGAGAATGGAATGTGGCCGGCGATTAGCTTCCAGCGACGATTCCTGGGAGTTGTGGAAGTCCTCCCTGGCCCGTAGGTGCCTATGTGGTGCCTAAGAGGAATCGGAGTGATCGAGACCTCTCGCAACCTACAATCCGATCTTCAGACCGGACGGAACACCTTCGCGTGAAGGATTTCAAGTTCCTGAGCCTCGAGCAGCCACGACTTATTTTACTAAAATTAGATATTGGTACTAATTTTCAAATACTAAATCGGAAATTCTTGTTCCCGCGCACTTGGGCCTAATAACTTTCTTCCACCAATTTTCGTGATTCTGATAGTAAAGCTTGATTGAACGATTGTTCCGGCTAATAATGGTCACAAACTTCCACTTTCTCAGGGACTACGTCCTCTTCAATTGTCGTTCAACTCAGAAAAGAGCTATTGATTGGCAATTTGTTTCTTTATAACCTTTGGAATCTTAAAGGTAAATAGATTATTAAAAGAAATACTATCTCATCATATTTTTCTGAAAAGAAAAACGGCGAGTGACACCCAAGTTACTTGAGATTCAGTATGTAAGGTAGTTGCATTTTTTGACAACCAGAGGCGCTACCGGTAATACGTATTTGTTCGAATCTTAGTACTTAATCTTACAAGATGATTTAAATCGGCTTCTCATGGCGAGAAGCTAACCAATCAAACTCAATTAAATCTACTAAAACGGTTCCTATTTTGTAACTATGTTACAAAGCGAATCAGATTTATCTGACCCGTATTTTTGTCGACACCTGTCGCTATGCGAGGGCATCAGGCTATTGACATCCTATTGTTTAGCCCATCGCCAGATCGTAGCCAAGATGTCCCGGGCTACCCCTGTGCCACTAGGCGAGCTTTATGTCGGGCCACATTGCCTTCCTTGCGTTTAAATACCCACTTACATCCTATAAGTTTGCTCCTGGCGGGCAGCTTCACAAGTTTCCAAGTCCCGTTCTGAATAAGTGAATCATATTCCTCCTTCATAGCTGACTTCCACAACCGTTGCTCGGAACCCGCCACCGCATCTTCATAACTTATAGGTTCTTGTCCGATAGCCATTGCTTTTAAATTAGCCGTACGTGCGACTATAATGCTATCACAGATCTGATATGCTCTCGAAAGTTTTGAGCGCAGACATACTGCAACGATGTAGTGGTCGAATTCAATATTCACACTGTGGTAAGTGTACGTTCGTGATGTTGGAGAAGAATTTACCGTCGATTAGAACGTGGTCGATTTGGTTTTCCGTTTCTTGATTAGGTGATTTCCATGTGGCCTTGTGGATGTTCTTGCGGGGAAAGAATGTGCTTCGGACTACCATTCCGCGGGAGGCTGCAAAGTTCATGTATCGTTGGCCGTTGTCGTTCGATGCGGTATGCAGACTATCTGGTCCGATGACCGGTCTATACATTTCCTCCCTTCCTACCTGAGCGTTCATGAGCCGATGACAATTTTGACGTCCCGCCGTATAGGCATCCATCGTATGGCTGCTGCAGCTCGTCTTTCTCTTTTTTCTTTTATAGTAAAGGCCGGGCTGGCTGCTGCTCTGCTCGCTGTGTTCGTTACCGCGTCCGAATAGGGAATGAGCTTGCTCGTCTCTTTTCTTTTATAGTAAAGGCCCGCTTACTCACGACCAATCAGAAGGCAGCTAGAAGGATCTCGATTTTAGGCCACACCCGAAGTAAATTTTCAACGGTAAAGGGTGAGACATCAAACCAATTAACAACTTTTGTGATTAATTTCAATTCATTCATTACTAATAATATGTTTATTATTCTTAAGCGACACATCAGATTATTTTATTTATTTCATTCGTAACATTATCTTTATTCTACACTACTTGGCCACGATGAGGGTGATTACTCCGATGGAAGTGGTGACTTCTGCCAGATGATCTTGAGCTGCAGACTTGGCAGTAGGCGATAATAGACGTTGTTCCTCAGTGCGATAGCCACACCTCCTCCCCTGGAGTTAGATCGTTCGAGTCTCATCACACGGAGGTCCGGAAAATATACACTCACCTCGGGCTTCAGGTGCGTTTCCGTGATGAAGGCCACGTCGATCTCTCTCTCGTCGAGGAAACCAGCCAGCTCAATTATTTTGCTCTTAAGCATGAGCAAGCGTTCCAATTGACCAGACCCACCCTAGCAGCCATTTTCAATGACGAACATGCCCAGGATGAAGATCTGGTCGAAGCGTGTTTTGCACCCGCGTAGTGTCGTTTCCAGTTGGGTAAAAAACGGAACTAGTTGCTCCGATATGTAGTACGGTGGGTCGCCTTCGGCCGGAAGGGGCTCCTTGTCCTGACGACCCAGCGGGAGGAAGGAGGAAGGGAGGAGGGAGGTGGGTACTGCGTGACGTCGGGGTGTACTGGTCGATATCGCTCCCAGTCAACGACGGTGTAATTTATAACGCCTACCAGCTTCAGGTCCTTCCACGTGGTGGAGCCGTGTTCCAGGTGGACCAGGTAAAGCTGGTCGCAATATCTCCTCGTCTTGTCGTGACGAGCGATTTTGTGCAAGGCAACTGGCTTCAGGTTGCAGTTTCCGCATTTCAAAAAATGCGCGAGCAAAAGGCACGTCCGTACGCGCTGCTCTCACGAACTGGAATGCGTGCTCCGCTCGTGTGTGTGTGCGCATGACTTTTATGTGGACTCAGTTGAAGATTTTTATACTTAGTACAACCCACAAAAGCAACTAAAGCCTTTAACTCGTATGATCAAAAGTACTGTAAATTAATATTTGTCTTTATTTAAGACGATTTATACTATTATACTATTCCTCCTTCCAATCAAAAAGCTATTGGCGAGAAAATAGATCGTTTTCCAAAAAGTTTCACTAACAACTCACTTTAACTAAAAACCAACTTATGCTGGAAAATCACGCCAAAAGCTTTCATCAGCGACCATAAAAAACGGAAAAATTGTTAATTTTTTTTCTTTTCTCCTCGTCACCACTGAAATAACTAGCACCTTTGCTAAAATGGATTTTCTTTTAAAGAAATAAATACACGTCTGAGTTCGTGGTCAATCAAACAAATTCTGATTTTATTATCATCATCGCTCAAGCACAATACTCTCTAGCTATAACAATATGCTGAGAACCCTTCTGGATGGGTTCCGTCAATTTTCCGAACAGTAATCTTTCGCTTAGTCATTATACACATACAGGTTAGAGTTACACACCGATCTCCCTCGTTACCTTCAATCAGAAGTTTCCTTGAGATAACCATCTGACGATGCCTTCCATTGCTGCACAGCTTCAACAAAACTTTCTGCATTGCTCAGCAATGTTCTAAATCCATCCCTAAGACGTACCATTCCACCTGCCGTACTCTTATTCCACCTCCACAGTATCAATCCTACCTGCCTAGAACTCAGGTCATTCTCCAAACTTGCCACATTTTTCACCACCGTCGTGTCCACGAAATTGACTCTGCTTCCATCCAGAACGACCAGATCCACTTCATTTTCGTAGGTTTTTACTACAGCCTGCAAGACTCGATCCCTCAGGTACTCTGCCGAGGAGAACGTCAAGTCGATGGCTGGCCTTATCAGAAGTACTCGGATATCTTCAACCAGTGAAAAGGCGATATCAATCTCAGGGGCTGACACCAGGTATAGCAAAACGCAGCTGTTGATCGCGATTCCGATGAGGATGCCCAAATCAAGTCCCAGGAACACGCCAGCAATCACCGTTGCAATAAACGGGACCATGTCTATTTTTTTAACGCGCCAGATTTCCGCCATCCCTCGGTAGTCCACCATGAAGATCATGGCCGAGATCACAACCGAAGCGAGTGTGGTTTTGGGGATGTAGTAAAATGCGTCCGCCAAGACGGCCAAAGACAGCATTAGCAGAGCGGCTGTTACGGCACATCCGAGGGATGTTTTCACTCCACTACTATTGTTAATGGCGGTTCGAGTGAAGGAGCCTGCTACGGGAAGTGGTGAAAAAAATGCCACGGCTAAGTTGCACATACCCAGTGCGAACATTTCCTGCGTAGCGTCGATCATTTTGTCCTTGGAAAAGGCTTTCCCGATGGAAATGATCTCCAAGGTTGACACCAATGGAATTGTGATGATCGACGTTCCCATTACGGAGATCATGTCGGAGAAGGAGTAGTAGGTTCCGTTGTTTGTTATGGAGAACGGTGGGACACGGAACGGTGGAAGTCCAGATTCCACATGGCCGGTCAGAACGAATGGTTGTGTGCCGCTACGGGAGAATCCATAGGCTAGGCACGCGCCGATTATCACGATCATGGCGTTGCGCAACAACGCAAGGTACTTGAAAAACGTTTTCCAGTGTCCCTTACCGCAGTCTTTTGTTAGCTGAAAAATAAAAGTATTTTAAGTGAAGTTTACGCTAAAACAAATTTCCGACCTACTCGAAGAATAACAAGAAACGCGATTGACGAAAATCCCAACAAGGCATCCCACAGCCGAGTTTGGCCAATGTTCAGAACCACATTCTCCCATGCGTCGATAAAGTCGCTACTTTTTCCTGGACTGCTAATCCCAAGAAGCGACCTTAGCTGTGAGGTACCGATGGTCAAACAGGCAGCCGTTATGAATCCTGTAATAACCGGCATCGAAATGAATCGAACCAAAAATCCCAAATGAAACAGGCCGAACAAAAACGTCACTCCGCCGGCCAGCAATGTCAGCAGTGCTGCACCATACCCTAGTTTCGCGACGATTCCTTGAACCATGATCGCCATGATCGATGTGGGCGCCACTGTAACATCCTTTACGCTTCCGAATAGAAAGTACATGAAACATCCTATCAGGTTGGAGTAGATGCCATCCTGCGGTTGTAGATTGGCCAAGATTCCATAGGCTATGCTCTGAGGTATGGCTGTCAACGTTACCGTTATTCCGGCAATTATGTCGGACAGTAAGTAGTTCAGTGGATATTTGGGTAACCACTCGAGTACGTGGATACGTCTTCGCAGGCTCTTGGTGGTACAAATCGATCGAATATGTGGAGCAACTGCCGAATAAACGTTCGGTAGACGTTCCTTGAAGTCGGTTTCAGTTCCATCTGCGAGAGATAGCGACATCATTACTTTAAATTCCATTCGCACCACAACAACTAGTCATATACAAACCACTATGATTATGATTGCCTCCTAATTCGCTATTTGAATTCATCGTCGCACAGCTGGTATCAACTCGTTTTCAATTTCACCGTACCCGGACAAATTACACCGTAACGTAAACTATATTGTAAGTAGCCTGCTAGAGCTGATAACGCCAGACCCAACAATGTTGCTAATGAAGGCACGCTTTGGTTGACCCAGGCCCAAAAGTGGCATCTGAGATGGGAGGGTAACCGCCGGTTGATTCGAGTGTTACATTCAGACTGATAGTGGTGCAGGGTTGTTAGTCGTCTGTCTATGGAGAGCCGCTATCAATCAACACAGAAGCTGGGTAGAAGAGAGGGAACGCTTGATAGTGAATTGAGTGGAGTATACAAATTACAAAGTATAATTCAGGATTATTGAAAATTGATAATTCATGGGCAATTGTATACAATCGTGTATAGAATCAGAGACCTTCAATAGATCAGTGGAAAGAAGCACGGCTTACAAGCAAGATCACGACTGAGTTCGATCATTGACTAGGCTTGGAAAAGATTTTGTTTGTAAACCTGCTCGATTTTCGTGGACTTAAAATATATTGTGTCCACGTTATACGGATGCAAATTGATCGAAATAATCGACTTAAGAAATGAGAATATTTCTTGAAAAGGACCTAAGTAACATTTTTTTCATGAATTAATTTGAATACTGCAATCAGTAGTTTTCATGTTGTTCTGTTGATTGTTATGTTACTTAGGTCCTTTTGAAAAGTTAAGCGAGATTTCATGGGAAAATATCAAAATAGTCAATGAACAAGCCAATTGGCGTATTTGCAACATTGCAATTGAAAATGACAAAGTATCAGTTCTGATAAGCTGAAATGCTGCAATGCTCTAGTTGTGGGATGCTATGCCACTAAAGAGTTGTAATCAGATGCACGTAGACTATTTAGGGGAAAGATGTCAAAAGTGGGACTTTTCAACGATTTCGATTCTTTCGTTTAAGGACAAATGAACGATTCGATTACAAGCGTTCAACGATAACGGTTATAAGAACTAGTCATAATAGGAGAAACCGCCTCAGCCATAGGCGTTGATGGGCATGCTTATGCCTTCTTACTCATGTTGTGCTGATCCAGTTTGAACAACATATTTTCGTGATTGGCAGTTGCGTTTAGTTCAGCCTTCTTTGTCGAAAATAATGCTGAAGGGTTAAGGCAGGTATTTTCGTCTTTTCGTCATAGTCTCGAAAACCAATAAAGGAGACACTTTTTTGACAAACTTATTCGTATCAAATCTTAAGCTCAGGAGATACGTTCTGCTATAGTGGAGCTCTAGCGAATGGATGTTGCTTTCGATGGTTTTAGCTCCTATGACGATGGACGGAAATACCTGCCGTGTCCCTATTCACATTTTTTTTTGACGAAAAGTAGATTTAAAGATAGTTATGCAATTTACATACTTCGTTGACTCGATGTTCAGAATTACTTTCTCGACAACGTGGCTTGAGAACGCTTTTGCCAACAGCCTCAATGCTCATCTCGCCTTTGTGAACCACAACATTACTGATTGATGGGTTCCAATCTGTCTGACAACAGTGCCTTATTGTGTTTCATGTGGACTGTTGCTTCATAACGTTCCAAGCCGTGTTGCTGTTCAATTCTATTGACGAAGAAACATTGCAAAAACTTTATTCGTTTTACTTACTTTGGCAATCTAACTCTTAGAAATAAAAAAAACAAGTTGACCATGACTGATCGTTTTCAAGTTCAAACAGTGAAATTGTTCATGTTGTACAGTTGACCAGTTTCCCCTACGGATAAGGTTCTATCAATCATTTGTCAATGATAAAGGGATCTCGATTTATTGCCAAATAATAGGAATTTTCCCTTTCTCGTCTGGATGGTAACAGAACCTCGAACAGAACATTAAATATTGACGTAGATCGGGCAGGACAAAAACATGGAAAAACGAATATATGTACACTCGTTCCGTTCCGTATGGAAGATTTAGTTTATGTGTACTGGAGCCGTAACGCTCGGCCTGACCTCCTCCATTCCCCTCAAGCGTTACGTAATTTGTGAACAGCCCGCTACAATAATACCACATACAGTGGGTCCAAAAAGTATTCGTCTATCTGCATATTTTTTACTATAATGAATATAAAACGAAATCATAAAACTTTCTTCTAAATTCGGTAGAGGACTTATCATTTCGTAAGATCCAAGAGAGAAAATCCAATTACTATTGTAATCAAGTAGGAAATGTTTGAATTTTCGTATTTTCACTCGCTCAAAAAGTATTCGTCTATTGAAACGTAATCTCGTAAAACACAAATTTAATATAATAGTTATTGATATTGGCATGTAGTGACACTAGCATATTTCAGTGGTGCCTAGCAACAATTTACTCAATACTCAATGACAAATTAATCAGTTTGATTGTTTTGATTAGACCTCGGCGCGGAAAGATAAAGGCCCCATGGGTCGGAAAGGTAAAGAGACGAGCCCTGCTGAAAAAAAAGTCATCCTATACGGCTACATAATCAGTGCAAGTTGGCCTACGAAATTGCGACAATTGGGGGTGGAGCCCGTACGATAGTTGAATCAGTGATTGTTCGCATCAGCGCCACAAAAACCTTGCAGAAAAACAACGGAGTGGTCGTGCGCGGGCATTATCTGATCTTGATGATCGATTTATTGTGCAGGAAATCATAAAAACCTCAAAAACAAGTGCACCTAAGTTGTCAATTAAGTTGGAGAAAATAGGTACTAATTAGTAGGCGGGAATCGAAATTTTACTGTAGGGGAGACTGGGGAGACTTGATCTCCTTTTCTGATTTTCGATGTATTACAGCTAAAAATAAATAAACATACGCGATACAGACTCTCTAAGAAATATAGTATTTAACTTTACTGATGTATGACAGTCCATTAATTATTTCCAAGCACTTGCTTTGATGAATTTTTTTAAATTTATTTTAAATATTTTTCCTTCAAAATACGCGGAATTCTCGAAATGATGTGCGTATACGTGAATGATTTTTGTTATTGAATTCAACAGCAGATGCAATTTTAAAATTTGGGGAGACTGGATCCCTTTTCTATGATATCTACGCAATACATATTTTTTCCTGCCAACCCTTCATCAAATCTGTCAAATCTACAAAAAAAAAATAGAAGTCTGAGAACAGATTTACATTTTTTTGAATTTGTTCGACAAATTTTTGTATGTGTGACTAATGGGGGATCAAGTGTCCCCATATTGAGGCAACAGCTTCAAATCCAAATATTCTAAAACTTTGATGTAATGTTGAAATTTTCATCAGTACAGATCATTTAGCATCCCGCATAATTAAAAACAACATTACCATGCAGTCAAAATTAAATATGCGTTATAAGATATCTTGTCACTATTCACTTAATGTTAGCATGCAATGTTAAGCTTGATTCACCATACCAACCCTACATCAACACTTACTGTTAATACATAACATGCTGTCGATGTGTAATTATATAGTTATTCAATTGTACATCTACCAACTGATATATGGTACATCGAAAATTTTGTTCTGAAAACGACCGGATTTAAATGTTAATTATACTTAACCGCCCATTACTCATATGGTCGTTTGGTCGTTTACTATCTGAGCCACTGTTGAAACAGTACATGAGACTGTCCATTTATGGTTAACTACTATTAGTGAGACCATCGCTACAATAACACTTATTCTCTTCAATTATAACAGATGCGGTCTACGAATGGTCCATGATTATGCGGGATATTTATTAGACCTCTTCATATTTTCAAAAAGTTTCAAAAAATTCAACCGGTCAGCCCAGAGTCACAATTCTTATGCTAAAATAAGTCTCCTGTCAAATTTTCAGCTAATTCGGATAAAATTTCAGGTGGCTCAAGTCGATTTAGTGTTTTTGTGCTATTTTCAATTTTGGAAAAAATAACAACTGATATAAACGTCGAAAACTATCGCAACAACCTCTATACGGAAGCTTTTGGTGTGATCTACAAGTCTTGTGAACATTGCGATTCGTTTCGTTCACGTTTTGTCCATGTTAAAGTGATTTTAAAGCTTTTTAGTGCGTAAAAATACTGTTTTCCCAAAAGTCGTTGTTCTACAAAATTCTTGAGTTTATGACAAATAATTGTTAATTTATTATATTATTATTCCTCTTTTTTCCCTGGAAATTTGAGTAATATAATTGCCCATGTGTGATTTATCGTTAAATTCTTAAAAATCAGAAGCTGAACATTTGTCAAAAATTTGCACGCTGAGATTTTTTCGAACAAGTTGTTCAAACAAAGAAGCTTCGATTTCACTTGTTACTACGATGCACTCAATGTTAAAAGCATGCAGACATATGGTGAAATTAACAAAATTTAGAAGTCATTTGTTGTAAGCATCAAATATCATATGATTTGATTTATGTTTTGTTCGAACAACTTGCTTAAAGAAATCCTAGCGTGCAAATTTATGACAAATGTTCAGCTTCTGATTTTTAAGAATTTAACGGTAAATCGCACATGGGCAATTATATTACTCAAATTTTCAAGGTAAAAAGAGGAATAATAATATAATAAATTTACAATCTTTTGGGGGAAGCAGTATTTTTATGCACTTAAAAGCTTAAAAATCACTTTAACATGGACAAAACGTGAACGAAACGAATCACAATGTTCACAAGACTTGTAGAGCACACCAAAAGCTTCCGTATAGAGGTTGTTGCTATAGGTTTCGACGTTTATATCACTTGTTAGATTTTTTCCAAAATTGAAAATAGCCCAAAAACACTAAATCGACTTGAGCCACCTCGAAATTTTATCCGAATTAGCTGAAAATTTGACAGGAGACTTATTTTAGCATAAGAATTGTGATTCTGGGCTGACCGATTGAATTTTTGATACTTTTTGAAAACATGAAGAGGTCTAATATTTATGGCTTTGTGCTGTGAAAAAAACGAAAGCATTTGGTCATTGTCATGAAAAGTTGTTCAAATTTTGCGTGGCCAATAAACAAATCTTTAGGAAGGTCAAAACATACAAATCGCCCTGCAGAATAAATAAGGCTGTCAATCCAAAAAATAACTCACCACATAAAGGTCTTTTGTCTAGAGGATCTATACTGAAAAATACGTTAGAACAAAACTACTTTAGTTCTCGATAAAACAGGGGTGATCAAGTCTACCCAGCTTCCCCTACCCTCCAATACATTTTTCGAACTAAATCTCTTATATGTTGTGCAATTGCACAAATCGAGATTCAGACATAGTAATTAATTTCCACCTTGAGTGGATAATACCCGGAATATAGGCAATTAACTATGATTGTGTTCAATTTAAATTCAAGTTCAAACCAAAGCGAATTCAATTCAAATCTTATCTAAATCCAATCCAAATTCAATTAAAATCCAATCAAATTTAAACCCAAAACAAATTTAATCCAAATCCAATTCAAATCCAATACAAATCCAATCCCAATCCAATTCAAATCCAATCCAAAACCAATCCAAACTCTTTCCAAATCCAAACCAATCCAAATGCAATCCAAATCCAAACCAATTCCAATCCAAATGCAATCCAAATTCAATCCAAATCCAATCCAAATGCAATGCAATTTCAATCTAAACCCAAATTCAATCCAAATCTAATCCAAATTCAATCCAAATCCAATCCAAATCCAATCCAAATGCAATCCAAATCCAATCCAAATCAATCCAAATCAATCAAATCAATCCAAATCAATCCAAATCAATCCAAATCCAATCAAATCAATCCAAATCCAATCCAAATCAATCCAAATCCAATCCAAATCAATCCAAATCAATCCAAATCAATCCAAATCAATCCAAATCCAATCCAAATCAATCCAAATCAATCCAAATCAATCCAAATCTAATCCAAATCAATCCAAATCAATCCAAATCAATCCAAACCAATCCAAACCAATCCAAACCAATCCAAATCAATCCAAATCAATCAAATCAATCCAAATCCAATCCAAATCAATCCAAACCAATCAAATCCAATCCAAACCAATCCAAATCCAATCCAAACCAATCCAAACCAATCCAAATCAATCCAAACCAATCCAAACCAATCAAATCCAATCCAGTCAATCAATCCAAATCAATCAAATCCAATCCAAACCAATCCAAATCCAATCCAAACCAATCAAACCAATCAAATCCAATCCAAACCAATCCAAATCCAATCAAACCAATCCAAACCAATCCAAATCCAATCCAAATCCAATCCAAACCAATCCAAACCAATCCAACCAATCCAGTCAATCAAATCCAACCAATCCAAATCCAATCCAATCCAATCAGTCCAAACCAAACCAATCCAAACCAATCCAAATCCAATCAAACCAATCCAAACCAATCCAAATCCAATCCAAATCCAATCCAAATCCAATCCAAACCAACCAAACCAATCCAAATCCAATCCAAACCAATCCAAACCAATCCAAACCAATCCAAATCAATCCAAATCAATCAAATCCAATCCAATCAATCCAAATCCGATCCAAACCAATCCAAATCAATCCAAACCAATCCAAACCAATCAATCAAATCAATCAAATCAATCCAAACCAATCCAAACCAATCCAAATCAATCCAAACCAATCCAATCAATCCAAACCAATCCAATCCAAACCAATCCAAATCCAATCAAACCAATCCAAACCAATCCAAACCAATCAAATCCAATCAAATCCAATCCAAATCAATCCAAATCCAATCAAATCAATCAAATCGAATCCAAATCAATCCAAACCAATCCAAATCCAATCCAAATCCAATCTAAATCAATCCAAACCAATCCAAATCAATCCAAATCAATCCAAACCAATCCAAATCAATCCAAATCAATCCAAATCAATCCAAATCCAATCCAAATCAATCCAAATCAATCAAACCAATCCAAATCAATCCAAACCAATCCAAATCAATCCAAATCCAATTCAAATCAATTCAAATCCAATCCAAATCAATCCAAATCAATCCAAATCCAATCCAAATCAATCCAAATCAATCCAAATCCAATCCAAATCAATCAATCAAATCCAATCCAAATCCAATCCAAATCAACGGAGCAGACACAAAACAGGAGACAGTCTCCAGGGATGAGCTCCCTGGGGCCGCTCAAAACGCGGAGGTTACTACCCCGAACAAGGGTAGTGGGGCTGGGAAGCTGAACCCCGGTCAGGTACCTCCAAAACCGGGGAGGAAGGACCTGGAAAGGTCCGTCCACTCAAACAAGACGGTGGTAAGGGGTTATGGCAGGCTGAAAGTTCTCAGCCGCACCAGACCAGGGAAATAGAGGGGATGACGCCTCCTGGACCCTGGTCAAGAACAAGAGGAAACCGAAGACGTCAAGGGCCGAAAAGAAGGCCCAGGCGAATGAGGGTAGCAAGAAGTCTAGGGTAGGCGCCAATCGCTCCAGGTGCGATGCCCTAGTCATCACGGCGGACGAGGCTAAGTACTCAGACGTTTTGAAGGCGATGAGGAGTGACGTCAAGCTCGGTGAACTCGGCGCCGACGTACGTCGAATAAGACGTACCCGGATGGGCGAGATGATGCTCGAGCTGAAGCGGGGCGGCTCGCAAAGGGCGCCGCCTACAAGAAGTTGGCGGAGGAGGTCCTAGGCGAGACGGTCAAGGTGAGGGCACTCACGACGGAGGTGAATCTAAGGGTTAAAGACCTGGACGAGATCACTGAAGTCGAAGAGCTCGTCACGGCACTGCGGCGACAGTGTGAAGTGGAGACGCCCACCGCAGCCGTTCGGCTACGGAAAGGTCCGGCAGGGACGCAGGTAGCATTGGTTCGGCTATCTGCAGCGGACGCCTCCAAGGTAGTCAAGTTAGGGAGCGTCAAGGTGGGATGGTCGGTATGCCCTGTGCGCATATACGAGCAACCCGAAGTTTGCTTCAAGTGCCTGGAACCGGGGCACAAGCAATGGGACTGCAAAGGCCCTGACAGAAGCAATCTCTGCCGACGCTGCGGATTGGAGGGACATAAGGCACAATGCTGCACGAACCCTCCCAATTGTTTGATTTGTTCCAGCAAAGCTGTGAACAGCAAGCACCCCTCGATGTGCCCGGCGTTTAAGCGTGCTGCAAAATCAAAGTGCAGGTAAAGCAGCTGGCTTGCTCGGCTTCGCCCGAGTGTTTGGTGTGCGCAGGTTTAGAGGAAACGGCGGAACACGTGTTGTTCGTGTGCTCACGTTTTCGCGCAATGCGTGACCACATGCTTGCCACATGTGGTCTGGACACTACCCCGGACAACCTAGTCCGGAGGATGTGTAACCGTCGTTTTATCGGCTATCGCCCAAATCGTCTCGGAGCTACACAGAAGGTGGCGCGTGGACTCGAGGGATGGCTAGTTCAGGCGCAAATAAGAGGTGGCCCAAGGGATCGGAGTCGGCTTCATGGGTCATACCGGTGGTCATGCTCCAAATCCAATCCAAATCCATTCCAAATCCAATCCCAATCCAAATCAAATTCAATCCAAATCCAAACCAAATTCAATCCAAATCGAATCCAAAACAAATTCAAAATTAATCCAAATCCAATCCGAAATCAATCCAAATCAATCCAAATCAATCCAAACCAATCCAAATCAATCCAAACCAATCCAAATCAATCCAAATCAATCCAAATCAATCCAAATCAATCCAAATCAATCCAAACCAATCCAAATCAATCCAAATCAATCCAAACCAATCCAAATCAATCCAAATCAATCCAAATCAATCAAATCAATCCAAACCAATCCAAACCAATCTAAATCCAATCAAATCAATCCAAATCCAAATACAATCAAATCAATCCAAATCAATCCAAATCAATCCAAACCAATCCAAATCCAATCCAAACCAATCCAAATCAATCCAAACCAATCCAAACCAACCAAATCAATCCAAATCAATCCAAATCCAATCCAAACCAATCCAAACCAATCCAAACCAATCCAAACCAATCCAAACCAATCCAAACCAATCCAAATCAATCCAAACCAATCCAAACCAATCCAAACCAATCCAAACCAATCAAATCAATCCAAACCAATCCAAACCAATTCAAACCAATTCAAACCAATCCAAACCAATCCAAACCAATCCAAACCAATCCAAACCAATCCAAATCAATCCAAATCCAAATCAATCCAAACCAATCCAAACCAATCCAAACCAATCCAAACCAATCCAAACCAATCCAAACCAATCCAAACCAATCCAAATCCAATCCAAATCAATCCAAACCAATCCAAATCAATCCAAATCAATCCAAACCAATCCAAATCAATCCAAACCAATCAAATCAATCCAAATCCAATCAAACCAATCAAACCAATCCAAATCCAATCCAAATCAATCCAAATCAATCCAAATCCAATCCAAATCCAATCCAAATCCAATCCAAATCCAATCCAAATCCAATCCAAATCCAATCCAATCCAAAGCATTTTCGGTGCCGTTTCTCAGAATCCCAGCCAACTAAACAATAATAATTATTGTTGAATTATTGTCACAGCGCGCGCCAGCGGGTGCCGGTTTGAGAGAAGCGATTGCTAACACTGTACACTGGAGTCGGTTTTTACGCTGGGGATACGTACCGCGTAAATCCCAAGATCCGTGTGAAAAAGCGGGTGGTCCCAAAAACTGCGTAAAAACTACTTCAATGCGGTTTTCACGTGTTTCTCGATCTTTGAAAGGCGAGTAAGCTTCGGTACCTCTTACATATGATGATGATGATGGTCCTGCCACATATCCCTACAAAAATAAATAAATGCAGTTGAGTAATTCGTGCGGAAGATCTGCAGATTTATGATACGATCTTGTAAGTTTGTCAAATCTACAAAACCCTGATTAATCCACCTAGCGATGATGGTGCCTTTCTCGTGCATAAAAAAATAGTATTTTGGCCATTTCTTCTGATCCCATAGTCCGATCCCATAGTCCGATTTTCAATAGGAAACAATGGGAGAGTATTCTGCGTTGAATGCAACTTGTTGCGAGTAAATCGGTTAAGGATAAGTGCCTGAAAAATGAATGACATTTTTTTTGGGTGGTGCACACATACACACACATACATACATACATACACACATACACACACATACACAAACTGGGGCAGCAGGGACTTTGTCCAAGGGCTTGACGACCCCTCCCCATGGCCACTGCGAGTTAGACCGGGACCATCGTCCCTAACCCCTAATCCCAAGGCGTCAAGCGACCCGTGCCGAGGGGATGCATGGCCAGGGGGTAAAATAATAAGCTAGGCCTTTAACGGAGCCTGTGGGGTACCTGGGCACCCTCCACAGTAATTGTCCCTTACCGCGTTATGCTGGGCTCTGGCGTGGTGGACCTCTTTTCCCGAGCAACTCGTGGGACCAAAATGGAAAACCAAGTCAATTCTTCAATTAGTGGTAGTAGTGTAGGCGACAACCCCTTCGCAAGAGGTGGGTTGTTCAGGTCTCCGCCTAGGAGGCCAGAGGCAATAGTCGGCAGCTCAGTGCGCAGCGCCAGCGTGGGTCACTCAACCTTCCTCTCGGCTATAAAAACGCCGGAAGGGTTATTGACGGCCCATGGCTTGTGAAGGCGATGAACCGCAAACGCGATGGGCTTTCGGCCTTCGAGGTGGCGACGGAACAGCTGGACGCCATCATCGACTTTGCGTCATCGAAGCATAATATCAGCAAGGACCTCGAGAGGAGCTTGCAGAAACTTCGAAAGTCGATGCTGGACGCCAAGCTGGAGAGGGCGATCGGGACGGCCAAGTGTAAACCCGTGAAATCGGTGGAGTCGAGGTCTATCCAGACTGAGGCCCAAGGATTCGCGGACTCGGGCAAGGTCGAATCGACCGAAGGCGTGCCAGCTAAGACGGTGGTGCCAAAGTCTACCCAGACTGAGGCTCAAGTATTTGCGGGTACGTCAGGGGTGACTGCTCCAACGGAGCAGACACAAAAACGGGGGAGACAGTCTCCAGGATGAGCTCCCTGGGGCCGCTCCAAAACGCGGAGGGTTACTACCCCGAACAAGGGTAGTGGGGCTGGGAAGCAGAACCCCGGTCAGGTACCTCCAAAACCGGGAGAGGAAGGACCTGGAAAGGTCCGTCCACTCAGGCAAGACGGTGGTAAGGGGTTACGGCAGGCTGAAAGTTCTCAGCCGCACCAGACCAGGGAAATAGAGCCTCCTGGACCCTGGTCAAAAGCAAGGGGAAACCGAAGACGTCAAGGGCCGAAAAGAAGGCCCAGGCGAATGAGAGTAGCAAGAAGTCTAGGGTAGCCGCAAACCGCTCCAGATGCGATGCCCTAGTCATCACGGCGGACGAGGCTAGGTACTCGGACGTTTTGAGTCCGATGAGGAGTGACGTCAAGCTCGGTGAACTCGGCGCCGACGTACGTCGAATAAGACGTACCCGGATGGGCGAGATGATACTCGAGCTGAAGCGGGGCGTCTCGCAAAGGGCGCCGCCTACAAGAAGTTGGCGGAGGAGGTCCTAGGCGAGACGGTCAAGGTGAGGGCACTCACGACGGAGGTGAATCTAAGGGTTAAAGACCTGGACGAGATCACTGAAGTCGAAGAGCTCGTCACGGCACTGCGGCGACAGTGTGAAGTGGAGACGCCCACCGCAGCCGTTCGGCTACGGAAAGGTCCGGCAGGGACGCAGGTAGCATTGGTTCGGCTATCTGCAGCGGACGCCTCCAAGGTAGTCAAGTTAGGGAGCGTCAAGGTGGGATGGTCGGTATGCCCTGTGCGCATATACGAGCAACCCGAAGTTTGCTTCAAGTGCCTGGAACCGGTGCACAAGCAATGGGACTGCAAAGGCCCTGACAGAAGCAATCTCTGCCGACGCTGCGGATTGGAGGGACATAAGGCACAATGCTGCACGAACCCTCCCAATTGTTTGATTTGTTCCAGCAAAGCTGTGAACAGCAAGCACCCCATAGGGGGCTCAATGTGCCCGGCGTTTAAGCGTGGTGCAAAATCAAAGTGCAGGTAACGCAGCTGGCTTGCTCGGCTTCGCGCAAGTGTTTGGTGTGCGCAGGTTTAGAGGAAACGGCGGAACACGTGTTGTTCGTGTGCTCACGTTTTCGCGCAATGCGTGACCACATGCTTGTAAGATGTGGTCTGGAGACTACCCCGGACAACCTAGTCCGAAGGATGTGTAAAGACGAAGTTGGCAGGAACGCCGTTTTATCGGCTATCGCCCAAATCGTCTCGGAGCTACACAGAAGGTGGCGCGTGGACTCGAGGGATGGCTAGTTCAGGCGCAAATAAGAGGTGGCCCAAGGGATCGGAGTCGGTTTCATGGGTCATTCCGGTGGTCATGCTCTGTGGTCGAACTCGATCCTTTTATCGAACAAGTGGCCGCGCGAAGAACAACATGGTATCGTCGCTTTCGCGGCGTCGGTCAACCGGGCGGGTTCCGAGCCCGAGGACGGAAAGGGGCCCTCGTCAAGGCTGGGGCAGGCGTAGGCACCGCGTCGGCAAGTCCCTCTGTGTGCTGGCGAACAGGCCCTATCGCAGAAAGGTCAATTTGGGGTGCACGCGGCATCATCATTCTTGATACCAGTCGTGCAGAGGGAAGCAGGCGCGAAGTCGACCCTGCCCACCTTCCGAGGACATAGGGCGTGGTAAGGCCACCTGGCAAGCCGGCAATGCGCTGGCCAGATCTCATGGTGTTCTTCTCATATCGCGAGTCACGATGTTCGATGCTGCAAGGACACGCAGCTAACCTCGAGGGTGCGTCATGCACTGGCCCCCCTTTGAAGCATTACTTTCTGGTTGTACCGAAGGGACGATGGGCTTGGCGGCAATGGAAACGGTTTAGCTGGTCGGGGATGCAGCCCTGCCTCCCTCATTGGAGGTGGCCCCTAACCCAGCACTTCCTGGTCAACCCAGGATGTCTGTTGAGCAGATTCCCCCTCCATTGTTTAGGAAGAAAAAAAAAACACACACACACACACACACAGACATCACCTCAATTCGTCGAACTGAGTCGATTGGTATATAACACTATGGGTCTCCGGGCCTCCTATAAAAAGTTCATTTTTGGAGCGAACATATAGCCTTTACGTATACTTTGTATACGAGAAAGGCAAAAATATTCACCTGTGAACAAACTTATGCGTTTTGCCTTTCTCGAACAACAAAGTTTTATGATCACTCCAAAAAGAAATTTTACGTAGGGGGCTCGGAGACAAATTGCAAATTGTGTAGACGCACTTGTTGGAACTTATTTTTCGAACTATCCTGTCCCATTGTCTGCCATTGAAAATTAGCCAGATCGAATTATGGGATCAGAAGTTATGGCCAAAATACTATTTTTTATGCCCAAAACGCGCTAAAAAACTAATTTTTATCTTTTTTGGTATTTTTTTTCTGCACGAGAAAGACACCAACACCGCTAGCCTCACCTAGCCATCACCTCTCGCTCTCTCAGCCTCGTCATCGTCGCCTAATGTTTTTCCTGGTAAAGCATACCGCCAATTCATCATATTTTTATTTGGCTCTTTATTATCTCCATTATATACAGCCATGCAAAGACTGAAGTCAATTATACTTATTGAACAATAAAACCTAGCAAAGTAATTCTGTCACTCCACGAAAAGTATTGTTATTGCATAATGATTTTTTATCTGTGTTTAATTTCTGTCGGCCTATTTGCTGACGAGTGACAATCAAAGACGTCGAACAGATGATTTTCAGAAAGGAGACCCTCATAACGTACCCATCAACATGTGCCGGCTTCTACGGCTATACTTCCTCTCCGAGGCAAGGTAGGAAGAGCTATTTTTTCTCTTAAAAGAACTCAGTCGGCCCGAGTTTGATCTCAGATAAACTGGAATGGGAGGCAGGCACGATTACCAATCATCTACCAGCCTCGCCTGGATGCAATAATAGTTTATGACCAATTGAAATGCCGGTTTTGAAAATATGTAAAAAAGTAATTTAAAAACTTGTCGATAACTAAACATTGTGGATTTTTGTAGTTTTTAATTGGTGTTTAAGTTGCCAAAATAATAGCTCAGAAGAATCAGTGTTATCTGTTCCTATTGAAATAGGTTTAAAACCGGGAACATTAGCCCGAGATAATGGATGTGTATGCAGAGTACAGACACGTGCTGCCGATTGCTGGTCTGCTCCAGTTATTTTTTTTGTAGGAATCTTGTATTTCTTTAGTTATTCTAATATAATAAGTTTCACCAATAGATGCAAATATAGTTTCACCAATGCAATGATGTCTCGCTTAACTTTGCAAAAGGACCGAAGCAACATTTTTCATGAATTATTTTGAATATTTCAATCAACAAACTAATATGAAAGCATTTGATTGCAGTACTCAAATTAATTCATAAAAAAATGTTACTTAGGTCTTTTTGAAAAGTTAAGCAAGATGTGATTAGAGCATGGACAAAAGCAAAGTCTGCTACAGTGGCCTGAATTGCCTCAATGAGAATAGGCTTTCGACAGCGGATTGTAAAGTACACAAAACAGTAATAAAACGTTGTTGTACGGGAAAGGCAAACAGACAACCTCTCGGCTCGGTTTTCAAATATAGTTGAGAAAATAAACAATTAGATATCTCATTAGCGTATTAGCGTCCGCTGCTCAAACAAAATTGTATTCCCAGTACCAACTGTGACGTTCAAGATAAGAGTCATATCTAGAAATATCTTGTTCCGCTCATTTAAGATTCGCCTTCTACAGCATAATTATCTAATTTCCAAAACAATGATAATCAATTTCGTCGATGATTGTCGCCACCACGCCAATCTGTTTCGATGACAGATTGATTGTCTGTTTTGCTCGCAATTTTTAAATGGTGATTGTAAATGGGAGCAATAGAAATGATTGTAATGGTTGTCAGTCTGTCGTTAATAAAGATTAAACAGCTATTGAAGCGCGCATCGTTGCTTTCCAGTCATGTCAATAAACTTGCTGGCGCACTTATGCACCCAAGGTTGGCATGGACATACAAGATTTGCACTTTAACTTAACTTTAACTTAACTTTAACTTAACTTTAACTTTACTTTAACTTAACTTTAACTTAACTTTAACTTAACTTTAACTTAACTTTAACTTAACTTAACTTTAACTTAACTTTAACTTAACTTTAACTTAACTTTAACTTAACTTTAACTTAACTTTAACTTAACTTTAACTTAACTTTAACTTAACTTAACTTAACCTTTAACTTAACTTAACAACTTAACTTAACAACTTTAACTTAACTTTAACTTAACTAACTTAACCTTTAACTTAACTTTAACTTAACTTTAACTTAACTTTAACTTAACTTTAACTTAACTTTAACTTAACTTTAACTTAACTTTAACTTAACTTTAACTTAACTTTAACAACTTTAACTTAACTTTAACAACTTTAACTTAACTTTAACTTAACTTTAACTTAACTTAACTTAACTTTAACTTAACTTTAACTTAACTTAACTTTAACTTAACTTTAACTTAACTTAACTTAACTTTAACTTTAACTTTAACTCAACACAACAACTTAACTTTAACTTAACTTTAACTTAACTTTAACTTTAACTTAACTTTAACTTTAACTTAACTTTAACTTAACTTCAACTTTAACTTAACTTTAACTTAACTTTAACTTAACTTTAACTTAACTTTAACTTAACTTTAACTTAACTTTAACTTAACTTTAACTTAACTTTAACTTAACTTTAACTTAACTTTAACTTAACTTTAACTTAACTTTAACTTAACTTTAACTTAACTTTAACTTTAACTTAACTTTAACTTTAACTTAACTTTAACTTAACTTTAACTTTAACTTAACTTTAACTTAACTTTAACTTAACTTTAACTTAACTTTAACTTAACTTCAATTTGTTTTGCGGACGCTTTATGATATCAGTGTATCTTCTTTTAATGCCGGTAAAAATAGATAACTTATCATTGATGCAAAATATTTCTATCCCACCTCTCCCGCAACGTTTGCGCGCTCATCGCTTCCACCGCACCGCCGCCGCGACGCGAAATAGTTATGCAACAGGTGGTGGCAGCCGAGAGGAATGTACCAAACATAGTAATAGTACGGACAGTTCTCTGATCCACCACCATTCACTTTTCAACAACAGATGAGAAATTTGGTGGAGACGGCGCAGTTCGGTTCCAGCTTTTGCATACGGTTGACACTTGCGGCTAGTGGCTTGTCAGTGACGAGAGGGTGGACTTTGTTTGGGCCACAAATCGAAGTTTAGTTAATACGTGTATTTGCGAAACAAACTCCAACGTGATCTGAGATATAGAATTTTGTGAATCAGGCGCTTAATCCAGCCACGTTGGATCCGCAGCAGTTGGCTAAGCATGGCTAAGGAAGTCATCATAACCGATCGAGAGCTTTATCCAAGTCATCAGATTCCAGACGGTATGTGACGTACAGCAAAATAATAGTGCATTTACTGTTTTATTTTCAATTACGCTTCGCTATCAGAAAGTGCTGGATTGCGGTTGTGCTTCCGGAAGGTTTTATCTAGACGGTGTGTTTACAAGCCACATGCATTAATGCAGCGTGTTCCAAACCATGATATGGCGACCCATTCTCATTGCAAACACAAGGCAAACCAAGTGACTACTTATTCGCCCTTTTCGTATTGTTTTCCGTTGGGAAACCTCGTAGAATCAAGTTTATTATTATCAGATTAAATTTTATTTCAATGACCAACTTACTCATCAACACAGGATTCATGTTTCAATTAAATTAAGTTGATGCGTACAAGTGAACAGTCCAGTCCATTCGCAAACGTTTTAACCCAAAGGGATTGAGAAACCCAGCCTAGCGCTGTAGTGACGGAATCATGATTCATTGCTCGGATGGGTTCTATTTCATCAGGAACCGAAGCAACGAACAGTTCCACCGTTATGGCGGAACGGTTGCTTATGAATTAATACTTTTCCGGGGCTTTTTACAATCTTGACGCATACATCATTTGCATTCTCGTTAGATTTTGCGTACCATGAAGTGATGTGTTATTAAACATTCCGTGGCGCAAAGGGAGATTCCGTTTCGTTTTTCTTGGTGGGGGAGCATGGTTCAATATGAACCTTCTTATTTTGTTCGATATTTTACAAATTGTGCTTGAAAAGTTGACCTTATGCAAAACGGAATTGTGGGTGGGGTACATTTTAAGTTTCGCATTGCTAATAAATGTATAGCGAACTGAACGCATATCTGATGAGTACAACGCATATCCGATAGTAGAATCGTTGAATTTTGGTTAAAATCGAAGTAATGCTTTTAATACGTCAAAGTTATTCGGTAAACTACAGGTGAATTGTTATCGAAATAGGCGATCCAAAATTTAGTGTGAATGATTCAAGGAGATATTTTCACCATGATTGCGTTTTATGCCATTCTCTGATGTTTGCAATCAATATACAATAGATCGAAACCCTTAGTTAGCAGTTAGCGATGAATTGAAGATTATTGTGAATAGTTCAATTAAAAAAACAATTTTCGATTCATTTACAGAATTTATTCGCCACGTCCTGTCTGACGGATTAGGACTAGGGACACGGCAGGTATTTTTGTCTGTTCGAAAACCAATAAAAGAGACGCTTTTTTGTAAAACTCATACGTACCAAATCGTAAGCTCAGGAGAAACGTTCTGCTATAGTGGAGTTCTAGCAAATGTACGTTGCTTTCGTTGGTTTTAGCCCCTACGACGATGGACGGAAATACCTGCCGTGTCCCTATTACACGTTTCTGAAAAATCATTAATTCAAAATGTCGTGTGAAAGATGTTTTCTTGAAATTACCATAAACTAATATTTTCAATCCCTGTTGGTATGGTATGCACTGAACTAGAAACTGAACTGGAGAAACGTGGATGCAAAATGTATAACACTGCAATACCTAAGTCAATTTGAACAAATATGAAAATAAATAAAATGTTGATGAAGGATGATGTAGGTAGAAAGCTTCCAGGCCGTTGTCCGAAGTGCTCACATTCATTAACATAAAGCAACAAAAAATCCAATGACCTAAGCACTTTTTCCTTCCAAATTAACCATTGATTTGCATAAATCTATCCAGGCTGTTGTCGAAACTGGATTTGGATGGAATAAATTAATGAAAATCCGGTTTCGGTGCTGGATGATTTGAACACAGGTCAAACTGAACGCGTGATTGTTTCTGTTGGTGAATCGGTGCTCGTGATCAGAAGGATGCAAGCGGGAAGCCCCAGCGCTGAGTATTCTCTGATTAATTTCTTTAATATTAGGGGAAGAGGTTCGGTTGTGGGCACCGTTCGGTTATGGGCACCCCTACGTATCTTTTGACAGATAACAGATGCTGTCATTCTGACAACCGTCATTTGTTTGCTATAGTAACAAGATGTTTTGTGCTCAATATCAAACCAAATAGACATCTCTACTTTGAACTACGAACAAATCAATTTTTTTCACAAGAAAAACAATACGAAAGTTTTTTTTTTACCTTTTTTAACGTGTCATAAATTAAAGTGATTCAAATGGAAAAATGAGTTCCAATGCGTATTTATTAGGGTGGTTCAAAAAATAGATTTTGCTCCACAGTGCTCATCTGATTCTTTACTAAGTTCTGAGTGGCCTTTGAGCTCATTTGATTTAAAACTGCTTTAGCACAAGCCGTTTCAAGTTTTCACTGAGTGAAACCTGTTGAGTATTGAGTAATTCTCGCTGAAACCGGGCCACTATTTGCACGAGGTTCTCAAAATGCCTAAATTTATGTTCATTCGAAAGCTTTCGGCGAGTATATTAAGGATCCGAGTTAAATTCATCAGAAATATGAACCCCTCGTTAGTTATACACGAAATCATTTGTATGGACCCCTCGATTTTTGTCAATTCTTGACTCATCAAAACTGTCATAACTCCAACATTTCTCAACCGATCATAGAGATCAGCATATCGTTGGAAAGAGGAAGAGTGTATCCTCGATAAAAATACATGCAGCCATATTGATTTTGGCCGCCATCTCGGATTTCTTTTTAAAAACCATTTTACCGCCAAGTTCGCAACCACTGATTTTGAATATTAACGCATCGATAGAAAGCTTAGCTTATTTTGTGCATTGTGACCGAAAATCTCGAGTGTATTATTTTCTATCAAAAGTTATGTACGATTTACCAATACAAAAATTCTTGAATTATTTAATACAATAACTTGAATACGGCTGAATTTTGGTCAAATCGGGCTATGGGATCAAAATTTATGGCCAAAAAATTATTTTTTTATTATGAATGAGAAAGGCACCATTACCGCTAGGGTGATTAATCAGGGTTTTTAATACAATATTCGTGAACCAATGAAGAAAATGAAATCCATTTACCTACAGTGTAGTTTAAATCGTTTCTTATGTGATTGTTTTTTATATCCTCCCTAATGCACGAGAAAGGCATGATCACTGCTAGGTGGATTGATTTGAATTTGTTAGTGCCTCCTGGCTATTTTTCAAGTTATACGCCACAAATGGATGCCCACTTTCGAACCTCCTCTTCTAATGACTTCGGTCTAAAATTCTGAATTTTGGGAAAATCATTGCTTTATTTTGCTCTCATGCATGTATACAGAGAATACAATACTCGGTTCGCAGCAGCATCGCTCGATCTTAGGCTGCGCCCTTGCTCACAGCGCCGCACACCTTTTTTATTTACCAACTGGATCTGAAGCAAACGACATCGTTGCAGGGTTGCTGTCGTATACTTCCCATCCAGCTCTTACCACCTTCTGAAAACTGGGTTCGCCGTAAAGTCGAACAAAATCGTCGACCTTCATTCGCCATCACACACCGCCAAAGTTAGGGTAGAACGGTCCAAGATGCACCCCTTAAGCTTTTCCGATGTTTTCGCCCATATAAACAAAAATACCCAACCATTTCAACGTATAGGTGCAAAATTTACAAACCCAGCTACATTTTACAATGATCTCCTATTCAAAACAATAAGGTTTTCATGATTTTCTAACGCATTTAAAAAATGTTTTAAAAACAGGCCTGGGGCAAAATGCCCGAATGTGGGTGTAAAATGACTCAATTATCTCAATTGCATGTAAATTGATGGTGAACGCATGGTTGTTTGTTTTTTCTTAATGGATTGAACTACAATTTTACGGGTGTGGTGGAAGAATAGCAAATCGTTAAATTTGAGTGAATATGAAAGGGATTTTGCTATTTTTTTTTTCAATGGAGCTCAATGATGGACAGCTAATTATGAATTGTAATGGTAAGACCGCATCGTGCTTTCGTGCTGTGCGGTTCTATTTTCTCTCTTTGCTGAAGGAAGTTTTCAATACTACCCGAAGCTATTTTAATTTCCACAGTGATTCTCAGCGCTATTTGTGCCTACTGATCCCGTTACGATCTTTGCTTGCACTCGTGCTTTCGTTTTACGTGGGACCCATTTGCGGAAGTAAAATTCCGACAAGCAGTGGTAATCCTGCAGGGACACAGTTCTGAAAAACAAAACTCTTAAAAGGTCATGTCTCCACGGTCAGCAATGAGCATTAATAAAAACAAGAGGGCGGGTAAGTCTCTGAATTCTTCACTTCCTTCTAGGAAACAAGGTTTCAAGACCGTTCTTAGCATTTTTTTTACGAAATTCCTCCGAACATCCATCTTAAATTATTGCCAAGTATTTCTCCGTTAATCCTTCCAAATATACCCTAGAAATTCCATTATTTTCTCAGTACTTGCTTGAGCAATTCACTTAGGAATTCTCTAAGAAATTTCCACATCTCCTTTCCTAGAACTTCCACCAGAAAATCTTTCAGAAATTTCCATGTAAACTCCTCCTGGCATACTCTCTGGAGTAACTCCAGAAATTCCATCAAGATCTCTTCATTAATTACTTCGAGGTCTTTCTAGAAATTCCCTTTGAATTCATTCAGAAACTCACGTGGAAGCCCTCGATAGTCACCTCCTACTCACGCCCCGGGAATTCTTTCGAAAATTCCTCCAAGAACTCTCCCAGAAAATTGTTCCCAGATTTATTTCTTCGGGAATTCTCCCGGAAATTCCTTGCAAAATTCGTCTGCAAATTCATCTTGGTCTGTGGTATCTATCTCCGACCAAATTCCAGTCCGGCTCTTTATTTATCTCACTCAGCGACCGTATCACAGATTTGCAATCAAGCCCAGGATTCCGACATAATTGTCACCGTAGGTGATTACAATCTTCCTGAGTTGACGTTGTCATTCGACGAAGACATAAGTACTTTACTTCCAATTAACGCCTCATCGGAGCAAGAGATTGCCCTTGTCGAATCGATGGTTGCCTCTGGATTGCATCAGATCAACTCCCTGCATAATTCAAATGGCCGTATTCTTGACCTGGCATTCGTTAACGAGCCCAACATAATTGAATTTCTTAAACCACCTACTTCCCTACTTCGTATCGACAACCATCATAAACCGTTTGTTCTTCGGATCAGTGTGAATGACAACAACAGAACTACCGATTTTCCGAATCACGACGACGGATTTGACTTCCGACACTGCAACTTTGCTGATCTTAACAACGCCATTTTGTTTATCGACTGGACAGACTCCTTCAATGGCAAGAACACTGATGAAACCGTATGCGTTTTCTATGACAAGCTATATGGTATCTTAAACCAGTACGACCCGCGGAGGCGAAAGCCAATTCCCTTCAAACATCCCTGGTGGACATCAGAGCTGCAACAGCTCCGGAACGCACTACGGAAAGCTCGCAAACGATTTTTTCGCACACGTTCTGCAGACAACTGGAACAGCCTCCGCTCAATAGAATCAAGCTACACCGAACGGCAAGAAGCCGTATTCCGTGACTATGTCGCTCGCCTGGAAGAAACTGCTAAACACAATCCGTCCTCGTTTTGGTCGTTCATACGCAATCGTAGGCAATCAAATGCCATTCCTACCAACTTGACCTTCAAAGATCGTTCAGCTGATACACCGGATGATTCTGCAAACCTTTTCGCCGATTTTTTTTGATGGAGTGCATAGTTCTTCTTCGCCGAATTTTGCTCCCGAAACTCTACGAAACGTCCTGCTTTTTGATGTTAACCTCCCACTTAAAGTCGTTTCGCAAAACGATGTCCTCGCAATATTGAAGAAATTAGACATTTCAAAAGGACCTGGTACGGATAGGCTATCGCCGATGTTCATCAAGGAGTGCGCTGTGTCATTGCAGGCACCGTTGGCAGTGATCTTCAATAAGTCACTGCATGAGGGATCATTCCCTGAACTATGGAAAACGGCCGCCATTACTCCGATAATTAAATCGGGTGACAAACACGAAGTCGAAAACTACCGAGGTATATCTATTTTATGCTGCTTGGGAAAAGTCTTCGAAGAGCTTGTCCATAACGTATTGTACGCCGCATCCCAGCCACTGCTATCCGATTTTCAACACGGTTTTGTGAAGAAGCGATCGACCACATCGAACCTAATGTCGTATGTGAATTATATCTCGAAAGAGATCGAGGCTCGACATCAAGTAGATGCAATATATTTCGACTTCTCTAAGGCCTTCGACAAAGTTCCCCACGAGCTCACTATCCAGAAATTCAAATATCTGGGTTTTCCCGACTGGATAACGCAATGGCTGCACTCATATTTAAGTGGAAGAAAGGCCTTCGTCAGATTGAATAACTCTCGTTCACACGCGTTTACCATTACGTCCGGTGTCCCGCAAGGAAGTGTACTTGGACCTTTAATCTTTGTACTGTTTATAAACGACCTATGTAGTCGGCTAAAATCGGGCCATTTACTGTATGCTGACGACCTAAAAATATTTAAAGTAATCTCATCGCATCTCGATTGTTGTGCGCTTCAAGCCGATATAGACGAACTCCAACTGTGGTGTTCGGAAAATGGAATGGCTCTCAACATAAGCAAATGCAAAGCTATATCGTTTTCTCGCCGAAATACACGTATCGAAAATGGGTATACGATAGGTTCCACTCAATTAGAACGTGTAGATTTGATCCGCGGCCGTGGGGTGACCATTGATACCAAGCTTCGTTTTAATGAGCACATCAGCATGACTACCGCGAAAGCATTTGCTGCATTGGGTTTCATTCGTCGAAATACAAAGGACTTCACGGACATCTATGCACTCAAAGCACTATACTGTTCAACGGTGCGAAGTATCTTGGAGTATGCAGTATGTGTGTGGTCCCCATACCACGTGACACAATCTATCAGGATTGAAAAGGTTCAACGATGTTTCATCAGATACGCCCTCCGTCGGCTTCCCTGGAATGATCCTGTAAACCTCCCGGACTATTCCAGCCGCTGCAAACTTATAGGGCTGGAGACACTTGCGCTTTGTCGGACTAATCTGCAAAGGCTGTTTGTTTTTGATATTTTACGTTACGTTTTACGCTCCTTCTCGGCATCTGCGTGAACGCGATCTTATTATGATTCAGCGTCACAGGACGTCATATGGTTTTAACAACCCTCTGGAAAACTGTTTTCGGTCGTTTAATAGTGCAAGTGCTGTTTTGATTTTAATGTGTCTAAACTAGTTTTTAAGAATAGAATAAGAAATATTAGATAAGAAGCAGTCTGAGGAGTTTTATAATTCAAGACGAAGAAATGAATAAATAAATAAATCTGGCTATTTCTCCAGATATTCTTACAAAAACTAGCAGACCCGACGAATTTCGTTTCGCCTAAAATTGATTTATTCTCTGATAAGTTCTCGAGTTATGCAGTATTTTCTGGCTTATTTGTATGGGAGCCCTCCTTTCCAGAAGGGGGAGGGGTTTCGAACCACCACAAAAACATATTTTCCCTTCTAAAAATCTCCAGATGTCAGATTTGGTCCCATTAGCTTGATTAGTTCTCGAGTTATGATGAAGTTAATATTTCATATGTATGGGAGCCCCCCTTTCCAAAAGGGGGAGGGGTCTCGAACCTTCTTAAGAACCTCCCCCGGCCTCATGCATACAAATTTGCACGCCAATCGGTTCAGTAGTCTTAAGGGTCAGACAGACAGAAATTCATTTTTATGTATAAAGATTTCATCAAAACTATTTCGGAATTACCTACAAAAAATCCCCTTGGAAATCCTCTGGAAATAATTTAAGGAATTCTCCTGGAAGATTCTGCAGCAATTCTCAAAACTGCACATACTTTTCTTAAAATTTCTACAAAAAAATCATTCAAAATGCCCTTCAGGATTTTTAAAGATTTTTTTCCAGGAATTCGCAGCAATATCTTAAATTACTTCAAAAACTCCTCCAGAAATCCCTTTAAAAGTTCCCCCGAAAAGTTCTTCAAGAATTATTCGGGAATTCGTTTCGGAATTCCCACATTAATTTCTCAAGCTATTCTGCAGAAAATTTCTCCAAGAAGTTCTTTTTTCAGGAAGAACTTCCGAAGGAACTTTCGTAGAAGTATCCGAAAGGATTTCTGAAGAATTTCCTAAAGTAATTCTTGAAGAAATTCGCGATGGAATTCCTGGTTTGTGTCCCAGGGGGATTTTTATGAAAAAAAATCTTGATGGATTTACCGATGGATTTCCTGGAGATATTTTCGGAAAAAAAAACTAGAAGAAACAAATCTAGGAGAAATTTTAGAATAAGAAGTTTCGTTTTAATGAACTTCCTAAGGAATTTTCAGAGGAAAATATTTATGAATGTCCGAACAATTTTCAAATACAGTTTTGAAATAATTTCAGACTGAAATACAAAAGAATTCTAAAGAGCAATTTCAGGGGGCGTTCTTGGAGCAATTCCTTAGTTTCCTGCAGAACAATTCCCACATTTTTAGATAAAAAACATCTTTATGTTCGGCTGAAAATTTGTTGAATAAAAAGGGATCTATTGGGCATGTTGCTAAATAGTAGTTTGTGCAACTAGTTGCAAAAAGATGATTTTTTCAGCACGAGTTGTACGTTTATCCAACGAGGCTTGCCGAGTTGGATAAATACTACGAGTGCTGAAAAAATCGAGTTTTGCAACGAGTTGCACACGCTATTTTTTGCAATGACGAAAAATGAGCTTTGTTATGATAAATCTGTACCAAAATAGTAAAGACCGATTTACTCCACATGATAATTTTTGCCAATAAATAATGTTGCTGCAGATAACAATCAGTGTCTATGTTATCATGCCGCATCGCATAGCTCTAAAAGCCTTGAATGATAGATGAACTCGTCTTTGGAAAATTCTGATGTTATGTCCATCAAACTATTTCATTTATTACGCGACGCAGAGAATACACTATCTGAACACTATCCCAAGCTAATTCAGCAAAATGTAGTCATGTAACTACTGTTCCGATGTAGGATTTTTATTATAGCATCCAAATGAGTGCTTTAATGGATATTATGCAACCCATTTGAGTTGCATAATGTTCATTAAAGCACCCATTTTGTTGGTATGGAAAAGTAGGCCGTTTTATCACTCAAAGACGAACTGTAAGCCAGGTATTATGATCAGGAATTGCAAAAAATTTGTTCCCACGTCGCACTTTTTGGCCAGAGAACAGCTCCACGCTAGTCGCAGTTTATGAGTAGATCGTCATCCAATGATTGAGATTTGAAGACTTGATCGACAAACACCACCTCAATTTGTCAAGCTGAGTTGATCGGTTTAGGAAAGTCGGCCCTCCAAGCCTCCTATCAAAAAATCGTTTTTGAAGTTTTTAACCTTTTCGTTACACGTTGGTATACGAGAAACGCATGTTGCCGATATACTCATATATTTTTAGAGCTTAAAGGGAAGCGTTGAGGAACGGTTTTCCATGAAAGTTACTGTTTTCTTAGTAATTTTCATACAAACTTAAAACCGCGCGTGCTCACTCAATTTACATCCAAATTAGCTAAAAATGTAGGTGGGTGAATAAAAAGGAAACTGCAATCGTTTAAGCATCGGGGGGCAAAAAAGTCAAAATTTGGATCTCTCTATTGCATAATTATGTATGATGTGTAACATATCTTTAAAATATTACTTCTACAAATGTCACGTACTTTATGGAATCCATAATATGGATGTTCCGAAGCATTAACATACACTATTTTGTAAAAACAATAGCCTCACATTTACAAAGACGATGGTTTTGCTCAATGCTACATGTAGGTACCATTTCAAGAAAAATCCAGGTCATGCTGGTCCGTTGTGTACTATATCAAATATAAATATGCTTAGAGTACAGAGCCTTCTATCGAAATTTTGGCTTCCGAGCGGTGTTATAAACATTCTACCACTCCAAAATAAACAGAAATAAAAAAAAAAAACCCAGATTAATCCACCTAACGGTGATGGTGCCTTTCTCGCGCAAAAAGGTAATAAATGTAGCCTTTACGCTTACACCTCGATGATGTACAAGAAAGGCAAAACAGTTACACCGTCTAATGTTATGATAAAAAAATAGTAAACTAGTAGACGACAGATGGCGCTGCCAAAAGTTTCTCGAATTTCCTATGTTCGAATTTTGACTTTCGGACAATTTCATAGTACTATGAAACTGAACGAAGACCATACTTACGCCTAAATGCGTGCAACACGAGCATCTTTATAGTGCGATGAAACTCTTAATGGGAAGCCACGGATAAAATATTCATAGATGCAAGGCATTTTTCATAACACATTATTGTTCTATGTGACTATGTCTCATCACTATTTTAATATTATCTATTTTTTGCAATTTGCAATTATTATGAAATTCAATAGTGATCAACAGCATTTTAGTCTCTGTCGGATGCAACTTGTTGCAAGAAAATCGGTTAAGAGTTTCTATGTGAAAATTTGGCTAATGTTTTTTATGGCATTTTGTGCACACACACGCACACACATACACACACACACGCACACACGGACAGACAGACATTTGTTCAGCTCATCGAGCTGAGTCGAATGGTATATAACACTATGGGTCTCCGGGACTTTTATTAAAAGTTCGAATTTGGAGTGAAATGATAGCCTTTCGGTACAATTTAGTTGTACGAGAAAGGCAAAAAAAATTTGCACTATTTTTTTGCTTTGATAGTACGTACGTTTCGATAGTATGTACACTAAAATCACGCAGGTGTACATACGTACTATCGAAGTTGGGATTTTCTCGAAATTCATATATGCTAATCCTTACTGTTAAATAGTGGTGCGGATAAAGCGCTCTGCTTAACTAGTTTAGCACATCACTATGGGCTTTGTAGCCGTGAGGTTGGCGAGGCCAATCATCTAGACGCATGTGCTGTGGAGTGTGGGTTTGATTCTCAACCGGTTAAGAAGAAAACTTATCGTAAAAAGAAAAACACTGGAGACACTGGACCACTGGGTGTTGTGTAAATGTCGTGTCCGTTGTCTAATGCTAGATGTTAAGTGTTCAGTTTGTGCGACCCATGGTCGAAGACGGTGATTCTGTCTTTCTAAAATAGATGATTTTTGTGTGTTCAACTTTAACTTCAACTAGGGACACGGCAGGTATTTCCGTCCATCGTCATAGGGGCTAAAACCAATGAAAGCAACGTACATTTGCTAGAACTCCACTATAGCAGAGCGTTTCTCCTGAGCTTACGATTTGGTACGTATGAGTTTTACAAAAAAAAACGTCTCTTTTATTGGTTTTCGAGACTATGACGAACCGACGAAAATACCTGCCGTGTCCCTACAACATCAAAAAATGACAAATTTATGGATGTATCCAGTTTTCCGCGAGCGGTAATGGCCGCTAGCTTGCCTGCCGGCTAGTCTTTGATTTGACATTTTTGAAAGTCAACTGCACCCACCGTTCCCTGCATTTTGATCAATGTGATAAATAATAAGGTGTGCATCCTCTTCATCAGCACATTGCTTATAATGCTGGGAACGGTGGGTGCAGTTAACCTCCACAAATGTCAAATCAGAGACAAGCACGTGCATGCCAGGCAAGCTGGCGGCCTTTACCGATCGCGGAAAACTGGATAAGGTATTCTCAATCCAGTTGAAAACCGGAATTGGGTGCTAGTGAAGTTGGATTTTTTTCACAATCCGTACGTTAAACCTAACTTCGGAAGTGGTGCGCTGTTTTCATATCGCGAAGCGCTATTCAGCGCACCACTTCCGAAGTTAGGCTTAACGTACGGATTGGGAGAAAATCAACTTCGCTAGCACCAATTCAGTTTCAACTGGATTGAGTATATTTAATATTAAATATGTTTCCTTAGTAAGGGAGCATCCATAAATTACGTAACGCTTAGAGATAGGATGGGTGGGGGTGACCGAAGTGTGACAATCCATACAAAATTTTTAAATGATTCATACAAAAAGTGTGACATAGGGAAGAGGGGGGTTGAAAATGGACATTTTTGCGTTACGTTATTAATCGATCTTCCCTAATTCCAAAGGCGTTCGAAAAATGCAACAGGTCAACTGCACCCACCGTTCGAGCATTTGGATCAATGTGGTATATAAAAAGGCTTGAATTCACTGAATCAGCATCTTCTTATACGGCACATTGGTCAAAATGCTTGAGGCGGTGGGTGCAGTTGACCTCCACAAACGTCAAATCAGAGACTAACCCACAGGCCAGCTGGCGGCCTTTACCGCTCGCGGAAAACTGGATACACATCTGTGGAGGTTATTTTCAAATGTAACCGTTGAAATCATTCGAGCTTTTTCAAAAAGCTCATTTCTAACAATTATTGTTGAAATAATAATATTTTGTCATTGATATTATCTTAACAAATCTTGTTGGAACAATAAATTTAAAATTATTTTCAATAAAATGTGACAATTTGAAAACAACAATCATATTTTTTGGTTCTATGGTAACATTTTTCTGTCCGTGTAGAAAAAACTGACGTAGTCCTACGCCAAAAAGGATTGAGGTATAAATTAGGGTCTCGCCGACATTTCTCACCAACATGAACGCAGGTTCGTGGTTGCAAACAATCCCATTTGATTTTGCCGTGACAGCTGCTCGTGGTTGCAAACAAACCGAATAAAAGTGTGAGTGAAACGTGCGTGTACGTACACGATCGCTGAAAGCCTAATTAGGCTAAGTTTAGTTTAAGCACAGACAAACAGACGTAACACCTTGAACATTTTTCTGAAAAATCCATCGCTCAACTCCTCTACCACCGTCTTGCGAGCATGTTACACGAAACGATGTTTCGTATGACATCGTCACCAGAAGGCGCTGGAGTGAAATGTCAAACCCGTAGGATTTCGGCATTAGCGCCTATAGTTGTGAATTGCGCAATCAATCAAATTCAAATTGATCGTTGAAGTCATGGTCGATGGTAATTTCTCTAGTGTTACGTCTGTTTGTCTGTGGTTTAAGTTTAAACAATGTAATTCATATACGGATCAATTCAACCAGAGGAAAAATCCTAACTGCCAAGGGCAATTGATATGTCTAGATCAACATTTGAAAAGGGCGTAACAGTCAAAATTTATTCCTTCAGATTTTTCGTCCACATATTATTTTTTTATTTTATTCAGACTAAGGCCGAAGTGGCCTGTGCAGTATATAAGAGTCTTCTCCATTCGGCTCGGTCCATGGCTACACGTCGCCAACCACGCAGTCTACGGAGGGTCCGCAAGTCATCTTCCACCTGATCGATCCACCTTGCCAGCTGCGCACCTCGCCTTCTTGTGCCCGTCGGATCGTTGTCGAGAACCATTTTCACCGGGTTATTGTCCGACATTCTTGCTACGTGCCCGGCCCACCGCAGTCGTCCGATTTTCGCGGTGTGAACGATGGATGGTTCTCCCAACAGCTGACGCATGCACAGCACTTTCGAAAACTCCGAGTGCGCGTTGGTCCTCCACGAGCATCGTCCAAGTCTCGTGTCCGTAGAGGACTACCGGTCTAATGAGCGTTTTGTAGATTGTCAGTTTGGTACGGCAGCGAACTCTATTTGATCGGAGCGTCTTGCGGAGTCCAAAGTATGTACGCTTTCCAGCCACTATGCGTCTCCGAATTTCTCTGCTGGTATCATTTTCGGCAGTCACCAGTGAGCCCAAGTACACAAATTCTTCTACCATCTCGATTTCGTCACCACCGTGGTTGGCTCACATTGTCTTCTCTTGAACCTCTTCCTATCATGTACTTCGTCTTTGACGTGTTGATGACTAGTCCGATCCGCTTGGCTTCCCTCTTCAGTCTGATGTAGGCTTCCTCCATCTTCTTAAAGTTACGTGCCATAATATCTATGTCGTCGGCGAAGAAAAAAACAGCTAGACGGACTTATTGAAAATTGTACCACTCGTGTTAATCCCTGCTCTTCGTATTACCCCTTCCAAAGCGATGTTGAATAGCAGACACGAAAGACCATCACCTTGCCGTAACCCTCTGCGGGTTTCGAAGAGACTCGAGAATGCCCCTGAAACTCGAACTACGCACATCACCCGATCCATCGTCGCTTTGATCAACCGTGTCAGTTTATCCGGAAATCCGTTTTCGTGCATTAGCTGCCATAGCTGGTCCCGATCGATTGTATCATATGCGGCTTTGAAGTCGATGGATAGATGATGTGTGGGCACGTTGTATTCGCGGCATTTCTGCAGTACTTGGCGAATGGCGAACACCTGGTCCGTGGTGGAGCGTTCGCCCATAAAACCCGCCTGGTACTGCCCCACGAACTCCCTTGCAATTGGTGCTAGTCGACGGCATAAAATTTGGGAGAGTACCTTGTAGGCGGCGTTCAGCAATGTGATTGCGCGGTAGTTGCTGCAATCCAGCTTATCGCCCTTTTTGTAGATGGGACACACGACACCTTCCTCCTGCTGCAAAATTTCCTCCTCCCAAATCTTGGTAATGACCCAGTGCATCTAGCCAGTGCCTCACCACCGTGTTTAAATAGCTCTCCTGGTAGTTGGTCAACTGCAGGGGCTTTGTTGTTCTTCAGCCAGCCAATCCGGTAGAATTATGTCCTTCGCACGTTCCCCCAGGTCTATCACTATACCGCCATCTTCGTCTGCCACATCGCCATTCAGGTGCTCTTCGTTGTTGTGCCGCCACCTTTGGATGACCTCACGCTCGTTGGTAAGAAGGTTCCCGTTTATGTCCTTACACATATCCGGCTTTGGTACGTGGCCTTTACGTGGACGGTTTAATTTCACATAGAACTTTCGTGTGTTATTAGCGCGGTACAGTTGCTCCGTCTCTTCACGGTCTCGATCTTCCTGCTGACGCTTTTTCCTTCGGAAAATCGAGTTTTGTCTGTTCCGCGCCTGTTTATATCGTGCCTCGTTCGCCCTCGTGCGGTGTTGCAGCAATCTCGCCCATGCTGCATTCTTCTCTTCTACTAACTGCTCACATTCGCCGTCATACCAGTCGTTTCTCTGATCCGGGGGCACCGTGCCAAGTGCAGCGGTTGCGGTGCTACCAATGGCGGATCGAATATCTCTCCAGCCATCTTCAAGAGACGCTGCGCCTAGCTGCTCTTCCGTTGGGAGTGCCACTTCCAGCTGCTGCGCGTATTCTTGGGCTAGTCTACCGTCTTGTAGCCGCGGCGTCCGACTTCGACGTGTGTTGTACACCGTCGAGAGTTTTGAGCGCAGGCATACTGCAACGAGGTAGTGGTCGGATTCAATATTCGCACTGCGGTAAGTGCGGACGTTCGTGATGTCGGAGAAGAATTTACCGTCGATTAGAACGTGGTCGATTTGGTTTTCCATTTCTTGGTTAGGTGATCTCCATGTGGCCTTGTGGATATTTTTGCGGGGAAAGAAGGTGCTTCGGACTACCATTCCGCGGGAGGCTGAGAAGTTTATGCATCGTTGGCCGTTGTCATTCGATACGGTGTGCAGACTATCCGGTCCGATGACCGGTCTATACATTTGCTCCCTTCCTATCTGAGCGTTCATGTCACCGATGACGATTTTGACGTCCCGCAGTGGGCATCCATCGTATGTCTGCTCCAGCTGTGCGTAGAACGCTTCTTTCTCGTCGTCGGGTCTCCCTTCGTGTGGGCAGTGAACGTTGATGATGCTATAGTTGAAGAAACGACCTTTAATCCTCAGCTTGCACATCCTTGCGTTGATTGGCTGCCACTCAATCACGCGTTGGCGCATCTTACCCAGCACTATGAAGCCCAGCTCATTGGTGGTGCCACAGCTTTGGTAGAAGGTAGCCGCCCGATGCCCGCTTTCTGTCCTGTCCAGCAAATCTCCTGCAGCGCCACGACGTCGAAGTTGCGGGGATGTAATTCATCGTAGATCATCCTGTCGCAACCTGCGAAATGTTCCAAGCTTCCAATCGTGATCCTTTATTCGTCGCCTAGGTCTTTGCCGATTATATCGAGTCGCATTATCTCTTATATTGTTCGTAATGATTGGTTTTCCAGGCGGCTTATTGGGCCTGCGCAAACCTCCTGTCTCGCCGGAGGGCCGTCGTGTCAGGGCTGTTTAGCGTCCCACCTAACACCAGGACTTGGGCTTGTGCGCTTTGAGCGGCACACGGTCGCTTTGGCGGAGCCTACTTGCGGATACATGCAGCTTTTTATAGAGGTTTAACAGGGCCCACTGTCAAACCCCTTTAACTGCGTTAAAGAATGAAAACCAGATGAAAACCAGGGCGAAATTTCAAAACTTGTTGGACGACGTCGCGACAGTCATGAATCCGGATTTGTTTATGTTTATTTTTTCAACCATATATGGGTAAATGCGATTACTCAAATATGGGTAAAGTCGATTTGTTCAAAATATCAGTAAATTTTACTGATATTTCAGGTATGTTTTACCAATATTATAGGTAAAATTAAATTTACCCATATATGCGTAGAACAAGTACCCATAAATAGGTAAACCAATCTAAGCGTGAAGGCAGGAGCCACAACTCGCAGATGGCCTGGGGAGGGATCGTCAAGCCCTTGGACATAGTCCCTGCTGCCCCCATTACATAGCCAATATATAGACGAAGAATCAGAAAGAATATGTTTTGGCTGTTACGCCCTTTTCAAATGTTGGTCTAGATGTATTAATAGTAACTAAAAATGTATTATAGCAAATAAGGATAATAATGTTAAAAAAACACGGAACACCTAGTTTATGTATTAGATGTATGTATTAGATAATTAGCAAATAAATTAGTTTACAAACAAAAACCGCCAATAAAATTTTTACTTAGCGTTTATCTCTGTTCAGTTGGCTTCGCAAAAGTCAAGACAGTCCAAATCATCATCACTCTCAAAGCAAATCGGTGTTGGCAAGTTGACATAGGTGGCTTGACAGGTTATATTATCAAACATTCCGCAACGGCTGGTTCGTGCACCAAAAAAAATCAAGGAGTCGAGAATTGCTATTAGACACTTTTTTTTCTAATTCTGTTAGACCATGCAAGCTGAACCCATCAAGCAGATCAGCACAGGATAGAGAGATGCTTGAAATCAGTGGTGTCGAAATTAATGTTATCTATGCTTTCAGTATGAAATTGTATTTTGGTCATAACTTTTAATTCCACAGTAGCTTGTGTAAGTAGCATTATAATTTTTTATTCCAAAAAGATGAGAGCTCTCAAGTTTAAAGCAAACAATCATGTACAAAATTGTATTGTTTAGCATTTTCTTCATGATTTTTTTTTAAATCTTTATTTAGGTGATTTTTTTAATTTTCTCCCTTCTTCCTTTTCCCTTCTCTTCTTCCTTTTTCATCTTTTTTCTTCCTTCTTTCTATTCCCCTTTTCCTTTCTCATTCTTCCTTCTTTATTTTTCATTTTTCTTTCTTTCTTCTTATTTCTTCCTTATTTCTCCTTTCTTTTTCCTTTTCTTTTTTCTATTTTATGTAGGTTTTCTTCTTCTTCCAGCGTCTTTTTTCATCTTCCTTTTTATGCCTTCTTTCCACCTTCTTCTTCTTGCTTCTTTCTTTTTTCTGTAATTCTCCTTCTTCTTATACTTTCTTAATTTTGGCTTATTACTTTTTCTTTCTTTTTTCCTGCTTCTTCCTTTTCTTTTCTTCTTCATCGTTTCATTTTCCTTTTTTTTCTCTTTCTTTTTCCTTTTCCTTCTTCCCCTCCCTTTATCCTTCTTTCTCTGCTAGCTTCTTCCCGCTATCATCTTTATTCCTCCTTTTTTCTTTTTCTTTATTTCTTGCTTCTTTTTTGTTTCTTCATCCCCCTTCTTTCTACTTTTTTTTCTTCCTCTCTGATTTTTTTCCTTTTTTCTTCTGCCTTATCCATTCATCTTTTTTCTTCTTCCTTCTTGCTTCTTCCTTCTCACTTATAACTTCTTTTTTACTTCTCCCCAGGGTTTGGAGAAACTGCTCTCAATAGATAACGAATAACGATAAAAGAGGTCTCTCGGCACAAATTTCTTCAAATCATAACAAGCCATGAACACAAGTTTATCAAACTTGTATACAAGTGCGAATCGGATAGGCAGCCTCCACTGAGGAAAAAGTGTGTCTCACATTTTTGTACACATACATACAGACATCACCTTAATTTGTCGAGCTTAGTCGATTGGTATATAACATTCTATCAAAACTTTGGTTTAGGAGAGATCTCATAGGGTCCTAAATATAGCTTTTAAGCATACCTAGTATACGAGTTAAAGGTTAAAAGTTAATAATTAAAATCGAATAAATTCAAAATCAAACAAAATAGTCAATATAAAATACAACACCGTTATTCAACCATGATTCAATAATTTGCCTACCAATTATTATGATCTACTACTTACTTGCGAAGAGAATGTGCAATGTCATCTTCGAAATAAAATTCGCCATCACCGTAACCTACATGCGGTTGGTAAACTCAAGGTTCGTCTTAGAGTTGAATTGCACAACATGTTGCGAGTGTCAGTGAGGAATTGCATATCTTTTCTTTCGCACCAATGTCGGCTTTTGTGTTGTTGTTGCATAACGAATTTTGGGGAAAGATAATATCGGCTCAAGTTTCGTACTATTCGAAGTGTGTCAGTATAGTTTTGCCCCACTTGTGCATTATGCGTAGAGTTCAATAAATCCACAGAAAATGATCATAAATAATTACAGTACGAATAATCGAATTGTCGATATTTACCAGTTGTTAACATGGGCGATTGAGGGGTAAAGGGGTGTATATTTGTATGGTGTGTTTATGAACATGTCATTATCGAAAAGAACTTGAAGCATTGAAGCTCTTTATCTCGAAATTCGATTTTCAGCAAACAAATTACGTACTAGCTCACGTTTTCTATCTCACATAATTTCGATTAGCACCTGACCTAATTTAATGAGTAACAATTTTGCGGAGGCTTGTCAAATTAGTAAGTAAGGCGTAAGAAGCTGGGTCTAGGGGGAGAGATTGGGCCATCGCTATCACTGACTTTCTGGAGGTCGAATAACAAAATCGTTCAAAAAGGTCTGTTACAATTTAGTTTTCTTGCCCTCGAATACATCCAAACTATTCTACAAGCATTCACCCTCATTTGATCCATTGTTACCCTCAATAACGGATCTCAAAACTTGTAAATTGTCTAAAATATTGAATTCTTTACAACTACGCCTTTAAAACGTGCTAAAACTATTACATATTTATATCTAAAATCGCCCAATCGATAATGAGAAAACAGGTCCGAGTGGTGGCATTATTCTTAAATTAGAAGAAAAAAAATCGGTGTATAGTCCAAAAACACAACTATTGATATAAAAAAGCTAAAAAAAATGAGCAAAATGATTCATAACATCTATACCTTGATGGATTTGGCGGAGATTAAAAATGTTGTCGTAAAATATCTTCTAATGTCCTTATTATGCTTAGGGTGTTTGGAGGTCTAATTACCCTATTTTTTGTTACATGGTCGGGTATAATGCATTAGTGCATCCATTAGAACTATAACCTAAATTGGTATATTTAGCTCATCATATCGATGAAAAAAGTTGTGAAGGTGCTTTTCAAACAACGTACGTCAATAACATGATCCTTGAAGGTCACATCTGGTGTCGATAAAAATCCCCAAATCTGACTTTTGCAATCCACGCTGCTAATGCTCATCCTCAATAGCGTATTCGAATAGGTGGGGCGACTTTTTGCGACCAAACAAGTATCCTTTCGATTTGAAATTGTGATTGTAAAGATAAGAGCAATTTAATTTTTTGATATTAAAACAAAAGCTTTCGATAGTTATTTATGCAAAGAGTTTTAAGAGAGGATGTCCGCGCGTCTTGCTATGTTGCGCTACATAAGGCCAAGAGAAGTAATAAACTATAGAAAAGGATTATCGCTGTCGTCACTGGCGAAACATCTTTTGCTGGTTAATTACCTTTATTATAAGACCCCATGGCTATAGAGAGTTCAGGCGTATTGTCTGAAGCTCTGAGCTAGCTCACGTGAAATTAAATTCATTTCAAGCATCTTCGTAAAGGCACTAGCTACTTCACAATTCTTGGACGAATAGTTTTGATAAATCCATTCTTTCGATCAACGAATTTTGTTCGCTTTTCGATTAGAATCGGTTGATACACAAAATTGTTGAACTCACTATCCGCTCGCTTTGAAAAAAGTCTCAACCATATTCCAAAGCATGACGGCAGACATCCTGATTTAAGCACGTAAGCAGATTTACGGTTCTGTTTTCGTTTCATCTTCATTATGTGAACAAAATAAATTTGAATATCACGATGACGGTTAACGATGGCCATCATAATCCACTTAAAAACTGCATTTCACCTCTGCAATACGATATGCTTGGTGTTTTGTTGGCGCTCTTCGCATCACCTGACGATAACTGGTTCTGAGTTCAATTGCGCGAAGTGGGCTTTCCCCATTGTCAATTGATTATGTACTTGACTGATGATGGTGGTCGAAGCGTTTATCGCTAGACTGCTTTATCGTTTTCAGTTGATCTAAAATTAAACGTAGGGAGAGTATTTGGACGCGCCCCTGTACTCTTTCAGTACATGATTAGTATCAGGCTGTTAGTGATACACACAAAAATGAAGTAATTTGATGGGAATGAGACAAGAAAAGAGTGTTGGTCAAGTTGACATTTTCCTGTATAGGGGAACTGTTCCGTTTTCCATCTCACTGAACATATATTCATCAACTAGCTTTATGTACCCGGCCTTGCTCGGAATTGCCAGTTTGATTTTCAGTTTTTTCACAATCAGAAAAGATAAAACCAATTGGTCAACAGGGTAATTGTGTTAACTTATTCATAATTCATCATTTGATTAAAAGAAGGCTTGTGGAAACATCGACTGATCTTGGAGAAGGGATCGTTGGTTTGAATAGCTTTATTCCGGCCCAACGTCTATTGCCAAAGAAGGAAAACATCCACCGATGCTTTATTCCGGGCAAACGCCCATTTTTAAAGAAGGGATCACACCCACCATTGCCTTATTCCGGGCAAATGCCTACTTTTAAAGAAGCAATCACATCCACCATCCAGAAGGAAACACATTAATCATTGCTTTTCACTGGGCACACCATGATTCCGATGAAGGGTAACAATTATCATTGCTTTATACCCAGCAAATGCATGCTTTCTTTGAAAGATTTTTCTGATGCTGTTCATAATTATCCCAAATGCCTTTCATGTCGAATGACCTTAGGGCAAATAGTGTTATGTTTATGGCCTGCTTTAGTCAGGGAAATGTCATATTCTGGGATATGTGTATCGGTAAGAATCATGTTTGGGAAATATAATTTTCGTTCAAGTCATTTTTGAGAAAATGTTATTACCGGGTTATTGTCGAGGATTTGCTATTTTTGAGGAATTCGGGAAATTTGTTTTCGGAGCATTGTACAATGTCAAAGAACCTCGAATGAACTAAATAAGAGGAATTTTAAATTAAGTCGTTTTCTGAAAAATACCCAACCCCAATAACCTCCCGCATTCCAAAAGTCCCTTCCAGCCTCTCTGTAATAGTTTCCTTTAGGTAGAGAATACGTGTTTACACATTTAGTTTGAATTGACCCATGCGATAAAAAGGTATACTAAACTGTTCGTTTAAAGAGTCATCTCACGGAATCCAAGTTTTAAAGTGCTCGCGTTTTCGGGGGCACACCACTCGATACGGAAGCAACGCACAACTGTCATTTTTATTATTGCACGCGTGCGGCGACGCAGCAAAGATAGGTCAACAAAACTGACAGTTTTGCGCCGCCTCCATATCGAGTTGTGTGCCGCCGAAAACTCGAGTACTTTGAAACTTGGATTCCGTGAGGAGGACTCTAATAAATATACCCTCTCTCTCATTCAGCTATGACACTCCTACCTAGTCTGATATAGTCTTCCTTAAATAGAGAATATAAGGAGTTATATGATGATGGATCGACTGTAATTTAGATATTTCGGGATTTTCTTGGCATGTAGTCTTCATTCCAGAGTCAAAACAGGGTTTTACTACTGTCCGACGTTTCGGCAATTGTATTTTGCCTTCTTCAATGGGAGAATAGTGGTCTGTTTTTCGTCAAAATTGTCTGTCCTAACATAAATCCGTCTTTGGGTATTCGGTTTCGTATCAGTGTCATTTGGGTAACTTTCGCCTATTTGTCCTCACTATTTCACTGTTTATAATCTGTACTGCTTACTGTCTGTTACTTTGTAATCTAGTAACATACAAAGTAACAGACAGTAAGCAGTACAGATTATAAACACTATTCTCCCATTGAAGAAGGCAAAATACAATTGCCGAAACGTCGGACAGTAGTAAAACCCTGTTTTGACTCTGGAATTAAGACTGCATGCCAAGAAAATCCCAGAATATAAGGAGAATCCAAATTTTTTGGACATCGGTTAATGGGTTCAAAAGTTATGCTGAATTGATCGATAACTAAACAATACCCTTTTCTCACACCCTCCCCCTTATAAAATGAGACAATATTTGATACAAATTTGGTTTAAATCGTTCAAGACTTACACTGAGTTGATCAATAACTTAGACTTACACCTCCCCCCAAACCCTCCCTCTTTTTTAAAGAGCATCCCTAACCCTCTATCATCATCTCTCAAAGATAAAGAATGTGTGTTCCAAATTTGGTTGAAATCGGCCAAGGGGTTAAAAAGGTACACTGAGTTGATCAATAACTTAGCAATACCCCTCCCCCCACACCTTCCCCTTTTCCAAAGAGCATCCTTAACCCCCTATCGTCATCTCTTAAAGATAAAGAATGTGTGTTCCAAATTTGGTTGAAATCGGCCAAGGGATTAAAAAGGTACACTGAGTTGATCAATAACTTAGACTTACACCTCCCAAAACACCCTCCCCTTTTCCAAAGAGCATCCCTAACCCCCTATCGTCGTCTCCTAAAGATAGAGAATGTGTGTTCCAAATTTGGTTGAAATCGGCCAAGGGGTTCAAGACTTACACTGTGTTGATAGATAACTAAGCAATACCTCTCCCCCCACATCCTCCCTCTTTTCCAAAGAGCATCCCTAATCCCCATATAATCGTCTCCTTAAGATAACGAATTTGTGTTCCAAATATGGTTGAAATCGGCCAAGGGGTTCAAAAGGTACACTGAGTTGATCGATAACTATACAATACCCTCCCCCCATACCCCCCCCTTTTCCAAAGAGCATCCTCAACCCCCCTATCGTCGTCTCCTTAAGATAAAGAATGTGTGTTCCAAATTTGGTTGAAATCGGTCAATGGGTTCAGAAGTTATGCTGGAACATACATACAAACATACAAACATTGAGTTTTATATATATATAGATAGATAGATAGATAGATAGATAGATAGATAGATAGATAGATAGATAGATAGATAGATAGATAGATAGATACAGCACCAATCTCGTCGCTTCTTTTTGCTAACATGCCTGCTCCCTGGTGGAAAAAAATCACAAACATGAGAAACAAACCAAATTCCTTTTCATTGCTTTGTTTTTGATGGGATGGAAATAGGAGCGATTAGATGAAGTGCGGAACCGTTCCCCTAAATGTGATTAAAATAGATTCCATCCTTCAGTATCCTGGATGGGTCTAAGCATTTAGTAAATCAAATTTTCAAAACGACTTATCTGCTTTTGTAAACAAAGATTCAATCGTCGATCAGACGAATCTGATAGCACTCCCTCGAAAATCAGCACCATCGACAGCTAACAGAAGCCTCCACCTACGTATTGATGGTGCTGGTTTGCGTGGGCGTGCTCTCAGATTCGTCGACGTTCGAATCTTTGTTTATGAAAACAGATAAGTGGTTTTGAAAATTTGGTATTGAAATGTTGTAATACAGCTTTTTAATACATTTGTTACCTATTCGATATGGAGTAAAGTTCTAAATTGGCAATTTGATTTAGAGATTGAATTTACAAAATGGACTGGATTCGGATTTAGGTTGGATTCGATTAGGATTGAATTTGAATTGAATTTGGAATGATTTTGAATTGAATATGGATTGAATTTGATTAAGATTGAATTTGGATTGCATTTGAATTGCTTTTAATTGGATTTGGAATAATTTGATTGGGATTTGAATTTAAATTAGATACAATTTGGATTGAATTTGAATAAAATTTAAATTGGATTTAGATCGATTTTGGATTGGATTCAGATGAGATTTTAATGTGCATTGGATTTGGATTGGATTGGATGGATTGCAATTGATTTGGATTTAAATTTGGTTTTGATTTGGATTTTGATTATACATGTGTGTATTTATATTGGATTTGGATTGGAATTGCGTTGAATTTGGATTTAAATTAGATTCGATGCGGATTGAATTTGAATAAAATTTGAATTGGGTTTAGTTCGAATTTGGATTGAATTGCATTTGAATTTAAATTTGGATTCGATGTGGCTTAAATTTAAATTGGATTTGGATTTGATTTGGATTGGATTTGGGTTGAATTTGGATTGATATTAGATTGGAATTTAATTGGACAAATTGTCTTCTTCTTCTTCTTCTTATTGGCATTACATCCCCACACTGGGACAGAGCCGCCTCGCAGCTTAGTGTTCATTAAGCACTTCCACAGTTATTAACTGCGAGGTTTCTAAGCCAAATTACCATTTTGCATTTGCATCATGAGGCTAACACGATGATACTTTTATGCCCAGGGTAGTCGAGACAATTTCCAATCCGAAAATTGTCTAGACCGGCACCGGGAATCGAACCCAGCCACCCTCAGCATGGTCTTGCTTTGTAGCCGCGCATCTTACCGCACGGCTAAGGAGGGCCCTTTGGGCCTTGGACAGATTGTATTTGGATCAAAAATGCGCTTGAGTTGGATTGGATTTTGATTGGATTTGGTCTAGATTTGAATTTGGATTTGGATTCGGATTGGATTTGGATTGGACTTGGCTTGGACCTTGATTGAATTGGATTTGGATAGGATTTGGATTGGATTAGAATTGGATTTGGATTGGATTTTGATTGAATTTGGATTTGGATTGATTTGGATTGGATAGGATTTGGATTGGATTCGAATTGGATTTGGATTGGATTGGATTTGGATTGGACTGGATTTCTTTTTTTTTTTTTTTTTTTTTTTTTGGATTTGGATTGGATTTGGATTAGATTTGGATTGATATTAGATTGAATATTAATTGGACCTGACTGGATTGGATCCGATGTAGATTGAACCTGGACTAAGAACGCGCCTTGAACTGACTGTACCTGACTGGACTGGGTCCAGACTTGAGACTGGATCTGGATCCGGACTGGATCGACTGGACCTGGTTTGTCTCCTGATTGGGCTGGACTTGGACTGGATCTGGACATGATTTGGACTGACTCTAAACTGGATTTGACTGGATCTGGACGAGACTTCGACTGAACCTGACTGACTGGACCTGAACTGGATTTGGACTGGACAGGATTGATCAAGACTGGACCTGATCTGAACCTGACTGATTTGACTGATCTGGACAGGATCTGGACTGGATCTGACTGACCTGGACTGGATCTGGACAGGACCTGGACTGGATCTTGGACTAGACTGGACTGGAAACGGATCCGGACTGGATCTGGACTGGACTTGGACCGATCCAAACTGGATCTAAACTGGATCTGTACTTCAGATACGGATCAGACCTGGACTGACCTGAACCGACTGGACCTGGATCCGATCTGGACCGGACTAGCGTTAAACCTGAACCTGATCCGAACTGGACCTGACTGGACTTTGACTGACTTGACCGACTCATACTGAATCTGGACTGACCTTGACTGACTCTGGACTGTATCTGACTGACCGATCTGAACCGGACTATCTGGACAGGATCTTGACTGGATTTTGACGGACTTGACTTGATCTGAACCTGACTTCCAAACCTGACCTGGACTGACCTGGATCGGGACCTGAACTGGATCTTGACTGGAACCGATGGGACTATTTGACCGATCTGGACTGACTGAGACTGGATTGACTGACTGGACTGATCTGACCGATCTGGACTGACTTGACTGGACTGACCTGGACTGATCTGGACTGACGACTGGATCTGACCTGGATCTGACTGACTTGGACTGGATCTGACTGACTTGACTGGATCTGGACTGACCTGACTGGATCTGACTGGATCTGACTGGACCGACCTGACTGGATTTGGACTGGATCTGGACTGGATCTGACTGGACTTGACCTGATCTTGACTGGACCTGACTGATCTGACTGGATCGGACTGGACTGGATCTGGACTGATCTGGACTGGACTGACTTGGACCGATCTGGACTGGACTTTGACTGACCTGACTGGACTGACTCTGACTGGACTGATCTGACCTGACCGACTGGACTGGACTGGACTCCTAAACTGACTTGACTGGATCTGACCGGACTTCGACTGGATCTGACTGGACTGACCTTGATCCGGACTGGATCTGGATCCGGACACTGGACTGGACTTTGACTGATTTGATCGGACTGAACCTGAGCCAGACTTGAACTGGCCTGACTGAACCTGACCTGATCTGGACTGGATCTGGACTGGACTCTGACTGGATCTGGACGGACTCGACTGGACTGGACTGGACCTGATTAGACTGACCTGGACTGACTTAAACTGACTTGACTGACTCTGGACGGACTCGACTGGATCTGACTGGACTGACTGGATCTTGGATCCTGACCGACTGACTGGATCCTCGATACTGGATCGACTTGACTGACTTGACTTGATCTGAACCTGGAGCCAGATCTTGAACTGGGACTGACTGAACCTGGACTGCATTTGACCTGGACTGGACCTGGACTGATCTGACTGACCTGGACTGGATCTGACTGGATCTGGACTGGATCTGGACTGGATCTGACAGGACTGGACTGGACCTGGACCTGACTTAGACTGGATCTGGACTGGATCCGGACCGACCTGGACTGGATCTGGACTGAACCTGACTGGACTTGATTGATCTGGATTGATCCAGACTGGATTGACCTGAACTGAACCTGGACTGACCATACCAGATCTGGATTGATCTTGAACTGACCTGGTTTTGGACTGATTTGACTGGATCTGAACTGGATTTGAACTGGATTTGTATAAGATATGGGTTGATTTGGATTGATTTGAATTGGATTTGGATTGATTTGGAATAGATTTGGATTGATTTGTACTGAATTTGAATTGATTTGGATTGATTTGGATTGATTTGGATTGTATTTGACTGGATTTGGATTGGATTTGGATTGAATTTGATTGATTTGGACTGGATTTGGACTGTATTTGGATTGATTTGGATTGGATTTGATTGGATTTGGGTTGAATTTGGATTGATATTAGATTGGAACTCAATTGGACATATTGTCTTCTTCTTCTTCTTATTGGCATTACATCCCCCACTGGGACAGAGCCGCCTCGCAGCTTAGTGTTCATCCACAGTTATTAACTGCGAGGTTTCTAAGCCAGGTTACCATTTTTGCATTCGTATATCATGAGGCTAACACGATGATACTTTATGTCTAGGGTAGTCGAGACAATTTCCACCCGAAAATTGTCTAGACCGGCACCGGGAATCGAACCCAGCCACCCTCAGCATGGTCTTGCTTTGTAGCCGCGCATCTTACCGCATTTGGTTAAGGATATCCCTTTGGGCCTTGGACAGATTGTATTTGGACCAAAATGCGCTTGAGTTGGATTGATTTGACTTGATTTGGTCTAGATTTGAATTTGGATTTGGATTCGATTGATTTGGATTGACTTGGTTTGACCCTTGATTGAATTGGATTTGATAGGATTTGATTGGATTAGAATTGATTTGGATTGGATTTGATTGAATTTGGATTTGACTGGATTTGGATTGGATAGGACTTGGATTGGATTCGAATTGATTTGGATTGACTGGATTTGATTGACCGATTTCTTTTTTTTTTTGGATTTGGATTGATTTGGATTAGATGTGACTGATATTAGATTGAATATTAATTGACCTGACTGGATTTGGATCTGATGTAGACTGAATTTGGATTAAGAACGCGCTTGAACTGACTTGTATTTTGACTGATCAGTCTAGATTTGAGATTGATTTGGATTCGACTGGATTTGGATTGACCTGGTTTGTCCTTGATTGGGCTGGACCTGGACTGGATCTGGACATGATTTGACTGGATTTAAACTGGATCTTTGACTGGACCTGGACGAGACTTCGACTGAACTCTGGACCGACTGGATCGAACTGGATCTGGACCTGACAGGACTGGATCAAGACTGATCTTGGATCTGAACCTGGACTGGACTGGACTGGATCTGGACAGGATCTGACTGGATCTTGACTGGATCTGGACTGGATCTGGACAGGATCTGGACTGGATCTGGACTTAGACTGACCTGGAACGGATCTCGACTGATTTGATTGATCTGGACTGGATCCAAACCGACTCAAACTGGATCTGGTATCAGACATGGACTAGATCTGGACTGGATCTGAACTGGACTGGACCTGGATCCGACTGGACTGGATTAGTGCCAAACCTGAACCTGATCCGAACTGGACCTGACTGGATCTTGACTGACCTGGACTGGACTCTATACTGAACCTGGACTGGACTTGATCTGGACTGGATCTGACCTTGGACTGGATCTGACCGATCTGAACTGGACTCTATCTGGACAGACTTGACTGACCTGACGACCTTGACTTGATCTGAACCTGATTTAAACCTGACCTGGACTGGACCTGGAAACGGGACCTGAACTGACTTTGACTGGAAACTGACTGGTTTGACTGACTCGACCTGACTGACTGAGACTGGATCTGACTGATCTGGACTGGATCTGGACTGGATCGGACTGGATTCTGACTGGATCGGGATCGACCGACTGACCTGACTGACTTGGACTGACCGATCGACTGACTGATCTTGGACTGGATCTTGGACTGACTTGGACTGATCGGACTGACCTGACTGACCTGACCGGATCTGACTGACCTGACTGAATCTGGACTGACTTGACTGGATCTGGACTGACTGGACTGACTGGACTGGATTGACCGACTGACTGACTGACTGGATCTGGACTGATCTGACTGGATCGACTGGACTGACTTGGACTGACTCTGGACTGGATCTGGACTGATCTGACTGATCTGGACTGACTCCGACTGACTGGACTGGATCTGACTGACTGACCTGGATTGACTTGACTGATCGACTGACCTGGACTGACTCTAAACCGATCTTGACTGATCTGGACGACTCGACTGACTGGATCTGGACTGACTGGATCTGGATCTGGACTGGACTGGATCCGGACATTGACTGGATCTGACTGGATCTGATCTGGACTGAACCTGGAGCCAGATCTGGAACTGGGCCTGACTGAACCTGGACTGGACCTGGACTGGATCTGGACTGATCTTTGACTGACTTGGACGGACTCGACTGGACTGGATCTGGACTTGATTAGACTGGATCTGGACTGGACTTAAACTGGACTTGACTGATCTGGACGGACTCGACTGGATCTGGACTGACTGGACTGACCTGGATCCGACTGACCTGGATCCGGATACTGGACTGACTTTGACTGGACTTGATCTGGACTGAACCTGAGCCAGATCTGAACTGACTGGACCGAACCTGACTGTACCTGGATCTGGACTGACTGGACTGGACCTGGACTGATCTGGACTGACGGACCGACTGGATCTGGACTGGACTGGATCGATCTGACTCTGACCTGGATCTGGACTGGACTGGACCTGGACCTGACCTAGACTTGACCTGACTGGATCCGGACTGGACCTGGACTGGACTCTGGACTGAACCTGGACTGAATCTGGACTGACCTGACTGGACCTGACCGATCCCAGACTGGACTTGAACTGAACCTGACTGACTTCACACCAGATCTGGACTGATCTGAACTGGATCTGGCCTTTGACCGGATCTGACTGGATCCGAACCGACTGATCTGAACTGACCTGTATTAGATATGGGCTGATTTGGACTGACCTGAACTGGACCTGACTGGATCTGGAACAGATCTGACTGGATCTGGTACTGAACCTGAACTGACCTGGACCGGATCTGACCGACTGGACTGGATTGACCTGACTGGATCTGGACTGGACTTGATTGGAACCTGGACTGGATCTGGACTGACTGACCTGGACTGGATCTGGACCGACTTGGACTGATCTGACAGGATCTGGACTGGATCTTGAACTGATTTGGACTGGATTTGACTGATCTTGACGGACTTTGACTGGACGTGACTTGATTTGAATCTGATCCAAACCGATCTGGGGCTGACCTGGAATGACTCCGAACTGGACCTGACCTGGACTGGACTTGACTGGATCTGGACTGGCTTGACTGGACTTGGACTGGATCTGGGACCTGGACTGATTTGAACTGGAACTGGCATCAGATCTGGACTGGATCTGGACTGACTAGACTGGAACCGACTGGCCTTTACTGGACTGGGACTGGACCTGATCTGGACTGGACTGACCTGGACAGGATCTGGACTGGACTGAACCGACCTGGGACTGACTTTGACTGACTTTGACGGACTCCTGACTGGACGGATTTGATCTTGAACCTGATCCCAAACCGGATCTGGGGTTGACTTGAATGGACCGGAACTGGACCTGACCGACTGATCTGACTGGATCTGGACTGGCTTTGGACTGGATTGACTCTGGACTGGACTGGATCTGGACTGGATCTGAACTGAACTGGCTCAGATTTGGACTGGATCTGGACCTGATTTAGACTGGAACTGACTGGGTTTTACTGGACTGGGACTGGATCGGACTGACTGGACTGGATCTGGACAGGATCTGGACCGATTTGACTGGATTTGACTGAACTTTGACTGATCTGGACCGGATCTTGACTGGATCTGGACTGGATCTGGACTGGACCTGGACGGGACTTTGACTGAACCTGGACTGACTGGATTTAACTGGACTGGATCTGGACCAGATCTGGACTGGATTTGGACTAGACTTGATTGACTTGGACTCTTTAATGGACTGGGACTGGACTGATCTGGATCTTGACTGTGTTTGGACGGACCTGGACTGACTTGGATCGTGCCTGGACCTTGGATCTGGACTGACTTGGACTGGATCTGACTGACCTGGACTGGATCTGACTGATCCGACTGGATCTGGACTGACTTAGACTGGATCTGGACTGGCCCTTTACTGGACTGGGACTGGACCGACTGGATTGGGACTGACCTGGATCGACTAGACTGGACTGGATCCGACCTGGACCGATCCGGATCTGACTGGACCTGGACCTGACTAGACTGACTGGATCCGACCTGGACTGACTGGACTGACTGACGGACTGACTGGATCCTGACCTGACTGGACTGGACTGGATCTGACTGACTGACCTGACTGATCGGACTGGATCTGGACTGACTTGACTGGACTGGACTGGACTGACCTGGATCTGACTGACTGATCGACCTGACTGACCTGACTGGATCTGGACTGACCTGGACTGATCAGACTGGATCCTGACTGGGATCTGGACTGGACTTGGATCGGATCAGACTGACCTGATCCTGGATCTGGACTGGATCAGATTGGATGGATCTGGACTGGACCTGGATCACTTTGGATCGACTGACTGGACTGGACTGACTGGATCTGACTGACTGGACTGACAGGATCTGGACTGATCTGAACTGGAAACTGGCTTCAGACTTGGACCGATCTGGACTGGACTCCATACTGGATCTGGACTGGGTTTCATTGACTCGACTGACTGACGTGACTGGACTGGATCTGGACAGGATCGGACTGGATCTTGATTGAATCTGACTGGACTTGGACCGACTCTTTGATCGACTGATCTGACTGGATCTGGACTGACCTTGATCGACTGACTGAACCTGACTGACTGACTCTGGAACCGGACCTGGATCGACTGATCTGGACTGGATCTGGACCAGACCTTGGACTGACGATCAGACTTGACTGACCTGGACTGACCTGGACTGACCTGGACCTGATATGGACTGATCTGGACTGGACTGGACCTGGACCGGATCTTGACTGAACCTTGACTGGACCTGGACCTGACTTTGACTGGATCTGGACTGGACTGACTGATCTGGACGACTCGACTGAACCTGGACTGGACTGGATCTGAACCTGACTGGACTGACTGATCTTGACCTGACCTGGACCAGATCTGGACTGGATCTGATCAGATCTTGACTGGATCTGGACTGGCCTTTGAATGGACTGGACCTGACCTGGACTCAGACTGACTGGATCCTGACCTGACTGGATCTGGACCAGCTGCCTGGATGGACCTGGACTGGACTGGACTGGACCTCGACTCTGATCTTGACTGGATCTGACTGGACTGGACTCTGGACTGGATGGACTGGATCTGGACCGGACCTTGACTGAACCTGACTGACTGATCTGAACTGGACTTGACTGACTGGACCTTGGACTGATCTGACTGGATCTGGACTAGATCTGGACTGGATCTGGACTGGATCTGGACCGACTTCAGACTGTACTGGACTGGATCTGGACTGACTTGGTCCAGATCTGGGACTGGACCTGGATCCGGACTGGTTTGGACCCTGACTGGACTGGATCTGGAACCGATCTGGACTGGATACTGACTGGATCTGGACGGACTCGACTGAAACGTGGACTGGATCTGATCTGAACTGGATCTGGACTGGACTGGATCTGGACTGAACCTGGACTGGATCTGGATCAGATCCGGACTGGACCTTGGAACTCTGACTCTAGACTGGATCTGAACTGACCTGGACTGGATCTGGACTGGATCTGGACTAGACTTGGACAGGATCTGGACTGGATCTGAACCGATTTGACTGACTGACTGATCTTTGACGGACCTGACTGGACGGATCTGATTTGAACCTGATCCAAACCTGATCTCAGCTGGATCTGGAATGACCTGAACCTGACCTGGATCTGGACTGACTTGACTGGATCTGACTCCTTGACTGGACCTGACTGACCTGGACTGGACCTGGACTGACTTGACTGGATCTGGACTGACTGAACCGGGAACTGGCCTAGATCTGGACTGGATCTGGACTGGACTCAGACTGACTTGGACTGGCCTTACCGACTGGGACTGGACCGGACTGGATCGACTGACTGACAGGACCTGGACTGGATTTGACCTGACTGACTTGATCGAACTTTGACTGGATCTGGATCGGATCTTGACTGGACCTGACTGGATCTGACTGGATCTGGACGGACTGACTGAACCTGACTGACTGGACTTGAACTGGACTGGATCTTGACTTGACCTGGACCAGACTTGGACTGACTCTGGATCAGATCTTGACTGGATCTTGACTGGGCCTTTAATGGACTGGGACTGGACCTGATCTGGACCTGGATCAGTGCCTGGACGGGATCTTGACTGGATCTGGACTGTGCCTGGATGACTTGACTGGACCTGGACTGGATCCGGACTGGACTCTGGACTGATTTAGACTGGATCTGGACTGGCCTTTATTGACTGGGACTGGACCTGACTGGATCCGGACTGGATCGGATTGGATTAGACTGGATCGATCCGATCTGGACTGATCTGGACTGTGCCTGACGGACCTGACTGGATGGGACTGGACCTGACTGGATCCTGACTGGACTGGACTGGATCTGACTGGATCCGGACTGGATCTGGACTGACTAGACTGGACCTGACTGGCCTTTACCGGACTGGGACTGGACCTGACCTGGACTAGACTGACTGATCCGGACCTGACCGATCTGGACCAGCCTGGACGGACCTGGACTGGATCTGGACCTGACTGGACTGACTGGATCTGACTGGATCTGGACTGGACCTGGGACTGATCCTGAACCAACTGACTAGACTGGACTGACCTGGACTGACTTAGACTGATCTGGACTGGCCTTTACTAGACTGGGACTGGACCTGATCTGGACTGGACTGGATCTGGACAGGACCTGACTGGATCCTGACTGAACCCTTGACTGACCTGGACCGGATCTGATCGACTGGACTGATCTGACCTGGACGACATCGACTGAACCTGACTGGACTGGATCTGAACTGGATCTGGACTGGACTGGATCTGGACTGATCTGGATCAGATCTGGACTGGATCTGACTAGATTTTGACTGGATCTGGACTGATCTTGACTGACTTGGATCTGATCTGACTGGATCTGGACTGGATCTGACCTGACTGGATCTTTGACTGAACCTTGACTGGATCTGGACCTGACTCTGACTGACCTGGACTGGATCTGGACGGACTTTCGACTGAAACTTGACTGGACTGACTTGAACTGGATCTGACTGACTGACCTGGACTGGATCTGGACCAGATCTGGACTGGATCTGGACTAGACTTTGACTGATCTGGACTGGCCTTTAAATGGACTCAGACTGGATCTGACCTGGGATCAGACTGGACTGGATCCGATCTGGACTGACCTGGACTGTGCCTGGACGACTTGACTGACTGACTGGACCTGGACTGGACCTGGACTGACCTGGACCTGATCTGACTTGACTGGACTGACCTGGACTGGATCGGGACTGGATCGACTGACTCCTGGACTGGACGGACTGGATCTTTGGACCGGACTCGACTGAACCTTGACTGACTGATCTGAACTGACCTGGACTGACCTGGACTGGATCTGGACTGATCTGGACTAGACCTGGACTGACCTGGACTGATCTGGACTGACTTTAGACTGTATCTGGACTGGATCATCCAGATCTGGGACTGGATCTGGATCCGGACTGGTCTGGAACCCTGACTGGACTGGATCTGAACTGGATCTGGACTGGATACTGACTGACCTGGACGGACTGACTGAACGTGACTGGATCTGATCTTGAACTGACTGGACTGGACTGACTGGATGGACTGAACCTGACTGACCTGACTAGATCCGACTGACCTGAACTGACTTAGACTGGATCTGGAACTGATTTGACTGGATTCTGACTGGATCTGGACTAGATCTGGACTGATCTTTGACTGGACTCTGAACTGACTTGGACTGACCTGACTGGATCTGGACTGGACTTTGACTGGATTTAGACTGATCTGAACTGGAGCCGAACTGGAGCCGACTGATCTGGACTGACCTTGGTTTATATTTGGACTGAATTTGGATTGGATTTGAAATGGACTAGGATTGGATTTGGATAGGAGGATGATTGGATTTGGATTTGATTTGGATTTGATTTGGATTTGTATTAGATCTGGATTGGATTTGGATAAGATTTGAATTGGATTTGGATTGGATTTAGATTGGATATGTCTTCTTCTTCATCTTTTTATTGGCATTACATCCCTTACTGGGACAGAGCCGCCTCACAGCTTAGTGTTCATTAAGCACTTCCACAGTTATTAACTGCGAGGTTTCTAAGCCAAATCACCATTTTTGCAATTGTATATCATGAGGCTAACACGATGATACTTTTATGCCGAGGGAAGTTCAGACAATTTCAATCCGAAAATTGCCCAGACCGGCACCGGGAATCGAACACATCCACCCTCAGCATGGTCTTGCTTTGTAGCCGCGCATCTTACCGCACGGCTAAGGAGGGAGGAGATTGGATATGTATTAGATTTGAATTGGATTCGAATTGATTTGGATTGGATTTGGATTGATTTTGATTGGATTTTGATTGATTTGGATTGATTTGAATTGGATTTTGATGTGATTTGGAGTGTATTTGGATTGGATTTGGATTGCATTTTGATTGGATTTGATTTGGATTGGATTTGAATTGGATTTGGATTGGGTTTGGATTGGAATTTGATTGGATTTTGATTAAATTTTAGATTGGTTTTGGATTGGATTTGGATTCATTGGATTCAAATCATTGGATTTTGATCAGATTTGGATTGGATTTTGATCAGATTTGGATTCGATTTGAATTGGATTTGGTTTGGATTTGGATTGGATTTGGATTGTGTTTGGATGTGGATTGGATTTAGATTTTATTTGAATTGGGTTTTCATTGGATTTAGATTTGGATTGGATTTGGATTGGATTGGATTTATATTTGATTTTGATTGGACTTGGATTGGATTAGGATTGGATTAGGATTGGATTCGGATTGGAATTGTATTTTGTTTGGATTGGATTTGGGTTGGATTTGGATTGAGTTTTGATTTGATTTGAATTAGATTTGTATTTGGACTGGATCTGGTTTTGAATTGAAATTGGATTGTATTCGGGTGGGAATTGGATTTTGATTGGATTTGGATTGAATTTGTATTGAATTTGGATTGGATTTGGATAGGAGTTGGAATGGATTTGAACTGAATGTGGATTTTTTTTGTATATAATTGTAGTTTGATTGTATTTGAATTAGATTTAGGTTGGATTTTGATTTGATTTGGATTCCATTTGGGTTTAACTTGGATTGGATTTTGATTTGAATTGGTTTTGGATGGTTTTCGATTGGCTTTGGGTTGGATTTGGATGTGATTTTGATTGGATGTGGATTGAATTTGGGTTGGATTTGGATTGGCTGGGGTGTGTATTGAAATTTGCCTATGTTCGGACTTGAATTTGATTGGTTGTGATTTAAATTTGGATTAGATTTGGATTGGATGTAAATTGGATTGGGGTTTTGGTCTGTTTTAGGTTTGATCTGGAGTTAATGCTACGTACACACCAGTCAAGCAGTTCGACGAACATTGACTCCACCCCCAAGAAAACGCTTCAGTTGCTGCTTTGTTGGAACGTGTGTGAAGTTGTTCGAACAACCATTTGACATTTGACAGAAATTAAAACGGTTTGATTTTGGTTTGAGTTGTCGGGGGTGGAGTCAAGGATCGCGGAACATGTGTGAGAATTTGTAGGGAAGTTGCACAAACCCCATATTTTTTTGATGGTTGATGCTCAAGTTAGCGCTCCGGTCGTTCGTGTGTGATATTGTTGGTCGAATAAAGTGATTGTTCGTGCCGCTGTGGGTAAAACTTGATGGATGTTGGAACAAACGAGAGGTGGAGGCAATGTTGGTCAAACTGCTTGACCGTGTGTACGTTCCATAAGATGTATTCAATAAGAATTTTGATCGGATTTGGATGGTAGTTGGAGTGGATTCTGATTGTGATTGTGTAATAGATTTGTACTCTTCGTTGGTGTGAAAAAAAAAACAGAGCATGGATGCTCTGGAGCTCCTTTATTGACGTTGAATCCTTGGAGATGTGGATCCAGTTTAGATCGGGGTATTTCATTTTGCTGTTGTATCTTCTTATCTTGAAAATCTTCCCTGGCTTGAGGAATGAGTTTCGCCACAACCTGGCCCGGATTGAACCGGAATAGGGCTCCAAGGCCCACTATCTCCAGGGCCATGGCACCCGAAATCCCTCGAAAATCTGGATTTGGTTACTATTAAACTTTTCAATTCATGCTTGATCATTACCTGGATAAAAATACAATAGAGTTGCAATAAAATATCATAAAAATACAATATATTTTATTGATGAGCATTAAATTCTATTGTTTTTTTTATCATATCAATTGAAATATCATATTGTTGTTCCAATAGACGTACATTAAAGTCTATTGCCAGTAAAAAGTTTGCAATAAAATTACAATAAATTCAATTGTAAAACCATTTGTTTTTTTGTAAATATATAGGGTAAATCACTATATGGGCCTATGGACCCGATTCCCGGCTCACTGCACAGAAAACTAAGGATTTATACTTTTTGGAAGTCGTAGGTTTATGGTTGATAATTTAAAAAAAGTCTCCCATTTATTTCGCAGAATACTCAACATTTTTCAACCATTTATTTCACTCCTAATTGGTCCAATTATAGAAAATAAAAATGTAGATTCCGAACATTCGCTCTCCATTACTACACCACTGAGCCGGAGTGAATCTTTCCACTTTTACAAAACGGTATTTTCATGTAAACACCTACCTTAAAATCGTCACAGTTCTCGATACAATTATTGCTTGAAGCTGTTAATCACCACACAATAATTCTAAACTCACGCATTTTAATCTTTTCTATTTGTTCATTAAGCAATTTGCCGCGCGACTGATAGAAACTGTTTTTTCTTTCATTTACCAGAACACAACTTGGACTACCGGGAGCAGTTTCCGGATATACGACCACTGCTGAAACGCCAGTTCCGTGGCATTTGGACCCGGGAGAATGCCCTCCGTCGATTCCCGTTCCTCGTATGGGGACCGCAGTACAATCTCAAAAAGTTACTCTCCGATGCCATAGCTGGCATTACGGTGGGGCTGACTTCGATCCCGCAGAGCATTGCGTACGCCGTTGTGGCGAACCTGGAACCCCAATATGGCCTGTACTCCAACTTCATGGGATCGTTCGTGTATGCGTTCTTTGGTAGTGTGAAGGAAATAGCGATAGCCCCGACTGCGATCATGGCACTGATGGTTCAACAAGTTGTCCTGGATTTAGGACCGGCTGGAGCTATTTTGGCCTCGTTCCTGTCCGGGTGTATATCTTTATTGCTGGGAATGCTCAACTTTGGCTTCCTGGTTCAGTTCATATCCATGCCGGTCATTACGGGGTTCATTACGGCAGCAGCGATCACCATCATAAGCAGTCAGATGAAGTCACTGATGGGAATCTCTAGTCCTGGGAAATCTAGTGGATTCATCGATTCATGGGAAAATGTGGTGGAGAATGCTTCACAAACGAGGCTGTGGGACGCTGTGTTGGGATTTTCGTCGTTGGCGATTTTAGTTTGTATCACGGTGAGTATCGCTGTGCTGCGATTCAGTTCAAAAGAATGACATAATTTTGTACTCTTTCAGCTAATCAAAGGTCGAGGCTCCGGTCATTGGCGAACTGCTACCAAGTATCTGTGCTTACTCCGAAATGCCTTAATTGTCATTAGTGGTGGTGTTATCGCCTATATTTTTTCGACAAACAATCAGTACCCATTCCGTTTAACGGGAGATGTAGCTTCCGGCTTCCCTGCGGTTGAGCCCCCTCCGTTTTCCACCACGTTCAACGGAGAATTCTATGACTTTTCACAAATGCTTCGAATCCTCGGATCATCGGTGATCACCATTCCATTGATTTCGATACTGGAAGTGGTGTCGATTGGTAAAGCTTTCTCCAAGGGAAACCCGGTAGATGCAACACAGGAAATGATTGCTTTGGGCTTATGCAACATTGCCGGATCGTTCACGGCGTCAATCCCGACTACTGCGTCGTTTGCCCGAACCGCAATTAACAGCAGTTCCGGAGTTAGGACACCCTTTGGAGGAGTGTTCACGGGATTGCTGGTTCTCTCAGCATTAGGGTTGCTGACGGAATATTTTTATTTCATTCCAAAGGCAACACTGGCAGCGGTGATCATTGCTGCCATGGTTTTCATGATTGAGTACCGAGCAGTTGCGGAGATGTGGAGGATCAAACGAATCGACATAATTCCGTTCCTAGTGACGGTGATCGCCTGCCTTTTCTTGGGACTGGAATACGGAATCCTGATAGGAATCGCCGTCAACTTGTGCTTTCTTCTGTACCTGATATCCAGACCAAGGATTGAACATAGACTGATTGTGGTAAGCAGCCGTTCTGTCGTGTTCCGAATTCCGTTTATCTCAATTTTATATTCTTCCAGATTCATCACGCTATTGCCTTAGTGTTACGTCCCACGAATGACTTAGCTTTCTCATCAGCTGAATATTTCCGCGAAAAAATTCTCAGCATGGCAAGCAAACATGATGCCGAAGTAGTGGTGATCGATGGAGAGATGATCAAGTACATCGACTCTACGGTAGTGAAAAACATTTCCAGCACGGTGGATGAATTGAAACTACAGGGGCGTCAAGTTCTGCTCTGGAGGTGGAACAGGGAAGTACAGTGCTCGCTCTACCGGTACAAGAAGGATCAATTCTTACCCTTGTTCAGATCGGATGAGCATGTAGAACAAGTTGTGGAACGGTGGAAAGCGTCAAATTTAAATGAGGGTTGCGTGTGAGGTATGATAGTTGTGATATGATTAGTAAGCTAATATTTAGAAGATAGATAAGTTAATAAAACTCGACTAATCTCGAACAAAACTTTAATGACTAACAAATGACTCTGCTTATACATAAATCAGTATTTATTTTTTTCCTTCGAAAAACCTATAAGTAAATATATCTTGAGTGCATCCAGAAATGTTCGGGCTAACCATTTTCTCAACTTCCCTCCGTGGTATTTCCGAGAGCCTACCATTGATGAGCTTCAGTTGCTTTTCAGGTGAGAACATTACTCATCAAGAAAGTACCATTCGCGTTTATTTTAACAGTTTTCGTACTTATCGGATTAACTGCGTACTGATGGAACCAAATATCACTATTTGCTACCATGGGCTGAGGTGTGCGCTGATCCGAAATTCGTCAGAATTTCCTTTGAATTCCCACGGGAACTCTTCTGAAATTTCTAGAAATTCTTTCAACCTTCCCACAGTGCAAAAAAATGCCCACACTTGAGGTGTTCGGACTATATTTTCCGTTAGCAATATTTCAACTAAATTAACATTTTTATAAACCCAAAATAATCGGCAGCTCAGAAATTTACCAAATCTTACCACAGATTATTGATCGGACGCATCTATACTCTGTAATCGTCGGTGGAAGGACCAACGGTTGGTCACTTTAAAGGGACGTAAATCGCACAATAACAGTGCTCAACAATGATTTTATTACTGTTCTTTCTTAGCAAAGTGCCAAAAACCTATTTCAGAGATGATGGAAAACGTGATGCAGTTAATATTCCTAAATATGTTCTAGGTTCTCCAAACCATTCTGGAGTTTAGACGGTGGCCGATCTACCCGATCATTTTCTTTTCTTACAAAAACGATGGCTACCCATCATGTCCAAACAGGCCGCAAGAGAACGTATGCGTATGTTTAACTATTTAGATAGTCCAAACCGAAAGTTTTGAGCTCCCCAAATCTGCAGAATGATTTTAGATATGTCCAAACCGGATGTCCTAAGTGTCGTGTCAGGGGGAGACGGCTGCATTCAAATCAGCCATCTCCAGCTGCTGCTCGATCCGCAGCAGCTCGGAAGCACTACTACTTCCCGCGAAAAACATCACAAAACTGAAGGCTAACTCCGCTCATCTGTCACCGTCACATTTGGCACTCATGACCAATGTAAATGCCCTCTTACTCAGTTTATATATATTTTATCATACCATTCTCAATCCCTACACTAAGTTCTCCGTCAATTATTCTGAACTCTGGAATTCAGAATAATTAACCTGCCAAGTGAACTAGGTATGGTACAAAACCAATAGCACCGTATGGTGTCCATACAGGCCCCTACAGACCATGTGTAGGCTACTGGTTGCGGAAGCCAAAACTTGAATGGAGCCAGGAAGGTTGAAGATCAGCTGGTCAGTATGCCCAGTGAGCAAACTCCAGCCGCCTTCAGTGGACAGGTGCTATAGAGTTCGGGGTTCGGGCACAAGTCCTACAACTGTAAGGACCCAGACTGTAGCAACCTGTGTCGTCGTTGTGGTGAGGAAGGGCACAAGGCGCAGGAATGTGATAAGGCACCAAAGTGCCTCATCTGCGCCAGTAAAAAGCAAGCCTGTAACCACGTTACCACCGGATTTTCGTGTCCCATCGGAGAGACAAACAAGAAGAAGCCGTGCAAGTAATACAGCTGAATCTTAACTATTGCGCAACTGCCCAGCAACTGCTGTGGCAGTCGGTCTCGGATTCGAGGGTACGAGTCCTGTCCGACCCGTACAAAGTCCCTGTCGATAACAGCAATTGGGTGGCGGACGGGTCTAGGATGTCGGATATTTGTACGACGGGACGGTACCCGATCCAAGAGGGTGCCCAAGTAACATTTCAAGTTTTATTCCGCTCTAGGAATGGTTTTCAAGATCAAATTAAAAGATCTACTAATAAAACCGCCTTTTAAATGACAACCTTTTTAATCAAACCACTATAAGATTATGATATGACCAAGTGGCCCTCTCTAGATAACCACTATAAGCCTTCTATAAGAGTAAAATGAAACCCTTTTTAAACCACCCGTAAAAAGGGAATTTGGCTGCGGCAGCTGTCAAAAATGTGCTTTGAAAAAAGAGAAACAGATTTGCAAAAAAAAATAATAACAAGGAAAATAAATTGTTGATGCCAATCATGATAAGAATGACTGCCAAATATTATTTTTTCAGGTTTGTTTTTGGTTGTACTTCAATCGAAATGAAGTGCGCGTTCCATTTCATGGTGAAAGCAAGTGAAAAAAATAGTTTGAACACCACGCGCCAGCGGAATTATGTAGTTCTGGGCAATGAATTAAAAATAATTACCATAACAATTTTATACAAGTCAACAACTATTGATATTCCACCACAAAATATTTGTAATTTAAATCAATTAACTAGAAAGTGCTTAACGCGGTGAAAATATCGTTTAATCATGAATTCCAGTGATAAATTTCACCGACTTGAAAATGCTTCTCCATTTTCAACATGGCCATCATGAATTTCGATCAGAAAAATATTGCTCTTATTTTACACCGTTATAAACTCTTCGCAATGCAAATATTCTTATTGGGGTTGTTCATTTGACCACATTATGACTAAAAATTGTAGCTTTATTCGTGCTTTGAAAATAGGATATATTAAGCTCTTCATTGCAATAGCAGAGCTGCTTATAAGATCAATCGGCATATGACGTTTGAAGTTTTTTCAGCGGATTTATGAATGGTTTATTAATAGCAATAAGATCGCTAATAAAACTAAGCAACTAGCCACGGTAATTGCTTTCATAAACCCGTTATAAGAATTAAATAAATCCAACCAGCATGGAAATTGTTACTTGGGTGTCGCGATAGCCAAGATCAATTGTGTACAGTCGCGATTTGCTGGTTGGGCCACGACCTCGGCCCAACTAACGAATTCGGTTTTTTAGTTGGGCCAACTGACAGCCATTTGAACACGTGTGTTTCGACTTGAACATCACAAATGATGTCCAGTGACGCCCAATCCCGTTTTCCGTGTTTACATTGAATTTTGACGTACGGTTGCTTTTCAGTTGGGCCATGGCCCAACCAGCGGAGGCCCAACTAAAAAGTGACCCAAGTATTAAAATCCCAACCAGCGAATTACGACTGTATTCTATTGTAGCCGCCTTCAAATAGGGACACGATAGGTATTTTCGTCTGTTCGTCATAGTCTAGGAAACCAATAAAAGAGACGCTTTTTTGTAAAACTCATACGTACCAAATCGTAAGCTCAGGAGAAACGTTCTGCTATAGTGGAGTTCTAGCAAATGTACGTTGCTTTCGTTGGTTTTAGCCCCTATGACGATGGACGGAAATACCTGCCGTATCCCTATATACTATATTAAAAGGCAAGATTGAGTAGTCAATGAATGGAGCTACTTCCAGGTGGACTGCACGGACTACTTCTTCTTCTTATTGGCATTACATCCCCACACTGGGACAGAGCCGTCTAGCAGCTTAGTGTTCATTGAGCACTTCCACAGTTATTAACTGCGAGGTTTCTAAGCCAAGTTACCATTTTTGCATTCATATATCATGAGGCTAACACGATGATACTTTTAATCCCAGGGAATTCGAGACAATTTCCAACCCGAAAATTTTCTAGACCGGCACCGGGAATCGAACCCAGCCACCCTCAGCATGGTCTTGCTTTGTAGCCGCGCGTCTTACCGCACGGCACGGTATACAGAAAACAAGGTAGGCTCGTTAGAAAAATGACACTTCGAATGTGACGCATATTTTATCGCCGCATGTTGGAGTACAAAAGTAAGCATGCTGCGACCGTATAGCATCGTCTCGGTCCAGCTTGTGCGAAGATAGCAGTGACGTCACATGATTACATTCAAACTGAATGTTTACATAAGTGATGAGCCTGCCTTGTTTTTTGTATGCCGTGACCGCACGGCTAAGTAGGGCCCCTACTAAGGCACGGACTACTAAACATGTGAACATAGCAATTCAAAGTTTTTCTATGCGTCTTCCTACTGTCACCGTCACTGGGCCGAAATAGTCGACAAAGCTGAATGGTCGTAAATATGGAGTCAACCTCTGCACAGGTGAAAATGCCATCCTCGGAGTTTGTGGATGATTTCGATTCACAAGTGTTTGCTATGCTTGCAATAACCGTACTTTGTTCCGGAATCAGAAAACGTTGGCGAAGCCCATTTTTAACTGTTTCGCGGTAACTATGGCCAAATTTTTCGTTAAAGTGTTGGACGATGCTGTTGGTAATAGCGTGTTCTTTGGGTAAGACGATTGGAAATCGTAGATCGAATGGTAAGAAATTTGTCTTTGCTGGTCGAGCCTCCGATCGGATAATTCCGTCTTCATCAAATAAGGGAGTCATTCTGTATAGACCTGCGCCGAAGTATTTGTGAACGGCGGCGGCGTAAGGCCATTTTAACACCGGCGGCGGCGGAGTCGTCGGCGTCACGCCGTAAGCAATGTTCGGCGGCGGCGGCGGCGTGAATCGGCGTGAAGAATTTTATGCTGAGAAAAAAATCACGCAGCAAGGCATATCATGCTTTATTAAATTTTGGAGTTTTTGTACAACTGCTAGCAACAGACAAACTTATAGGGTGAGCATGCTAATACCTATAGCTTGATCTGCACAGCAAAAGTTTACATTATATCCTCCACTAGGATATTGCCGTAACACAGCACATAAGTACACTGGAAAGTACTTCGGATATAAATCCAGAAATTCGTTTGGAAATTCCTCAAGATATTCCTTAGAAAATTCGAAAAAGGAATTCTGAGAATTAATTTAAATTTTTTTGGGTATTGCTTCGGAAATTCTTTCCAAAATTTCTCTAAAAGTTCCAATTTCTTTGGACATTACTTTAAGCATTCACTGCAAATAATTTTGAAAATTCAACGTCGTGTAAAATTGTAACTAGTCCCAACAAACGAATAAACACTCGATATTCAATTAAATTCGATTGATTTTTACAAACAAGCACGGTTTAAATTTATTTCGATTTAAAGGGACAGTAAGATCGATTGAATGTTACGTTTATTTGCATGCTCCAAATATGTGCATGAAAATACATTTAAAATCACTACATATTTTTATCTGTGTTGCTTCGGTAATTCCTTTACGAAGTCTTTTGGGAATTTCTTCAGAAATTCATTCGAAAACTTGTCTAGGAGTTCCTTTGGAAATTCCTTTAAGAATTCTTTAGAAAAATCCTTCATTAATTTCCATCGGAATACCTATGGACACTGACACATCCGGAAATCACTTCCTTCAAGAATTTCTCATAAAAATTCTTCCAGTAATTCCTTAAAGAATTTCTTCGGCAACTCTGGGAAGATATTTTTGGTATTTTTTTCGAAATTTCCCTCTGTATTTTATTTAGAACTTTCTTCAGGAATTCTTTCTGAATTTGCTACAGGATTTTTATTCGGACATTTCTCCGGAAATTCCTTTAGCAACTCTTCCAGAAATTCCGGTAGAACTCCGAAAATTTCTTTTAAAATTTCTTTAAGAATTCTTTCGGGAATCGCTTCATTTTTTTTTTCGAGAAATGTTTGGAAATTTACTTTTGTAAATTCTTTTAGCTTTTTTAACCATTGCTTAAGTGTTTTTTTTCAATTGAAAATAAGTTTAACACTCAAATATCTTTGGAAATTTCTTTGAAAATTCCTTTATAAATTCCTCCAAATAAGAATTCTTCCCGGAATTATTCCTGTATGAATTTTGTATGGCTTATTGAAAGAATTTCCTAAGAATTTCTGAAAAAAATTACCTCCTGGAGGAATTTCCAACTCAATTCTTGAAGGAATAACCGAAAGAAAACCTAAAAAGATTTTCTAACAGAATTTTTAAATGAATTTCAAAGAGGTGAACCAGTCAAGGGCTGAAAACCTCTATAATAAATTTGGCTCTCAGTCAGCTCTTTCTGTTTTATAAAGCAGCTAAAACGTTGTTGCATCTGTTTTCCGACGTTTCGGTGTATATTTCACCTTCTTCAAGGATTAGGAGGCTACATTTTGTTGTATAATGTATATGTGTGTGTTCTGTATGACAATAGAGCTACTAGACTGTCGCTGTCCTCACTGGCGAAACATCTTTTACTAGTGGTAAATCAGTACGTTTTGACAGATATGTACCCTACATGTTTGGAAACGAGAAAGGGAAACTCAGCGACAACCGTCCTTTATAGTTTGCTACCTCTATTTTTATGACATAACGTTGGCAATTAACAAAGGCGTCCCACTACGGTTCATACGCCTCATTTTTTTTACATTTCACTGTGGCTTCTGAAATGTTTAACGGTGTTGTTCAAGCTTTATCCCACCTACACTTTTGCTAAAAGCTTCTCTAAATTAATCGCTCGCGCACTAGTGATGGCGTATCTATTTGTTCAATTGACAACGTTATGTCATACAGGACACACACACATATACAACAAAACGTAGCCTTTAAATCCCTGAAGAAGGTGAAATATACACCGAAACGTCGGAATTTAGACGCACCAACGTTTAAGCTGCTTTTTAAAACTGAAAGAGCCGATAATAGTACAACAAAATTGAGCACAACAGTCGAAAGCATCACATCAACTATCAACAACTAGGGTATCTGTTCCATTATTAATAACATGCTCCTACATCAATAACATTCGCAAACAGGCAATTTAGGCTCAATTTGTGTCGTGTTTAGTTGTTGTCCGGCGTGCTCACTGCTGAAAAAATCACAAAAATGAGAAATAAAACAATTTACGCACCAATTATTTGCTTTGGGATGGTATTGATTTGGGTACATGATATGAATTCGAGGAGCAGTTCCCCTATAAGGAATAAAACAAAAATAATGTCTGGAGGAATATCCGCAAGAATTCTCAAAGGAATTTACGAAGAAATGTTGAATGGATTTTCCGAACAAATAGCTATTGGTATTTACCTGGGTGGTGCGGATAGAATCGATTTGGTTGTCAAACTGAAGCCAAACTTTTCTATTGTGCCGGAGCCAAACATTGAAGATTGTGGTTATGTTCGTTTCTGATTTAATATTGAGAAGTATTGTTATTATTTGGGGAAAAAAATAAACTTTGTTTGAGTTATGTATTCTTTGTAACTAATATTCTCACATTATATTTCGGGTGGAAAATTAGTAGGAATGCAACTAAAAAGCACTCGTTACGAAATTTCACGAGATTCAGCAGCCGATTGGAGCATGAATGTATGTAAACAATCGTAAAGTCATGTAGAGTCTAGCGCATTTGTGCGCCCTCCTGCAGCGTGGAAAGAGAAATTCGAAGAGCGGGAAATGTTTGACAGCCAAGTAACTGCAAAATAATTTTGTTTATGGGAGTAATTCAAAATATCTCTCTACTCGCTTGAGCGCAGAAAAGCGGCTCTATCCGCAGCACCCAGGTATTTACCCAGAAATTCCTTTGTTTCTCCAGGAATTTCTTCGAAAGTCCGTATAATAGTAAAACAAACTCAGTTTTGACTTTAGAATCAAGACTACATGCCAAGAAAAACTCCCAAAATATGGAGATTGGAGATATTCGATATTATTTGATTCTTTTTTTACACGGGGATGCGTTCCGTGTTAGTTTTCAGTTCAAAATTTGAGAATCCGTGTAAAAAAAGTTTTATGATTTGTCACCGAATCATGCAAAATGGAGCAACTTTGCAAAAAATTTGAATGGGATTTTTTTACACGGCCGTGTAAAAAAATCGGTGTAAAAACAGAATCGGGTGTATTCTCAAGAATTCTTCAGGAATTTACTGCACGAATTCCTTCGAAAAATTTCTACAGATTTTTTTTTCAAAAATACCTTGAATAATTCTCTAGCAAAAATATTCAGGGATTAATTGGGTAAGACACCAAGAAACTGGTTCTAAAATATCTTCAAAAATTCCGTCAGGAATTCGATCGAGAATTTCTCCAGGAAATCCTTTAAAAAAATTCCACAAATGAAACCAGGTTTTTCTTTGAAATTCCCTTCAGGAATTGCTTCGGATTTTCTTAGGGCCTTAAGAAATTTCTTAAGAAATTTTTCTGAAAATTCCTTCATAACTTCTTATAAGATTCATTCTGACCATTCCATCAGGAATTCTTTCAGAAATTCTTTTTTGGAATACTTTTAATAATTTCTACTCATACCCATCTAAAACGTTTCCACAGTTGTAATGGATTCGACGCGCCCTTTCTCAAAGAAGCCATCCCTCGGAAAGCTCAAAAAGGATTGTGAATCTATTTATTATTATGTTGGATTACATTGTTGAAAGGAGATTCTCGCTATCTTGCGGGCTATGCGTAAGTGTCTCTGCTTAGGGGTCCGCCACCTCCGTTTTTGCCCTTCACACAGCAGTGCATTGAAAGCAGAATGGTAAATAAATTCGATAGTACTGCAGCAGCAGCCGCATGCAGAGCAAAACTTAAGCTAGGGTGATGGATAACTACATACATACAAACAGACTTTTTAAAATTTCTTCAAAATGCCTTCGGAAACTATTTTAACAATTCCACTGGAGTTTTTCTCGGTATTCCATAAGACATTCCATTCCCTCGGAAATTAATCTATTAATTCCTTTGGAATTTCCTACGAAAATTCCTTCAAAAACTCTAGGACGAATTTCCAGATATCTTCGTACGAATTGCTAGAACAATTTCCAAAGAATCTCCTAAAGGAATTACCGACATTCTTAAATGTCTTAAATAATTTTCTTTGGACATTCCTCCAAGAATATCTTAAGAATTTTCTCCAGAGATTCCTTAAAAAAATCCTCCAGAAATTTCAACGGAGATAAATCCAGATAAAATCTCTAAGAATTTTCTTCAGGTATTCCTTCAGAACTTCCTCCAGGACTTCCTGGTAATTATTTCAAGAAAGCCAAGAAATTTCTTTGAGAATTGTTTATCGAAAAAAATCTAAACCATTTTTTTTTCAAAACAATTCTAGCAATTACAAGGAAGAGTGAAGGAAATGTTCAATTTGGTTCACGTGCCCCATCGTGCTCCAGCTCCAGATGCTAAAAGACCATTTTTACATTTGCATATCACGAGGCTAACAGAATGATACTCCATACCCAGCGAAGCTAAAAAAATCCTATCAGACTGGGAATCCAAATCCAACATTCATTATGGTGTTGATTTGTAGCCGCGTTTATAAGCACTGGATCAATTAAGATAAGTAACAATTAGAAGTCTAATAAAGACACAAAAAAATAACAATCAAACGTTTAAAAAGACGTGGATCCAACCAATGCGACCAGAATGAGGTTATTCCACATGAAGTTACATATGAGATTAGAAATTCATCGCTACGCTCATTGATTTGTAGGTCTGCAGCCAAGAAGTTCTTGGATGACCTAGCATTTAACACGCCAAAGCGGGTTAAAGTGACAGGGATAAAAGCAAACAAATCTGCTAAAGCTGTAGGGTAAGTGTACCGGTTTTGGCCACCCCTGAAAAATGCATATTTTCCAAGAAATATCGATCAGTTTCAACAGTGAAGAAGCATGAAGGATATATCTCCTGTTAGAGCTAATAAAACCCTCGAAAATTGCTTCATTTTTTAAATTATGGCGCGTGGCGCGGCGGCGCACAGGTCTAATTCTGTAGAGAACGCTAGATTTTCCATCTGCAGCCATTTCTCCGACGGTAGTGCCGCATTTTTCCAAAAAAAAAAACTCAAAGGTGCAGCCCAATCGGGTTGCACGAAAAGGTGACGTAGGACTATGTAGCTATTCGAAAATGATGGTATTTGCCATAATAATTTGTGTCAAGAAGTTGAATAGTTGTTGCCAGTTGGATGGACTTTGAGTCTCTAATCATGGAATTAACATGACTCATGAAGCCACTCGACTGGCTTTCAGTCGGAGAAATCACAATCCTTAGTTTGCCACATACGCTTACATCGCGGGCGAAAACCAAACGTTGCAAATAAATATATTTGAGTTTGGTTTCACGCCACTTCTGATTCTGCTTATTTCTTCTTTATTTCGGCCATTTTTGAGGATGGTGTCCTCCAAAAAGATTTTTATACAAAAGAAGGTTGATCCGACAATGCGATATGAACTTTCTTCAAAATGCAAAACTCAATAGTAACTAGCAAATTTGATAGCGCGGTGGAGGGAGATGATTTAATTTGCGTTGCGTTGTAACGGAGTATTTCGTAGATTGCATGCTGATAGCTGGATGCCGCCGAAACAATCCATTTTCGCATTTAACTCTTTCTTTCCATAAAATGCTGGTGCTGAAAAGAACCATTTTTTTCCCAATGCGCCTTTTCAATAACTAACTGCATCCAAACGCTTGTCAGCACCTTGCGTTGAAATTGTCCGACCGCCACTTGATGATTTTTCACTAAACCTCCACCATTTGGAAATTTTTTTAAGCATTGCCACTGCTACTCACGCCTTCGTGCTGCTGTGTCCGCTCCGCTGCATCAAATTTTGTCGAACCGCTCATTCCGCTCTTTCCGCGGAATCTCGATCAAAATGGCTCGCAGACGCCGAACAGCAGCTTTCATGTATTTAGTAAATTAAGCCCGTTTGCCCCGCTCCTTTGTGATCTGATATGGGTGTAAATATAATGTGCACTCTTAACGATTAATGAAAGGGCGGGGCTAATGGAATTACTTCATTAGATATAAGAAAGCTGCTTTTCGGCGCGCGCGAGCCATTTTGATCGGGATTCCGCAGACAACGGACTGTTCGGAGAATGACAAATTCTAAGAATCCTATGAAATTTTCTCGATTCTGAATTTGGTTAAGAGATGTTGTTTATCTTAGATGCGTATTGTTGCGAAAAATAACAGCAGAAATTTGACTCAACACGAAGTTCCTTCATATTACAAAACATTATCTCTTGGCATCTGTCTGCCCAAGCGACGTTCACCGATGGGTGGTTGCTGTAGAAAGTTTCCACTGAGGTGGCGTCTTCATTGATTTTATACAAAAGCAACCATTTTATACAAAAGATGGTTGATCCGACTATCCGAAATAAACTTTCTTCAAAGTGCAAAAGTCGATCCTAAATAGCGTATTTGATAGCGCGTCGGAGGGAGATGATGCAGTAAATTTTAATAGATGGGATCACTAACAGCAACCAAGCTGCCACGCCAAACCCGATGCCACCGAAACAGTTCATTTTCGCAATTAACTCTTTCTTTCCATAAAATGTTGGTCCTGAGAAGAACCAATTTTCTTTTCCCAATATTCCTTTCCAACTAACTGAAACCACAATTTGTAATAAATTTTCAGCATCGGCACTGGCGGTGCGGGATCGCCACAGTGCTATTTTTAAGGTCAACCCTTTCTTCATATGAAATTCTGGTTCGTTGAGGTTGAATGAGCTGCAGCAACACATCGAGCACCACACCAATTCGATGGATATCCTTTGAAAATATTACCAGCGCCTCCGTGATGCTGTGTCCGCTCCGCTGCGAACGCTTTGATGCGTCCGCTCTGCGTGAAATCTTGTTCAAACTGAGGATTAGATCCAAACCCGCAAGTGATTGATTTTTGATGTCTGTGCTAGTGATGCATGTACGTGATTGGTTAGTTTACCTATTTCTAAACTTTTAATCAATTATCGATAACAAATAATTAAAAAATAGTATTTTCATATGAATACAAAGAAGCGTTGACTCATCCTTGATCGAATGGTCCAAAAAAATTGAAAATCCATCGGGAAACGGCTGAGATATTAAAGTTTAAAGTCTATCATATTTTCGTGACGGTCCCCGATTTTCGCAATCGTAAAGTGTACCCCAATATAGAAAAGACAGACGTAGTCCTACGTCAAAAAAATCAGCTCAGCTTCGAACACTTTAGTCTGCGACAGCTTTATCAGAACACGTTCTGCCTTCTCCAATTCGATTTGCTTCAGAGGAATACGTATGGCTTTTAACTTAATGGGTTGCAATAACTTTACTTCACTCTTGCAGTGGGTTTCAAGGCAAACCATTTATTTTGTTTTTGACGTTAGACAAAAACATTGGCGTAAATAAGGGGCGGCTAGGGGGGGCTTAGTACTCTTTAGAAAAAAAATAGCCCCACTAGGATTTGATAAGTTAGTTAGCAGTTATATCACTGCTAACTCATAATGAAATACCGAAAAAGTTTGAAGACTAAAGAGTTATCTCTCATATTCAATCTATCATACTTAATAAAATGAGTGGAAGAAAAATTAGCTTGTTTCTGAATTCTGAGAAAGATTCCCATCAGCATCCGAGATGGATTCTCATCAGAATCCGAGAAGAATTCTCACTTCAATCTCTAATGGTGGTGATATTGAAACGTAGTTCATACCACCTGTTCAAAGTGTATACACAGAAAAACTAATGAATTCATAATCAATAATATAGTATACCCCACAAACAGATATTTTA